>NW_024870817.1:33345000-33945000 GCF_019054845.1 Dipodomys spectabilis
ACAAATCCTCAAAGAAACAACTGCCCAATAAATAAGTGACTAAAGACTTACAAAGAAACTTCTCTGAAGAGGAAAGAAGGATGGCCAATAGACATATGCAGAACTGCTCAACCTCCCTAGCCATAAAAGAAATGCAAATCAAAAAACATTGAGATACCACCTTACCCCAGTTAGAATGGCAAAAATCAAGAACTCTAATAACAACAGATGCTGGAGGGGATGTAGACAGAAGGGAACCTTACTGCATTGTTGGTGGGAGTGTAAACTTGTTTAACCACTTTGGAAAGTAGTATGGAGGTTCCTCAAAAGACTCCATATAGAGCTCCCCTATGACCCAGCAATCCCACTTTTAGGCATTTACCAAATTATCACAAATAAGACCATACTAAAGCTACCAGCACAACTATGTTTATTGCAGCATTATTTACCATGTCTAATATATGGATGCCCCTCAGTAGATGAATAAATCAAAAAATGTGGTATATATACACAATTGAATTCTATGCCTCCATCAGAATGAATGACATTGCCCTATTTGTTAGGAAATGGAAAGACTTGGAAAAAATCTATTAACTGAAATAAGCCAGGCCCAAAGAAACATAGGTCCCATGGGTTTCCCTTATTTGCAATAACTAGTATATGTCTGAGTCAAGCAGAAACAGTCAGATAAGTTGATGTTAAGCGAAATGAACCCCAAGATAAGGACTAAAATGGTTTTTCTTTCTTGCTATTGTGTCTAACATATTTATAAGATGATTTCTTTGTTGCTTTGTATGTCCCTCCCCGATGGTATAACCCGTTTTCACTGTATTTGATGTTGCTATAATTTGTGGAGGGGAAGGGAAAAAACCAATTGTTTAAATAGGGATACAGGTGGACCCATTGCAATGAGATGTACAAGACAGTATGTCGAAAAACGAACTTTACAACTTTGGCGAAAGCAGGGATGGGGGGCATAGGGAGGGGACGTTGGGGAAAGGGAGATGGGAAGGGATGGGAAGGGGAAACAAAGGAAGAAGCAACAATGCTTGATAAGAAATATACTCATTACTTTGCTCATGTAATTGTAACCCCTCTGTATGGTATTTTCACAATAAAAAAGTGAAAAAAAATTTAAAAAATGCTTATGTTTGGGAACCAAAAGGCCACTTTACCAACTGCTTAATTCTGGGAAAGGATACCACTGACTGGCATTTACCTTCCTTTAAAAGCGAAATCAGATGCTTGCTTATCTTAGACTCCTGGTTCTGAGAATTGAGGTTCATCTATGTCACCAGGAGCCTGGGCTAGAATATAAATCAATCACTGACCTCACTCTCAGGCCCTGATAAAGCAGAATCTAGTAATTTTCACTTCTAACAAGTTCTCAGATATTTCTGTTTTTACTACTATCCACTGCCTTCCAGGATAATAGATTTGAAGAAAAAGTCACTACGTATAACTATTAAATTAAGAGTGGCACATTTGTCTTTACTATTTATTTTCTGCCTACAGAAATGATAGATGGCTTTTTCAAATTTCATCCAAATCAAGAAAATACTAAAAACTAGAATTTCCATAATAACTACTCCTACCACAAGTTCTTAACAACAATAATGAGGTCTCTCAATTTTTTTCATATTAACTACAAATTCTAGTTCATCCTACTATGCCTGAATGATAGGTTGCATGTTTATGTCTTTTCCCAGCAAGATTTTTCACAGGCTACAACTACTTAGTAATGCATCTGTGCACATGCCTGCATATCCTTCCAATGAGCTCTTGAATAATTAGAGATACGAAGGCAAGACTTGAGATGAAACTTTAGTGTCGTATTAGGTAATAAAATCTCAGTCGAAAGAGGTTATCCAAAAGAACTAGAAACTAATGTTTGTGTTTTCTATACTATATATTCTGCAACATATATCATGGCAAGTTGAATGCAGCAAAAATGATAATTAATTGACAGCTGTGCTCAAGCTGCAAAAATCTCTTGTTTTTTGTCAGCACTAGAGTGTACAGAGTGGCTTGAGCTCACTATACAGGCTTGTGCTCTACCACTTGAGTCATGCCACGACCTTTTTTGCTTAAGGTCCTCCTATTATACCTCCCACAGAGTTGAGATGTGAGCACAATCACACAATCACACACACCTTCAATTGTTGAAACGGGGTCTTGTAAACATTTTGTGGGGGCTGGACTCAAACAGTTATCCTCTCAGTCTCGACTTCCTGAATAATTAGGATGACAGGCATCATGCCCAGTTCAAAACCTATTTTTAACACTGCAAATAAGGAATTACATTCTGTCTATACCATAGTGACTTATGTTTAATTGTTACTTTAGGAATAAACTTTTTAAAATTTTTAAATTAAAATAAACAAGTTATTAATGCATCATTTTTGAACAGACTATCATCTTCCTTTTAGAGACCCTTGGAATTTCATAAGAGAAAAGATCATGGAGCTAGGCATGGTAACACTGGCCTGTAATCCCAGTTGGGTGCCAAGTACAGGTAGGAAATTCATAGTCCCAGATCAACACTGGGAAAAAATAAATGAGACCCTACGTAAAGCAAAAACAAATGATATCTTAACTAGAGCAAAATGATCCAGTGGTAGAGCACCTGTCTAGCAATCTTAAAGCCTTGATTCAAAATCCAAAATCTAGTATAATAAAAGAAGGTTGACTGTATTTGCCTCTCCTGCCTGCTTGTGTGTATATTTGTGTGTGTGTGTGTGTGTGTGTGTGTTCCTTTAGCTCCTATTTAAATTTGCATTATGTGGTTACGTGTCTATTTGCTTAATGGCTGAAAGGTACACAGGGCAGGCATGTAATTGCTATGGCTTATTAGTCTTCCCCAAAGGTCCATGTGGTAAAGGATTGCTCTCAGTTGGCACTATTGAGAAGAGATAAAACTTTTAGGAGGAAAAGCTTAGTAAGAAGAAAACAGGAAGTCATACTCTCAAAGGAGGTGGTTGAATTTCAGATTATTACCTTCCATTTTGCCTCCAGACCCTGAGGTGAGAAGTTTTTCCTCTGCCAGGCGCTCCCAACATGATGTACTGCCTTGCTACAGGCCCTATATAATGTGACCAAAGAATTCATTGGGGGGAGGGGGTCTGTGAACCAATTTATACCGTAATTTTTATAAGTATATTGTCCAGAGTATTTTCTTATAGACATGGAACACTCACTAGCACATATCTCTCTTGTTCATCACTGTGTTCCTTGTGGCCAGCCCCATTCTGTACACTGTGTTTTCTTAACCAGATCACAAGTAGGGGAAAGTGGAGAGGATGGGTATCACTCTCAAAACATGGTATGACTACATTTCCTTTTAGTCCAATAGAGTAAAGTTGGCAAAGAAAAAGACTATCCACTTGCTCAGAAGTGGTGATCTCTTTGGTAACCTCTTAAGCAATATTTCTGACTAGGAGAAGGAAAATTGTCTAAGTATGAATCTTTCACAAGGCACTGTTGGAGTTGAGGTGAGTTCATTCAACATATACCACATATGTGTCAAACAACTGGATAAAACTAAAAATGGAATTGAGAGTAATTCTGCCAGGAAACTATTAGCATACTTGGAGATAACATTTCCAAGTTCTCATATCCATTTTCCTTCATCTTGCTGCAATCAAGGTGCAGTTGAGGATCAATGTTTATTGTTGTCATTGTCCAGTGCTGTCTTAGAACTCTTCACTTAGATTGCCTTAGCATTCTGGATTATAATTGTGATAACCTAAATAAAGGTGAATCATCTTTTTTAGGAAAATTATATGTCAAGTAATGGCTAAAAGAACCAAGATAAGCAAAGAAAGAGGTTATATTGGAAAATTCTGCTGGCTTCAGAAATGAGACAATTATTGGAGAGACAGAAATATTTTCTTGTGTAATTTGCAAATCTCCTGTGAACAATTGTTCAGTTGGGTACATTTTCTCCAAAGGAACCATTTTGAATGGAAATACATACATTTTGATGTTAGGTTATATAATTCTTGTTAAAAATGGGTTGATCCTTTACAATGTAAGGAGTCTATATTTTTATTTTTTATTAATTAATATATAAATGCTTACTGTTTGAATTTTCTAAATTCCTGGCTTATGTTGCCAAATAGCCTGAGAAATATCAACTGTAATGTATTGTGGTCCTTTATAAATTTAAATCTCTCTCATTTCCCGCAGGCTGTCTGAATCATGAAATATCACCTCATGTGGATATCACAGCTATAAAATGTTAGTTGGCTGGATTATCACATTTTACTTAGCTGGTGGTGACGGCATATTGATATTTTACAGTATCCTGCTACGCTAATAATAAAGGGTCCAACTCCTCATTTCAAAACTGCAAAACTGTGTTGTACAAAGAGAATTATGGAGGATTTTAGCCATTTTCTTTCTCTTTGATAAAGGCGATGCTTAATTTTATGTGCCAACAACCTGACTGTGCCATAGGGTGCTCAGATACTTGGCTAAACATTTTTCTTCTGTGTTCATGAAAGTGTCTCTGAGTAAGAACACATTCTTAAATTTGTAGTTATTTCATGAATATCACATAAGGCATATGCAATGTAAGACTTGTAAGAAGTGCAATGGAGATGTCTTAATTTTCTTAACCTTTCCCCCATTTTTGCATATGTGGGTAGTTTTTTTCCTTTTGCTATTAAAGAATAGTACTTTGGTGAATATTTTTATCTGTAGGGATTTTTTTCCCTCCAGAATATTTTTCTGCATGAGAAATTACCAAGCAAAAAGGACAAATACCTTCTAGGCTTGTGAGTGAGAATATTAATTACCACCCCAATGGTTCTACATAAATGGTTATAGAAATGTATACTACTTTGATAAGCATCTGCTACAGTTACATCTGAAGATATTCAAAGGTCCCTATTCTAAAGGCTTGGTCCTCACCTTGGCACTATTGGACATGGTGGAGCATTTAAGAATAGGAAGGAATGCAGGTCATTTGCACCATGACCGCTTCAAAGGAAGAGGTTGTTTTCTTAATGACTCTTGTCCATTTCTCTCCATTTTTTTCCCAGCTTCCATGAGGCAAGAAACTTTCCCTGTCCATGATTTCACCATTCACGTACTGCCTCACCATGGTTCCAAAAGCAAGAGGCCAAACTAACCATAACTTTGTTTCCAAATTGCCAATCAAAGTAAACCTTTTCTCTTTTTTGAGTTTGATTATCTCAGATTTTTTTAAACAATACTAACACAAATTTATTATATAGCATCCAGTAGTGTCTATCACAAAATAAACATATATTGGAAGATTTTAGGAATAATATGATGGAAGTGTAGGTGTAGATCAAGTGTGAGAATTGAGCTAAAAAAGCCAATCAAGAGCTTGATGTCCTGAGTTCAAGCCCCAGAACCAACACAAGAGAGAGAGACAGACAGAGAGAGAGAGGGGGAGAGAGAGAAAGAGAGAGGAAGCATATGATTATTGAAAGTAAATACATATGAAAATCTTGATTAGATAGTTTAGGAAGCTATCTTACACAAACTTGGAAGATATTTGTGAATCTGGCATCTAACATGAAAAATAATGCCATTTTAGTACATTAAAACTATGAGAAACACATTTGTTTTTGGTTGTATCAGGCCCACCTTGTGCTCACCTGAACTCTCAGCACCTGTGAGAGTATGTACACATTTTATCTATTATTAAAATTAAGGTATTTATTTCTAAAGTGGGAGGGAAATTTAGGGGAACTAATAATAAAGGAGAGTGATTCCAGTTGTTAATGCAGACTAACATGTTATGCAATTGAGAAAATACATTGGATAAGAACAAGTATAAACTGAACTGTTTTTGTAAACTGAGCCAGCCTTAGAGATTTGATCTTTTTGTTAATGAAATGCCCCATCTGTATTATATGAATGACAGGACCAGGACATAGTTTACACATTTTCTGATTTCAAAGCTTTATATAAATGTTACTCTGAATTTGTTTCAAACTATAACAAAAAAGTAATTATGAACTTCAATACAAATGATTGTGTGGGTTGAATTATGAAAAGGAAATCAGAAAAGAAACTCTTCAGGACAGCAAAGAAGAAATCAATATAAATCTTCCCAAGGATGAACTTTGAAAGAACATTTTTTGTCTCTTTTACTTATGCAGAACACTTCAGTTATGGGTGATTGTTTTATCATAAATTATACAAAATAATTCAATTGTAACTATACAAAGTTGAGTTTTCTACAAACATTAGGACTGTGTGAATTGTAAATTATTAAAACATTTTATCACTAGAAAGAATAAGTGCTCTTAGCTTGTGCAATTGCCTACTTTTTAAGATAGAATAAAACCTGAAGATAAACATCATTTGAGATCTTGTTAAAGTAAAACTCTTTCGTAAAATTATCTCAGCTTCCCTACAGCCTAATTACCATTCCCTTATTTCAGATGATTAGACTCTCCAACTTTATCTTCATTTGTCCTATAAATAAATATACATATGACCATGATTCAAACTCATAACTTTCGCAGAAAAAGCAATTAAAGCATGAGCAATGAGCACCAATAGGGTGTACAAACCTGTAATAAGCCTTTTCCAGGGCTTGAAGATAACCTGACTTTTTCATTTTGAGGGCTGAGAATATTTAGCTGACAGGTGAAAATCAACTGGAAAAAAATTCTTAAAACTGGCTTTTAACTTCAAATTATAAAAATGTTGATGTACTGTGTACAATTGCACCATGATATATACTTGAACTAAAAGGACTGTAAATGATGACAAATTAACACTCCTTGTAATGTACAATCCCTAAAGAAAGTAGCACAAAACTGTGAGAAATTAAATGATGACAAATTAACATTCCTTGTAATGTACAAGCCCTAAAGAAAGTAGCACAAAACTGTGAGAATATAAGTATTGAACTGAAGGAGCATATTTATGTCTCATATTTACATCATTCCCATGTCTCCAATGACAAAGCTCTTCCATTAGCATCTATGCTTTCACAATTTTAAAGAGAAGTTCTAATCACAAAGGAAGACAACTTTGTCTCTCTGTAGCTCAATACTAGATTGTCTCTACAAAATACTTTTTCTGACTCCTAAACTTTTGTACCTTGTTACACATGAAACAAAAATGAAAGCTACTTGTAATTAACTTTCAGCTGTTCTATTTTAAAAATCTTTTGGAAAACTGTTACAAACGTTCTGATACATCAAAGAAAAAAATAGACATAATGTTAGTTAAAAGAAACTTAATTTAAGGAATTTTTAAGGAAAAATCCATGTTCTCTTATTGTAAAGTACGAATATGCAATTAAAAACTTTTATTTACATGGTAGAGATGGAAAATGTATGCTTCAGTATATGTTTACAGGTATTGTGAGGTGAGGGCAATGGAAGCAAGGAAACCAAGGGAAAAGGAAAGTTGAGGAAGCCTAATACTTAGAATACTTACTTTAGAATCAAATAAGAGCCCACAAGCTCCACAGAAGTCAGGATGTATATTGCATTGCCCTTGAAGTTTATTGACTTCTGTATCATGGAGTAAAGCTTTTCAAGGTGCAAGGATCTTTTCAAAATAAAGACATGTTTTCTTTATTGCACCTATATATTTATATGCTCTAGATGTTTTCGGAAACATGATTTCTTACCCAGAAAAGTAAGTTTTTCCATTATGTCTAGGAAAGTTTCTTGTCTTTCAACTTTCCAGGATGAACACAGATCAGTTCCTGAACAATAAAAAAAAAATACTTCCAATTTCTATTATTAAGTAAATGTTGAAACCTCCTTGGTTATTATTTCCCACTTAGAAAATCAGTACATTGCCTCTTATGAAATCCATCCTTTATATTTCATAACTCTTTTAAATATCACCTCCATAAAATTTGAAGTTCAAGTAGTATCTGTCTTTTACTGGCTCAATCACAGGATGAATAATCTGTGTTTTCTTTCCTTAAGTGGAAAAATCTGAGGAAAGGATCACAATGTATGAATGGGTCTTGTCACTCCAATTTAAATGAAGAACTTACTTCAAAAAGCCTTGTGGGACCTGGTAAACTGAAGGGATAGGTAGGGTTGAATATCCATTAATTATATTCATTCAACAAGTATTTATTGAATAATTGCTATCTTCTAAACAAGGCAGATAAAGGTGAAGAATACAGTCAAGGATCAAATGTATATCCTATACAATTAAGAAAAGTGAGGGAAGGGGTAAGTAGGAAAGAGTTGGGTGAGAATGTTGAATGGGATGACATCGATCAAGTTAAAGTATACATAGAAAATGTTTTTTTTTTCTGTTTTAGCTGTGAAAAATTTTAAATCAAAAGTTATAAATCCAAGCATGTCCAGTGTCTTTGAAAAAATATGTATATCTTATGAATTTCCCCCAAAGTAGAAAATTTTTGGTACATACTCAAATAATTCAAATTTATGTAAGAGAAACACTGTGACTATTATACCATACAATTGTATTGACTTCATTTACATTGAGACTCTTAAATAATTACCGTGCTCTGTATACTGCTGTGGGACTTGTTATGAAGGAATTTAAGCTGGGAATCAAACGGTTCTAACATAATCTCTGCCTCTTACTAGTCAAATGACATTGTCAAACATTTTGTCCCCCTGGAGTCTCAAAATTCCTAGTAAAATGAAAGATGTGGAAACGTTGCATTGAAGTTTACTTTTTAAATAATGGCTAAAGGTTAGGTGTAAAAATGGTTAAATTGGTTAAAATTATTCTTTTCTAAGTTTCAAAGTTATTCTAGTATTTAATTTGGAAGATTCTTGATTAATTTTAGCATAAATGTAGTAACAATTTGTTGAGTTAACTTATTAGCATAAATCAGTGATACAAAGGTATTTTACATTCCTGCAGATACAATATACCTTGATCAAATTTGCCTCCTCTATGACTTGAATAATTCAAATGACTACTAAGAATATTCCAATTAGAATTATTATAGATAAACACTTATTTTATATCATTGAAGGAAGAATAAAAAGAAGAAATGGGGCATTAGTGGTTCACACTAGTTATTCTAGCTACTTAGAGGGCAGAGATCAGGAATAAAAAGTTCCTGAGATTCCATCTCAACTTACACCTTTCTTAGTGGCGCATGCCTTTTATGCCAGATAGGCATAAAATAATGCTTTTATTTTCTGGAAGCATTCTCAACAGTTGCTCTTGGCAAGTATGTTTATCTTTCAAGGCTATTTACTATTTAAGTATTTGAAACAAAATGGTGTAGGATAAACAATCATTTCCTCTACTTAAAATGAATGCAAAATGAGAAGACTAAGAAGAGTTATTTTCCCAGCTCACACAAGTTAGAAAATGCAGTTACATCTAATAGAAAAAATATGATGAATTAGGTTGTCAACTATACAGTGATACATTTTCTAGCAGCAAGTAGTCCAAGGCTGATTGGGTAGCTCAGTGACACTATTAAAAAACAAAAACAAAAACAGATAAACCAGGTGCTAGCTACTCAGGTCCTAGCTACTCAGGAGGCTGAGATCTGAAGATCACAGTTAAAAACTAGCCTGGGTAGAAAAGTATCCATGAGACTCTTATCTCTAATAAACTACTCCAAAAAGACAAAAGTGACACTGTGGCTCAAGTGGTAGAGAGCTCAGGGACAGTACCCAAGCCCTGAATTCAAGCCCCAAGAGCTGGTAGTTTATACCTGTACTCCTAGCTACCCAGGAGACTGAGATCTGAGAATCGCAGTTTGAAGCCAGTCCAAACAGGAACATCTGTGAAACTCTTATATCCAATAAACTACTCAGAAAAAATGCCAGAAGTGGTGCTGTAGCTCAAAGTGGTAGAGCACTAGTCTTGTGCAAAAGAGCTCAGGGATAGCACCTAGACCCAGAGTTCAAGCCTCAGGACTGGCAAAAATAAAAATAGAAAATCCACAAGATAGCCTCTTACTTCCATTGATGTTCTGTGGTGGCATTTTGGCTAATGAACTGCATATACTGGACCAATGGAAGGGCAGTACACGACTCAAGAAATTCCAAAACTTCCCGGAGGCTTACGCCATTCAACAAAATTTTGTATACAGCTATAATACTACGAAGGATTTTGAAGAAGCAGGTACTTTTTCATTGGGTATTTCATTTGTAACTATTTCATGATAATCTTCCTTTTCTAATGGAAGTTAGAAGTTATTGCAAGTTCTGATCACTATGGAGTGAACAATCTCTGAGATCTCACGTAAATGGTGGTCCTCAAGGTGCAATTTCCTTTGTCTTACCAGGCACAGGGCCTACTGGCCCCCTGTGTATTATGGGCAATAAAGCTGACTGCATTCCTCTGTGCTGCTGAGGTTACTACATTGCTGCTTCCATGGTATTTATGCCTCCTTCCATAACTACTGAACAGGGGCAAAAATAATTAAGGATTCTCAAAATATGTCAATACAGGATGCCAGTATGCAGAATTACAGGGGTTTGTATCGTGTACTGCTTCTTTGGGTATATTACTCATTCTAAATTACCATTGATCTTCCCCTGATATCATTTCTTTTTTTTTCTTTCTTTCTTTTTTTTTTTGCTAGTCGTGGGGCCTGAACTCTGGGCCTGGGCACTGTCCCTCAACTCTTCAGCTCAAGGCTAGTGCTCTACCACTTTAGCCACAGTGCCACTTCTGGCTTTTTCTGCTTATGTGGTGCTGAGGAATCGAACCCAGGGCCTCATGGATGCAAAGCAAGCACTCCACCACCGAGCCAACTTCCCAGCCCCTGAAGTCATTTCTTAAAGAATTTTTCATTTCTATCCTTTAGGCTGATAAAGTTAGATCTTACTGAGGCGTGGAAATAAATATGAAGATATTCCCCTCTCTACTTTTTTTTCCTTGCATAGGGAGTTGAATAGGCCATAGTCATTGCTACCAAAAATGATCAGAAGGAAGGCATAGCCTGTCCAGCCCAGTAATCTCATGTATTTTATTCTGCTACATGTAAAAACTAAAGCAAAACTTTGGTCCAGCTTTCTTCTTTTTTATATTTTAAAGTATTCCTCTAAAGTATCATAGAATCAAAATATGAATCAGAAAAGGTATGTACCCTTTCCTATTACTGTTTTCCAAACCAAGTTCTACATTATTATCTAGTAGTTCTGAAAAGAATCTTTGGGATACAAAAGATTTGTGTTTGAAGTACTACATTACTAGCCATTTGTTTTGGGACTTTGGACAAGTTATTATCTGAAAAATGAATATTCAAAGGGTTACAAGATTGTATTTGCATAATTTTAGCACAGTTCTCAGCCCAGAATAGTTGCTTATTTGATACTCAAAGTGGCTTATTACCAATTTTCTTGATTGAAAAGACCATGCACTGTACACTTTACTTAAATGTTACTAATGCAAATGATCATACATTAGACCTGAAGAGTTCTGTAACAAAGTTATTGAACTTTAATTCTATGTAAGCCAGAAGCAAAGGGGTTTGAATGAGTTTCAACTGATTCAATACATGACAGATGTACCTACAGGTATGTAAGAAATAAATAAAACACCTGATCATTTAATGTCATACTCAATATGAGAAATTGTTTCACTTTCTATAAATTTGTTTCATTTTTATTTATACAAATTAGCTCTTTTTAATATATAGATAGCACTGACCAACTCTAAGTGCCAGAGAAAAGTGTTAGTAAATGCTCTTTAATAGTAGTGTCTTATTTATCCTCTCTCTTTAGGTAGTGTGCAACAGTGCCTACAATCTTAAAAAAATTTGTTTTTCCTGCTAAGGAATCGAGATAATATGTTCTTAACTCTGGGGCATGAAGTTTACAGTACTACATAAAAATTTATTGTTTAGCTTGGAAAGAAAAAATAAAAACCTAATGCTTGATTATGGCTAAGTAAATATTAATAACATAGCTATTGTAAATAATCCTAGCTTATATTAAAATATTGCATGGTTTAAACTATAGTTTAGACAAACCGTAAGGCTTCCTGAGAGAGCATCTCCTTACTGCTCTGTAATTCCCTTGAGGTGGTGATGATGGAGGTTCATTCCCCCAGTGAGTGAGTACAGTGAGTGCACTGGCAATTCCAGTGCAGATTCTTTTATCATCAGTCAGTATGCATATCTTCATTTATCATGTGGTTTCATTTTTGCATAGATTTCTATGAGTTAACTCTAAGCTTCCATATCCACTTTTCCTAACCTCCTATTCCAAATTCAATTTCACAGAGTTAGGGTCTTTCATTACCTGTCTACACCTGTGCTTTTTTTTCCATGGTGACACCTGCAGCTTGTCAGAACAGCAGCAGTGTGATGTGGAAATAAAACTCAGTATCCTACAGCGATATAAAGACTCTTATTTATGGACTGGCAGAACTAGAAAGTAGAGAATGCCATCAGCTGCAAAAAGAGGATTCAATTTTTCAAAGGAGTGCTGTTATCTTTTCTGACTCCCATTTATATAAGTAACATACATAGTATGATCATTGTTTATGTCATTACCTACTTAACACTAGAAAAATTACTTAAGCTCTTTTTGCTTTGGTTTCCTCATATATAATGTGGGGGTGATGGTAGCAACCCAGGTTATAGATATGTTTAAGGTTTACATGCAGAAGTAAGCTAAATTATTTGAAATTAGCAATCTTGTGCCAGGTGATAATGAGGGCTGGTTATTATTAAAGAGTTTTTGCCACTCTCATGTCCTCCGTTAGTACAACTGGAAAACATCAGGAAGAAACGTAAAAACTTCATATTACATTGTTCCTTAATTTAATACTTGAAGTATTCAATGTGGCTATTCTACACAATTCTCCCCAAATATCATGATGCATGTTTCTCCCAACAAACATCTGCATTGATTACTTATTTAGTTTGTGTCAGTATGAATGGGTGTGACACAATAAAAAGCGGAACAACAGCAAACAGGTGATCTTTTCTATATACTTAGAAAAATGCAAAGACTTTTGTAGTTTGGGAAAAAGAAACACTAGGAGGAAAATTTCAGGATGATCATCTTATTCATCAACAAATCTTCATCGCATGCTTATTTCACTGAAGGTACTAAATTATGCATTGTGAAATAAAGGAATTAAGCATAAAGCTTACTCCTAAATGCAAAAACTTCTATTAGTTTTCTAATGGTGTATAACAAATTACCACAAGCCTAGCTTAAGACAGCAAATGAATTAATGTGTAGTATTTGGAAGTAGAAAATTTGGAACCGATGCAACTAATTATTTGCTCAGGGAACCATGAGGCTGAAATCAAGGTGTTTGATGTTCTGCGTTTACATCCACAGCTCAGCATATTCTTCCAGCCCATTCAGGTTGGTCCTAGCTAAATGGCCCTCTCACAAAAAGAAAGTCTGTTCCTCAATGCCAACAGAAGAGTCTCTCTAAATATGCTATGAAGGAATTTCATATAATATTAGGCAATCCCTTCAGTACCACTTAATTCTATTAACGGTTCCAATACACACGTGTGAGATTATTCAGGACAGGTATTTGAACAGCAGCAGAAATGTTGGGGGCCATCTTAGAATTGTGCCTATCACAGCAGCGTAAATGAAAACAGTTTTAAATACATGAGAGTAAACTCTAAAGGGGAAAATACTAGAAACAAAATCTGTAAGATAGGGTGGGGAGGTGTTTGTAGGAAGTTCTATAGAGAAAACAGAGGAAGGCTCAGGATCGGATTCATGATGACAACAGATTCACCATGTCTCTTGTCTCCTTCAATCTTCCTTCCATCCTGGGTATTTTTAGACTTAACTCCCATTGAAAAGTCTCTAGTTCCTGCCATCTCCCAAACAGAATAATAGGCTGCATGGTACACTACTCCCTTCAGAACGCTCTCTAATATCACACCATTTTTGGTTTCTAAATACTATTTTAAAGAATTTTTAAAAACATTCAAACAACTTCCCACCACTTATTCCCATTTCCTCCTTTTCTGACTGCCAATATTTTGACCTTGGTCCAGGCTCTAGACTGCTTAGTAGGCTATTCTAAATCAACTTGAATATACCTGGGTTTACAAACACCACAATGGGGGTGACCAGAAGGTGTGGATATCAGGGTATAAATTAGATCCATCAGTTGGGGAGGGGGAGAAGGGAAGACCAGAATTCCCCTGAATTATGTTTTCAGATGCAATAAAAATATAACGATCATCTTGTATTCTTTTTGCCTCCTAAAAGCCATTATTCAGTCAGAAGAAGAGTAAGAAATTTTAGGTACAGAATATGTGTTCTAATTGCCTAAATGATGTTGCTTGGTGAGTCTTGGTTCTAAAGGTACCAAAAGAGGTCGTTTTTTCAACATAACGACTTGTACATCTCATTGTTACAATGGGTCCACCTGTATCCCTATATAAAAGGTTTGTTTACAACTTTGGCCAGTCGGGGGCAGGGTGGGGGCGGGTGATGGGAAGGGTTGGGAAGGGGAAACAAAAGAGGAGGCAACAATGCTGGATAAGAAATGTACTCATTACTTTGCCCATGCAATTGTAACCCCTCTGTACGATATTTTCACAATAAAAATTTTTTTTAAAAAAAAAGCAAGCCAAAGTTCTCAAACTGCTGCATACTTTTGACAAGGAATCTATTTTTGTTTCCAATCTACATGTATGACCTAAGTCAGGTAAATTACACCTGGTTTACTTTAACATTTTTTATGCAGTCTGTTAGGCACTGTGGCTTCAGATGTGCAATAATTTGTATAATGGTTTATTCCCAAGTATGCCTTAAGAAGAACAAATGTGTTTTTCTATATAGTTCTGTGCTTTAATAAATATGTAATATAAATTTAAGCAAAAAAAGAGAGAGACTTTTGGAACTGTTATAAGCTACACAAAGCAATCTTAGGGATGGTTCATTCAACTTCAAGTGAGCAGACTTTTCCAAAAAGTAATTTTCATGGAGTCTTGCAACAACATTCATAATAAACCACGGAAGCACACACACATTCTAAGAAAGATGGTTAATATAGGGAGTATTGTGTTATAAGCCATGGCTCAGATATTTTTTAAGTGTTTACAGCTTTTTACATTATGAATATTAATAAAAAAGTGCTTTCTGAAGAGAAATTGCATCCCTATAGTTGTGGAGATAGGGCAATTCACATTGCTTTTTCCAGCATTGCTGTCAAGAAACTTGTCATAGTTTGTTGTTTATGAGTTGTCCTTATCTTTTCCACACCTTTCAAGGAGAGTAGCAGACTGCCAATCTGTTTCTGTGAATACCAAATGTAATTTCAGGCTACAAATAATTATACCAAGGAATATGGAATTGGAATTCAACTATGGCAATAAAAATAACTATCAAATGACATTAAAAGCACCATGTTTTTTTTTTCTATCACAGAGAAATTTATTTGAATAAGAGCTTGATTTAATTAAAAAGTAAGTATAAAGGAAACAGGGTGAGCAATAAGTACATTTTAAGGGGACATTATAACAAATGTTGGTGAATATTACTGATTTATAAGAATGCAAAAAAGAATGCAAAAACATCTAGTAAGCTGTTTGGAGACTATGAAACAAAGCAGGGTTGGAGACATTAATTTTAGCCAACTTTTGAATGTGGATAACATGAAATATGAAGATAATGGAGTCTCCTGGTTAGGACAATGTATAAGAAAACACAAAGTATGAATGAAATGCTGTCTCTGTTTCATTTCATTACTTCATATGACCATTAATTTCTTCCATAAATAGTTGTTGAACATCACTATGTGAAGAGCCCTATGTAGAGTCCTTTTTATGTAGCTTCACTGCTTATTTTCTCTGCACAAACAACTCTCGAGGTCAACACAACAGGTATGTACAGTCTAGGGACTACAGATAAAGGACTGAGAAGGAAAATTGCCTAGGATTACCTCCTTCATAAAGCAGAGAGCCTAGCCTGAACTCACTTTAAATGGGTTTAGCCAATTGACAATTAGAGAAAATATTAGAGAATCAACACTGAGAAGGACAGTTCCATACTATTATGGAAGGGCTAGGTTGAGAATCAAATACTGTTACCCATGAATTAGTAAGGGCAGTGGGAATTTGATGTTGTGAAGGTGGTAGTGGTAGTAGTAGCAATGCCAATGATGGTAGTGGTGGTGTTATGGTAAGTAGAAGCAGCAGCAGTTGAAATCATATTTTCCTTCTCAGAAACATACTTTTCTCTGTTGGATAAATATTCTGCTATTTTAATGAATTTAGTAGTTCTGATAGGAATTCCAATTCCAGTATTCATTGTCTTGACCATGATTATGTCTCTGGTACAGTCTCTTATCCAGAATAGAGACAATCAAAGCACTTAGACTATTTTTCTGACTAGAAGTAGCAAGAGTCTCCTCTTGGTTAGATCTCTATAAACTGGAGAAATGGGAACAGGAGGAAACTGGAAGAAACACACACACACACACACACACACACACACACACACGCATGCACGCACACACAGAGAAAGATCCAGCACAGAGGATGAGAAATATACAAACACAGAGAGAAAAGTAGATGTTTACATATACTTCAGGTAGGTTTTATCACTTCATTTCTATCAGATTAGTTGCATTTGCAAATAAACTGTAACTTAAGCTAACTCACTTAAGGAATCCTAAAGAACAGTATTTCACTAAACAACATAACTTCATAATATATAGAGTTTTAAGGTAATAGAGAACCATGCTAGAAAAATAACAGTGTAAAGGAAACTAAACTCAGAGCAACATCATGAAGAAAATAATCCTCAGAACTTAAAAACATAATGATTTTGATGGGATATAGAGATCAGAGATTCAAAGTTTAAAAGGGAAGCAAGATCAGTTAGAGCTTGGTGACATCTTAGTAACTTCTTGACTAAGTTATCACACAAGCTGACATCACCAACTCTCCCCATCAGTGTTATTTGCCTAATTTTTACTGTTCTTTTATAAATTCCTATTTCTTTAAGAGTTGTCTAAATCTTTAAAGGCCATCTATTTTTATAGGTTTTTACTGTAAAAAATACTGTACAGAGGAGTACAGCTATATGAGTAAGGTAATGAGTACATTTCCTATGGAGCATTGTTACCTCCTCCTTTGTTTTTCTCCTACCATCCCTTCCCTTCCCACCTCTCCAATGCCTCCCTCCCCTCCCAGTTGTAAAGTTTATTTTTAACATAGTGTCTTGTACATCTCATTGTTACAATGGGTCAGCCTGTGTCCTTATTTCAGCATTTTGTTATTTCCCTTCCGCTCCCCAAATTAGAAATTGTATTTACAAGATGCAGGGCACCAACATCAAATACAGTGAAAACAGGGGTTATACTATGGTGGAAGAACATACAAGAGAAAAAAATCGCATAGTAAAATTTAAATACATTAAAAACAATAGCAATCAAGAAAAGACCACTTGTGTCCCTATTATGGGGTTCATTTCACTTAACATCATCTCATATGGTCATAAGGTTATACTAAAGCTACCAGAACAACTGTTTATCACAGATTATTTACCATAGCTAAGATATAGAACCAACCCCTCATTACATGAATCGATCAAGAAAATGCAGTATATATATATATATATATAGTACATATATTTGTATATATATATATATAGTACATATATGTATACACACACAATGGAATTCTATGCCTCCATCAGAAAGAATGACAATGCCCCATTTGTTAGGAAATGGAAAGACTTGGAAAATTTCTATTAAGTGAAGTAAGCCAGGCCCAAAGAAACATAGGTCCCAGGCTTCTCTTATTTGCAATAACTAGTTTAAGTCTAGGACAAGCAGAAAAGGTCAAAAGTATGTACATATGACCATCTACTTTTATTTTGTGCTTACATAAAAAGTCATATATATCATATATATGATATGCATATCATATATATGATGTATGATATATATATATATATATATATATATATATATCAAGCTCTGGAACCCATAATACGTTCTTTACTCATCAATAACCTAAATATGGAATGAGAAAAATAAACTCTGGTAATCACAATAATTATAGTCACTAGTAAAGTAACTTACCATTATCATATATTTACGCTAAATAGTTGTGTGTATATAGGCATATATACATGATTATATATCTATATATATTATACATACACTTTATGCTATAGCATATATAGCATATATGCATGTGAAATATGTATAGCACATATGTTATATATGTGGCTTATGTGACATGTGCATGCTATACACTTGTACGTATAAATACATTTTCATATACTTTCAAATAGCATATAAGAAAAAAATCCCAAGGACAAAGTCCAAGCTCTGCTAAATATTCTTGAATTTTATTTATATCTATTTGTCTTATTTTTAAAATTCTAAATAAAAATTCTTTTGTGCATTAAAGGAAATTTTATATTTTTATTATATTCAGAGAAGTGTGTCATCACATAAGACTCAGGTTAAGAATTCAGGCATGGTTACTAGCAATCCCTAGTTGTGTGAGTTTTCCCTACATGTCTTAGTTTTCTTTTCATAAAACTTCCTAACAGCCCATCTCTTCTCTATCTGAGCAGCTTCTGTAAAGATTGGAGAGTTTGGGGGCACATAAAGGAATCATCAAGACCATGATGGTGATCATCATTATTACTATTTATTCTCTTTATTACTTAGAGATTAGAGCAACCAACGTGTAACTCTGATAAGAAATGCTGCAGTGGTATAATGATTTGAACAAAAACTCTTGGTACATATGTACAAAGTTATTGTGTAAAAAGACATTTAAATTTTAAACGATGGCTGAGAATTGAAAGCATGTTTTGTTAGGATACCTGATTTTGTTCCATTACAAAATACAAACATTATGAACTGATTTATGCAAATGTTCCTGAGCTATAAAAATAGGGTTTTCTTGTGACTGGGATTCTTGGAGAAAAATGTTACTGATCATCTGAATTTTTATTTTTCTGGAAAGAAAGTTGGTAATGAGAAAGATTGATGACATAAATGTAAAAATTGAAAAATATGATTTCCAGAAGGAACTATGAGTAAATTCCACTAATATATATTAAGTAGACACTTTTTAGATATAATGCAAAGTTAAGAACCAATAAGAAAAAATAAATATATTTGTGGTATTTTTATATAGTCAAATAATTAATTTCAATGGCTAAAAATTAAATAAAGTTATAAATAGCTGTCAATATAACATATAAAATATTTGTATTGTATACCAGAAAAAATGCTAAGATAACTTACAGTTTTTAAATTGAGAGACAAGCATCCAAAACCCTATTAATAAAGCAAAATAAGGGGCTGGAGAAGGTAGCTCAGTGGTAGAGTGCTTGCTTTGCATGAATGAGGCCCTGGGTTTGATTCCTCAGCACCACATAAGCAGAAAAAGCCAGAAGTGGTGCTGTGGCTCAAGTGGTAGAGTGCTAGCCTTGAGCTGAAGAGCTGAGGGACAGCGCCCAGGCCCAGAGTTCAGGCCCAACAACCGACCAAAAACAAAAAGAAAAAAAAAAGAAAGCAAGATAATTTTAAGGAGAAAAACAATAGCTCTCAAATATGCAAAATTATTCGGATTCATTTATAATTACATAAGTACAATTTAAAGTTAATATCATTATCATTTTTGGTCATAGAAATAATTGGGCTTCTTAAAGTAGAACCTTAGAGTTATCAGCAAAATAAGTGGAAGTCTGGGCATGAAGCTCTTCATTCAAACCTTGGTTTCAGGAAACAAAACGGGGCTGGGGGCGGGAGAGAGAAAAAGAACAAAGTGAGACTTCCAATCAGAATTTGATTATGAAAAAGAAGCTATTGAGCTTCAAATATCATAATGTTTTAGGTGAATTTCAGATGTTTGTACTAACCACCAATCACTTTTTATGAACTGGTTCTAATTTAAAATTTTTAAAAATGTATTATATATGATGCAATTTATATGTTTATATATATAATAAAACTCAAAAAATTACTAAGTACAATATTAGTTCAGAGGAGGCAGAGAGAGAAGGATCATGCACTGAGGTTAGTCCAGACAACAAGGTTAGTGAGACCCTCTCTGGGGGGAAAAAAGCCAGGAATGATAGTTAGTGGTATGTGCTTTTAAAACCAGGAACAGTTTGCAGTTACCAAAAGCTACCAAATGCTCATATTAGACTGCTGTGGAGACAGAAAGAACAAGACCAGACAGAACCACTATCCGAATATATCAAAACTTACTCATTTAAAAGACATGAAAGGAAGTGAAGGTAAAAGCTTCCATCACCCTAACATTCTCGAGATCAAGAAGCACAATTGCAGATGATAACATCGGAGTGACAGTCACATCCTAGATGCACAAATGTTCCCCTCCACACCCAATTTCATCTCCATCAGGCTAAAGAAGTTCTGAATATGAAGTAGTCTAGAGAGCACCTGCTCTCAGCCAGAAGCAAGGCACTGTCAGAGGTATTCAATAGAAAGCATGATTACATAGCTCACATTCAGACACCAGCACAGCTTTCTCACCACTTCCAGACTGCAACATAGCCTGGCCCAGGTGCATTGCTGCTCTTAAACCTGTAGACCCAAAGACAAAGACAACTACCACTTTTTCAGGGGGGGTGGGGGGAAGCTAACTTGGATAAATAGAATCTCCAAAACTGCTGGGGAATTGTGAATACATTTTTCAATTTTTCAGTTTTGTCTTTTGGTTTGTTTGCTGGTACTAGGGCTTGAATTTAGTGCCTGGGTGCTGTCCCTCAGCTTTTCTGCTCAAGGCTGTTGAGCCCAGCTCTATTTCTAGCTTTTCGGTGATTGATTGGAGACTTTCGGACTTTCCTGCTCCAACTGGGTTCCAACCACAATCCTCAGACCTAAGCCCCCTGAGCAGCTGGAATTAGGCATGAGACACTGGAGGCCGTCATTTTCCAGTATTTTTAAGTAAGTTTCTTAGTGATACCATTTTTGACCTCTGATGTATTCATCACACTGACCCCACAAATTACAACAAAGGATAACATATTCTGTGAAAAGGACAATTTCCTATGTTTTCCATGAAAAATAAAATGCCCAAATCGAAATCTTTCTTTTTTTTCTTAATATATATTTTAATTGTAAAGATACTGTACAGAGGGGTTACAGTTACATGAGTAAGGTAATGAGAACATTTCCTGTTGAGCATTGTTACCCTCTCCTTTGTTTTCCCCTACCATCCTTCCCTCCCCAACTCTTCCCTCCCCTCTCCCACTCCCTCACTCCTCCTTGGACAAGTTGTAAAGTTCTTTTTCAACATACTGTCTTGTACATCTCATTGTAACAATGGGTATCCTGTATCCTTATTTCAGCATTTTGTTATTACACTTCCCCTCCCCAAATTAGAAAAATGTATATACAAGATGCAGGACACTGAAATCAAATACAGTGACAACAGGGGTTGTACCATGGGGGAAGAACATACAAAGGAATAAATAAAATCACATAGTACATTATAAATACATTAAAAAGAACAGCAACAAAGAAAAAACCTCTTGTGTCCCTATCTTGGGATTCATTTCGGTTAGCGTCAGGTTATATGGTGATATGTACATAGCTTTTGACCTCTTCTGCTTGTCCTAGACATATACTAGTTATTGCAGATAAGGGAAACCATGGGACCTATGTTTCTTTGAGTCTGGCTTACTTCGCTTTATATAATTTTTTCCAAGTCTTTCCATTTCCTAACAAATGGGATGGTATCATTCTTTCTGATGGAGACATAGAATTCCACTGTGTGTGTGTGTGTGTGTGTGTGTGTGTGTGTGTGTGTGTATCACATATTCATTGATTCATTCATCTACTGAGAGGCATCTGGGTTGGTTCCATATCTTAGCTATGTTGAATAATGCTGCAATAAACAGTTATGCAGGTAGCTTTAGTATGGCCTTGTTTTGCCCAAAAGTGGGATTGCTGGGACATATGGGAGCTCTATGTGGAGTCTTTTGAGGAACCTCCATAATGCTTTCCAAAGAATTGAACAAGTTTACACATCTAACAATGGAGTAGAGTTCCCTTCTGTCCACATCCCCTCCAGCATATGTTGTTATTAGCGTTCTTGATTATAGCCATTCTAACTGGGGTGAGCAGGAATCTCAATGTTGCATTTCTTTTATGGCCAAAGAAGTTGAGCACTTCTTCAAGTGTCTACTGGCCATTCTTATTTCCTCTTCAGAGAAGTTTCTCTTCAAGCCATTAGCCCACTTATTAATCTGGCAGTTGTTTATTTGAGGATCTGTAGTTGGGGGATTTAGTTTATTGAGTTCTAACAATATTTTAGATATAAAACCCTTGTCCATTGTATGTCTAGTGAAAATCTTTTCCCAATCCGTGGGCTTTCTATTGATCTTGCTTACTATGTCCTTTGTCATGCAGAAGCTCTGCAGTTTTATGCAATCCCATTTGTCCAACCTTTCCTTGATTTGTTATGCTCCTGGGTCTCTATTAAGAAAATTTCGGCCTGTGCCAAGGAGCCTTAGAGTTTCTCCTATTCCTTCCTGTAATATTTTCAGGGTGTCTGCTTTGACATCAAGGTCTTTGATCCATTTGGAGTTGATTTTGGTGCAGGGTGATATTTGGGGATCTAGCTTTAGTTTTGAAGTCTTTCTATAATTTTACAACTTTCACTTCTTATATTAAGTTTTAGAAAGAAAACAGTATTGTATTATGTAAAAGATTTTATTTAGAATACATTTCCATGCAACAAGAACAAAATTTCATTTGAGAATTATTTTGATCTAAATGAACAAGCATTTCGTAAGTTAAATCAGGGAAAATGAGGATAATATTGCAAAAATTAAATAAATTACTTAAATATTTTGGATCAAAATATAGATAAAGCATTTTACCCTCTGGTGACAGTAATGAGTCTTTTATTGTATGTGGTCTAAGGATTTATTTATGCAGATAATGGCCACCTTCCATTGAAAGGACTCTGTTTAAAGAAATTATTATAGCACATGAACAGGGTTCTGATTAAAACTGGTCTATTTCTCATGTCACTCTCTCAGTACTTTTTTAAAAAAATTAGCATATACTTTTCTGGTAGATAACAAGAGGAATCTGTACTAGCATCATATGTGAATTTCCAAGTAGAAGATGACCCAGGTTCCACTTCCTTACATTCAGACCCTCACCTGCTGTACACAGAAACATATCAACACACACCTGCAAAACCCAGACCACATTCCCACACTCCTTCAAAAGAGCTAGGAGCATGAAAAAAAAGGATCAAAAAGACTTTAATTTTAAAATGTATGTGAAAAAAATGTCACTCATATTCTTTTCTTTCTAGTGTTTACTTAATCAACCATGACATGATTAACAACAGGGAGATAAAATATTTAGGGAGTAAAATTGTAGGCTAGATTCTATAAAGTACTGTACATAGTCAAGCAAATTTTGTGTCACTAAATTTCATAACAAGAAAAAAATGCTTTTCCTGTGAAGATCACTCAGAGTGTTTATTCAGATGTAGCCCCAATATGTGGAAGCCAAAAGATTTAAGACAGTAGTCAGGAACAAAAAGAATGGAACTAAAAATGCCCCTGTCACCAAAAGGCGGAAGGAGGTAGATGTTAACCAAAATACTTAGGAAGTAATCTGTTGAGATGTGTCTTGAGAAAAATATGCTCAGATATGCATATGAGCCATTGTAACCTAACAAGGATGTATCTAAAGGAATAAATTCCCTTTTTTTTTTTTTGTCATTTGTGGGGCTTGAACTCTGGGTCTGGGCCTTGTCCCTGTGCTCTTCAGCTCAAGGCTAGCGCTCTACCACTTGAGCCACAGCGCCACTCCCGGTTTTCTAGTGGTTTATTGGAGATAGGAGTCTCACGGTCTCTCCTGCCAGGGCTGGCTTTGAACCTTGATCCTCAGATCTCAGCCTCCTGTGTAGCTAGGATTACAGGGGTGAGCCACCAGTGCCCAGCTGAAAGGAATAAATTCTTGATCTCATTTTCCTTCTTCATCTCCTGCCAAATACCTGCTTTAGCCAGACCTTACTGAAAATTACAGATACAGGTTAGCTATTCATAGATTCTAAACGATCTGACACTGGAATGAAAGACAGTAAGGAAAACAGAAGACATCAACCACAACATACAAGTAACATTCTTCAATTGGAGTCATAGAAGGAAACACACTTTTTGCTGCCACTGCACTGTTTCCTAAAAGAAGTGAAGGAAGGCCATTAGCTATGGTTCACCCTTTGTCTTCCCTATATCACCTCCCCTCTCACTCAGAAGATGAAGGAAGATCAAATCATTATGTCAATGAGACCTCCTTTTGCTGAAGGAAAAGGAGGAGATAGAAGGCAATAAGAATTTCTCCAAGAGGCCGGGAAGATGGCTCAGTGGTAGAGTGCTTGCCTTGTATGCATAAGGCCCTAGGTTTGATTCCTCAGCACCACATAAGCAGAAAAAGCTGAAATGGCACTGTGGCTCAAGTGGTAGAGTGCTCACCTTGCGTTGAAGAACTGAGGGACAGTGCCCAGGCCCAGAGTTCAGGCCCCATGACCAGCCAAAAAAAAAAAAAAAAGAATTTCTCCAAAACCACGGCTCCCATTATTGTGCTAAAAATGGTTTAACCAATCATCTTTGGGTCAAATAGGGATTTGTTAGTTCCCTACTAAGGGAAGAAATCTCTAAAAGACAGAAAGATACACACACACACACACACACACACACACACACACCATTTTCTGCTACCATACCACCAATATAACCAAGCATTTTTTGGAACACTCTTCAGGAACTAATGACAGGCCCCAGATTAAATCAAACCCAAAACTGTCTTAATTCAATGCTAAATATATATTTGCCATTAATTTCCCATTCTAATCTATTTCTATCCGTGTTGTGTAGTATGCCAACAAGAGGACTAAGGAAATAAAATTTCAGTAAAGACTTGGGTTCTAGATTAGACTAGTAAGGCCTATAACTAACAAGGCTTAGCTGAAGTGAAGTGGTCAACTAAAGAGAAACTCTTCTGTGTGTATAAAGGCCCTGAAAACAGGGGAGAGCATTTGCTGATTTTAAATTTCAAAAATTCTTAGTCCTAAGCAATTCATAAAAGTTTTGATGTTTTAATTTGTGCTAGAGGAACAGTACATCGAGTATTCTGATCTTCATTTTAAATCTGAGGGGGGGGGGGGGACACGGAATGAACCATGGTTGTTCTAACTTTGTGTATGTATGCTTGCATTCTTTTTTATTATTAAATTTTTATTGTAAAAATATTGTACAAAGGGGTTAGAGTTACATGAGTAGGGTAATGAGTACATTTCATAACGAGCATTTGTTACCTACTCCTTTGTTTTTCCCCTACCATCCCTTCCCTCCTCAATTCCCCAACTCCTCCCGCCCCACCACACCAACATTATAAAGTTCATTTTCAATGTAGCTTCTTGTACATCTCATCGTCACAATGGGTCAGCCTGCATCCTCATTTAAGCATTCTGTAATATCCCTTCCCCTCTCCAAATTACAAATACAGATATACAAGGTTTAGAGCAACAGCATCAAATCCAGTGAAAACAGGGGTTATACCATGAGAGAAGAACATACAATAGAAACAAAAGAATCACATAGTGTATTGTAAGTACATTAAAAACACTAGCAAGAAAGAGAAGAAAAAAAACCCTTGTGTCCCTGTCTTGGAGTACATTTTGCTTAACACTATCTCATATGTTCATATGTACACAGCCTTTGATCTACTCTGCTTATCCTAGACATGTACTAGTCACTGCAAACAAGGGAAACCATGGGACTTATGTTTCTTTGGGCCTGGCTTACTTCACTTAATATGATTTTTTCCAAGTCTTTACATTTCCTAATAAAAGAGGCAATGTCATTTTTTCTGACAGAGGCATAGAATTCCATTGTGTAAATATATATACCACATTTTCTTGATCCATTCATCTACTGAGAGGCATCTGGGTTGGTTCCATATCTTAGCTATGGTAGATAATGCTGCGATAAACATGGTTGTGCTGGTAGCTTTGGTATGACCTTGTTTGTGATCCTTTGGGTAAATGCCCCAAAGTGGGATTGCTGGGTCATAAGGGAGCTCTGTGTGGATCAAAGACCAAAATAAAAGCAGACTCCATGAAAATATTACAGGAGAAACTCTAGGACTTCTAGGCACAGGCTGAAATTTTCTTAATAGAGACCCAGAAGCACAACAAATCAAAGAAAGGTTGGACAAATGGGATTGCATGAAACTGCAGAGCTTCTTCAAGGCAAAGGATATAGCTAGCAAGATCAACAGAAAGTCCATGGACTGGGAGAAGATTTTCACTAGCCATACAACAGATAAGGGTCTCATATCTAAAATATACTTAGAACTGAAAAAACTAAATCCAGCCGGGTGCCGGTGGCTCATGCCTGTAATCCTAGCTACTCAGGGGCTGAGATCTGAGGATCGCCGTTCAAAGCCAGCCCGGGCAGGAGAGACTCCTGTCTCCAATAAACTATCAGAAAACCGGAATTGGTGTTGTAGCTCAAGTGGTAGAGTGCTTGCCTTGAGCTGAAGAGCTGAGGGACAGCGCCCAGGCCCAGAGTTTCAAGCCCCACAACCAAAAAACAAAAACAAAAAAACAAACCTAAATCACCCAACAACAAATCCTCAGAGAAACAACTTCCCGATTAACAAATGGGCTAAAGGCTTAAAGAGAGACTTCTCTGAAGAAAAAATGAGAATGGCCAATCGACACATGAAGAAATGCTCAACCTCTCTAGCCATAAAAGAAATGCAAATCAAGACAACACTGAGATTCAACCTCACCCGAGCTAGGATGGCTATAATCAAGAAATCTAATAACAACGTATGCTGGAAGGGATGTGGCCAAAAGGGAACCCTACTGCATTGATGGTGGGAGTGTAAACTTGTTCAATCATTCTGGAAAGCTGTATGCTTGCATTCTATAACCAAGACACTGACTGCTTCCTCCAATATCAGCTCAGGCTACAGTTGCTCGAAGAACGAAGAGAATCCCTAAATGTGATTCAGCATAGGAAGTTGGGAAAGAGTAATTTTGAACTTCAACTTTTTAGAATTCTACACTTTTAGGGAAAGTTAATTTGCTTTTTTTCAGCTCAAATTTCCTATTTTTTAATTAATTTGCTTTGTTGTTGTTATAAAGGTGATGTACAAAGGGATTATAATTACATGCATCAGGTAGTGAGTACTTTTCCTTTTGTACAATGCCTTCTGTTCCCTCACTCTCTACCAGTTCCCCACCTCTCATCAACACCCATCAGTTGTATAGGTCACTTGCATCAGTGTCCACTGAACTCCACTGCTGTACTTTTTCATCTTTTTTTCCCTGGAGTTCTGTACCTTCTCCCCACCTCACACCCCCACTTGATTATACCATATATAAAGAAAAGAAAATAGAATCATCCAAATATAAAAATTAAAAGAAAAGAGAGAGAGATCTCTTGTTTCCGTATCTTGGAGTTCATTGTGATATATATATATATGCCTCTTCAAGTTTATATACAAATATACAAATATAGGCATATATGCCTCTTCAAGTTTATATACAAATATACATATATATGTGTGTATATATATGTATACTTGTATATAAACTTGAAGAGGCATATAGGCATTGCACCTTTGTGTTTCTCTGTTTCTCTCCTAAGAGTATCCTCTTTTGGTCTCACTGCTTTTATATCATACTTTTGCTCTAACTTAACAGAACATTTAATATTTAAACTGGAATTTCTATCTAGGAATTAGAGATCTACAAAGGTTCCATAAGTCTTTAAGTTACACGACATGATCAAAGAATTGCTTGGATAGAAACATCTGCAAAGCTCTGAAAACATTACAGGATGGAATAGGAGAAAACCTAGGTCTCCTTGGCTCAGGCCGAAATTTTTTTAATAGAGACCCGGAAACACAACAAATCAAAGAAAGGTTGGACAAATGGGATTGCATAAAGTTGCAGAGCTTCTGCAGGGCAAATGACATAGCTAGCAAGATCAATAGAAAGCCCACGGATTGGGAGAAGATCTTTACTAGCCATACAACGGACAAGGGTCTCATATCTAAAATATACTTGGAACTCAAAAAATTAAACCCCCAACAACAAATCCTCAAAGAAACAACTGCCCAATAAATAAGTGGGCGAAAGACTTAAAGAGAAACTTCTCTGAAGAAGAAAGAAGGATGGCCAATAGACACATGAAGAAATGTTCAACATCCCTAGCCATAAAAGAAATGCAAATCAAAACAACATTGAGATATCACCTCACCCCAGTTAGAACGGCAAAAATCAAGAACTCTAACAACAACAGATGCTGGAGGGGATGTGGACAGAAAGGAACCTTACTTCATTGTTGGTGGGAATGTAAACTTGTTCAACCACTTTGGAAAGCAGTAGGGAGGTTCCTCAAAAGACTTCACATAGAATTCCCCTATGACCCAGCAATCCCACTTTTGGGCATTTACCCAAATGTTTACAAACAAGACCACACTAAAGCTACCAGCACAACAATGTTTATTGCAGCATTATTTACCATAGCTAAGATATGGAACCAACCCAGATGCCCCTCAGTAGATGAATGGATCAAGAAAATGTGGTATATATACACAATGGAATTCTATGCCTCCATCAGAAAGAATGACATTTCCCCATTTATTAGGAAATGGAAAGGCTTGGAAAAAATTATATTAAGTGAAGTAAGCCAGGCCCAAAGAAACATAGGTCCCATGGTTTCCCTTATTTGCAATATCTAGTATATGTATGAGTCAAGCAGAAAAGGTCAGATAATGTGATGTCAGGAAAATGAACCCTTAGATATGTATTTTAATGTTTTTTTCTTTCATGCATGTGTTTCTAACGCATTTATAAGATTATTTCTTTGTTGCTTTGTATGTCCCTCCCCCACAGTATAATCTCTGCTTTCACTATATTTGATGTCAGTATAACTTGTGGAGGAGATGGGGAAAAACCAGTTGTTTAAGGATACAGGTGGACCTGTTGCAACAATGAGAAGTACAAGTTGTCATGTCCAAAACGAGCTTTACAACGTCGGTGGGGGGGGGGGGGGAGGGGGGGAAGGAGAAGGATTGGGATTGGGGGGGAGGGGGGAGGCTGGGAAGGGATGTGAATGGTAAACCAAAGGAGGAGGCTGCAATTCTTGGTAAGAAATGTACGCATTATCCTGCCCATGTAATTGTAACCCTTCTGTACAGTATGTTCACAAATAAAATTAAATTAAAAAAAAAAGAAACATCTGCAAAGTGCTTTATGTAGGGATATATATATATATATATTTTTTTTGTTTTTTTTACTGTGTGATACTGACATTTATAATGAGGCTTGGCCTATCTCCTCTAACATATTGGTGAATCTAGGCTCTCATATTTACGTTATAAGAAACGGGAAATAATTCTTTAATTTAGTAATAAATAATCAAGCCCCAATGGCTTATGCCTGTAATCCTAGCTAGACAGGAGGAAGAGACCAGAGGATTGTGATTCAAAACCAGCCCAGGTGGAAGAGTCTATGATACTCATATCTCCAATTAACCATTAAAAAGCCAGGAATGGAGCTGTGGCTTAAGTTGTAACTTGAAAAAAAAGTGGAAAAGCTAAGGGATCGGACTCAGAGTTCAAGTCCCAGTACTGGCACACACATACACAAAAACTATAAGCAGCCTGAATTTAAAAGACACTCTGACTACTGCAATAAGGTTTGAGAACATGCGATGATCTTTAAAATAAAACCCATTCTGACATTTCAGAGCCAACAAAAATGCTAAATTATCAGTAGCAGGACTAAGTAGGCTTTGTGGGAAAGAAAGCAGTGGCAGAAAAAGTATTTCTTAGGATTAACAAAAACTACTCCAAAACACTAAAATAAATACTAACAAAATAATCACCAACTCTTTGAGATGACCCATGTGGAAGAAGTGGTACCCATGCAACAAAGAAAATCACCATTGCAATAGAAGTTCTATATAGTCAAACTAAAAGGGAAAATGGAAAAAGAGTTTTTATTATGATACAATTTGTATATAATGTACTTAGATTTAATCACAATGAAATATATGTAGATAATTAAGTTATGTCATAAAACTCTTACATTGCCAATGAAACAAACAAAAATAAGTAAAATAAAGCTTGAAATAAGTGAAAACTTTTAAAGCAGTCAGAAAGAAACATTTATGATTTCTTCAAAGACATAGTAATATTTTAATATGGCTTTTCAAAGGAAAAAAAACAATGAAAGATAGTAAATGATGGATTAATATTTTAAAGATCTCTAAGAGCAGAATGGTCAAAGTAGGAATTTATATCAAGCAAAAATATCCTGCAAGGTAAAGATATAATAAATTCCTTTCCATATAAACAAAATCAGATGGAATTGCTAATAGGTGTACCCTAAAAGAGAGTCTAGAGGAGCTAAACAATACAAACATGAGCCTGACAGAAAGATAAAGGATAGGAGAGGATCATAGACAAAGAAGAGAAGAGACAGAGAAGAGACAATGAGAGAAAATATAAAATATACTCACTTTTTAAAACTTTATTAATAATTTTAGGAAATAAAATGTTTTTAGGGGACTAAAATGCATCATAATGGTGATGCAAAAACCAGAAGAAGAGCAATTGAAATAAAGTAGTATTAATACTTATAAATGTGAAAAATAGTAATTTATAGTACTAAACTTATGAACCAGTAAACGTAGTAAGATACTGTAAAGCTAGAAGTTTCTCTAAGGTAAAGCCATCTTTCATGTAAAATGGGGGGATCCAGATATACAAAAGTGGCCCATCTATCAGACCATACCAGTTCTTCAACTGGTGAGACAACAGTTAAGCTGTGAACTACAGGAAGTGATGTGAGAGGAGGATTTGGCTCTCATGACATTAGATATCAAGTTAGCTGGTATCAGAGATTCAACTACATTCCTATAGATAATTTCTTCAGTTACACAGTGTACTAGCGTAACTGTGTTGGGAGTCACAAATACAGGAAATGTGCACCCAACTTTATTAGGACCATTTCCATAAGTGCTACTGGTTGCTCATTCCTAAAATCAGGGCGATAGGCCTGAAGAAGATAATTACATATATACTTCCACAAATATTTTGTGAGGAAAAATCCAAACAATTTTACAAATACATGAAAAATGCCTGCCAAGAGTTATTAGTTCTTTGAATCATCCACATTTTGTTTTGGGTTTTCATAAACTTTTCCCTCCAAGTCTAAAATACAATCTCTCTCTCTTTCTCTCTCTCTCTCTCTCTCTCTCTCTCTCTCTATATATATATATATATATATATATATATATAGTTTTATCCTTAAGTTAGATGTAACTGTTTAACCTTTCCATTGATGGAGATGGTCCTATTTAAACACTGACTAGAATTGTATTTAAATAAATTCTAAATTTATAACATCACACGATTTGGTCCAAGGCACTTTTTCTAAAAATCTCCAGTTAACATTTAGTATACTCTAAATATAGATTACAATAATTAAACTTTTACAGCCTTAACAAATAATTTTGAACAAACTGAGGAATTATTGATCTCATTCAAATTTTCCTTCAATATTCTGATCTTTATGTACATATCAACTTTTGGATCCACAAATTGGACATTTTTCTCTAGCTCATCTTTTCATTTTCAAGTCATATTTATTCACAAATCATTTCAAGTATCTTCTTAATTATGACCAGCTGAAAATATAAATATATTAATAAAGGGGTTTTTTAGATAGAACTTTTCAGTGTTTATAATGTATGGGTACAAATTCATGCACTGCTTTAATTGATATAATGTCTTGTATATCCATCCATTATAGAGACTTTGTTATTTTACTTTACCCTTGAATGAATGTATACAAGCAGAGTGATCATTGAAGTAAAAAAAAAATCACACTCCTTGTAACCAAGTATTACAACCAACAATTGTAGTCTGTGTATATCCTATAGTATTAAAGAATAAGATAGATTATATATGTATACTTTATGCATTTTGAAATACCTAACTATAATTTCTTGAGATTTCCAACCAGATTATACAATTCATCTATGGGGGTGCTTTTTCTAAAATTGCCATCCATTTCTTCAAAAAAAAAACTGTCTCTAAGTAGACCTGTACAATTCCTTCTCAAGTTCAAGGGTCAACTGTACATGATATGCTTTAACCCAGATCTTCCCTGGTTGAAAATGTATGTTGTCTTACTGCCAAAATCTAAGTGGGGTCTAATACTTAAGTCACAGCTTCCCTGAGAATTTATTGATATTTATTAGCATGTGGATTTGAAGAGAGTTTGGAGAAAGTTGAGCAAATCTGGATTTAGGTACTATTGGTTGGTTTGGGATAATGTCTTTTTCTCATTTCATTTTGTATAAATGAAGACAAGTACTAAAATGCAACTTAAAGCTACTTTGCCAATCATAGAAATATGTTTGTCCTACTTTTTACTCTGCATAAATTATTGGTTATATATTCACACTCCATTATAAGACTTGAAATAGTCAAAAAGTACCAGATGAAAAGTAGGGTGAAGATTTGATTTGGAATATCTAAATAAAATTCAAAAGCAAGATAGAATATTTATAGTCATTATTTATAGACTTTGCAAAAACTTTCTTTCCTCTTTATTTCAGTGCATATATATAATCTATAGATTACTGGATAAATTTTGCTAGCGTTATGGTCAATATCTATGTCTTTAAATAAACATTTGAATCTGAGTTCCCTTCATCAACCCCTCAAACCTAATGATGATACACTCTACCTAAATACCTATTGCCTATATTTTGTTTAACATGCTCAATTTACTTGACAAGATGAAGATTAAAAGACTGGCATTGTTGGGTATTTCTCCATGAGAGCACACATTATATTACATTGCCTGCTCAAGGAATGCTTGCATTGGAAACTTAAGAGAATTAATTAGATAGCACCAAAATACATATATTTGGCAATATCATGGAGTTCATGTAGAAAGCACCCTATCATGATGCATATAAATAGAAATATAATAAACACCAAAACAAGAGGACAAAAATTAAAACTATCCAAACCCCAAACTCCATGGGATAATGGAAGATTCGATCTTTTATGTATAGATCTATAAAGGTCCACTGTCTGCATTTTAAAGTACATACCAGGTGGGGAGGACAGGAGACAGTTTGAATGCGAAGAATGGTTGGAGACACAGAAAAGAAAGACCATCAAAGGAAGCCATGTGAGAAGAAGTCCCAAGCAGTGGTGCCATACTATGTCAGCCTTGTCTATAAGCAGAGAGAAGGCAAAATTAAAATAAGATTTCATCTAATAATAAGTCACCTATTGGAGGCCAGATTAGGATAAATAGGATAGAATCCTGTCTCAAGAAAATTCTCTAAATAGGAGAAAACTGTCCCCATTTCCGTCTCTTCCTTTTTCCATCCCTCCTCTTCCCTCCCCTCTATCTCTCTTCCCTCTTCCTTTCTCTCCCTTTCTGCACTATGAGTGAGTGTATGTATATGTTTACTATACCATGTTTTCCCTATGTATTATTTATAGATGTGAAATCCCAGCCCAGCAAAGAACAGAGGAAGCTGTACAGAGCTTTGGAGATTTCTACTTTAGGATTTGCCAAGAAAAGATATGTTCATACAACCCTTTCAGAATGTCACTTGATACTGTGGAAAATCTTTACTCAATAAATAGATCAGGATGAATAAAACAATGAAGCCTAATCTCTGACTAATTTAGGGATTTGTCTCTGCTCTAATAATCTGACAGATGCAAAAAGTAAATATGCCTTACTTATACAAACTTTGGTAAAAGTTTTTGTATAAATTTCCAGTTTTTAGTAAATAAAATAATATAAACAATAATCCTCATAATAACATACACACCACATATATTTGGGATTTTTTCCTCTGAATTAACATTCTGTATTTCTAAGAAATTATACAATGTCATATCCTAAAAAAAAATTATTGAAAATTGATGGCAATTTTAGTCAGGTGCCAGTGGCTCATGCCTGTAATCCTAGCTACTCTGGAAGCTGAGATCTGAGGATCATAGTTCAAAGCCAGCCAGGGCAGGAAAACCCAAGAGATTCTTATCTCCAATTAACCACCAGAAAACTAGAAGTGGCGCTGTGGCTAAAGTGGTATGGTGCTAGCCTTGAGCTGAAGAGCTGAGAGACAGTGATCAGGCCCAGAGTTCAAGACAACACGAAAGAAAGAAAGAAAGAAAGAAAGAAAGAAAGAAAGAAAGAAAGAAAGAAAGAAAGAAAGAAAGAAAGAAAGAAAGAAAGAAAGAAAGAGAGAGAGAGAGAGAGAGAGAGAGAGAGACAGAAAGAAAGAAAGAAAGAAAGAAAGAAAGAAAGAAAGAAAGAAAGAAAGAAAGAAAGAAAGAAAGAAAGAAAGAAAGAAAGAAAGAAGGAAAGAAAGATGGAAAGAAAGAAGGAAAGAAAGAAGGAAAGAAAGAAGGAAGGAAAGAAGGAAGGAAAGAAGGAAGGAAAGAAGGAAGGAAGGAGGGAAGGAGGGAAGGAAGGAGGGAAGGAAGGAAGGAAGCAAGGGAATAAAAAAGAAAATAGATGGAATTTTATTAAGCATTTTGATAAATATGAAATATTTGCAGGCATTAAAAATGAATGCAGTGAATTATATTGGTTGATTTTTATATTAACAAGTTTTTTATTGTGAAAATATGGTACAGAGGGGTTACAATTACATGAGCAAGGTAATGAGTACATTTCTTATCCAGCATTGTTGCCTCCTCCTTTGTTTTTCCCCTACCATCCCTCTCCCCCATCTCCATGACTACACTCTCCTCCCACCCCTCGCCAAAGTTGTAAAGTTCGGTTTTTAAGACAAAGAAAATATAGAATTTTTTTCAATTGAGTCAGTTGGATGGTAATGTATATGTGTGAATTATATATGAATTTGAGGAAGTTTCTAGCAGTGCTCCTGTTATGGCATGACTTACTTGTATATATCGTCTTGCGGTTTAGCAGCGAGTTTAGAATCTATATCTCTTTTAAATTATTTTTTTAATAACACCTGTTATTTTCACTCCATAAGTTTGCCTGCTCTATTCTGTGCTCTCCTATCCTTTCTCTTTGGGCCTGAGTCATATTCTAGATTGTCTACCATGTCCCAAAGGCTTTCTATTTTTTTCTGTTTCTTTCTTGTTTTCTGTTTCTATGTTTCAGACTAAATAGATTTTCATACATTCAAAACATTATGCTGTTCTTCTGAATCTTCCTGGCTTCTGTCCAAGAACCTCACATTCTAAGACATAAAGTACATTCAAAAAAAGATTTATTAACACTGTTCAAAAATCTGTGGTCACTTAGTACTTTTAAAGTAAAAACAAATTTAAAAAGAAGCAGATTAAATATCCTCTCAACAATCATTAAGGCAACTAAGCTTAAAATACTTGAATTCATTTCACTGTGAATACTAGTTAAGAATCAATTAGATTAGAAACCAGAGTCAGAAGCCATGTGTCTGTCCAGTGAAAAATTTTCAGTATTTACAAAAGTAGTACTGTATTTAACATTTAGAATCAAGTAATAGTTTTTGCTTTGGGTTGTAGCTATAAGATGATGTTTATAGTTTGAGCAAACATATTTGATGTGGGTTTCACATCGAAAATTATGAATTTAGCATTCGATATCTCAATTGGGATTTCTAGACAGACACACAGAATGGACCTTTGTCCTAAACAGCCATTCTATTATTTGCCAATATTCTTTCTTGCCAAGTATCTTTGAAGTGATCCAAGATTAGCACAGACAAAAAAAAAAAAATAAGAGGGCTTGACTCTACAGCTCATTTAGTAAGTAGAGCACAGCACACAGTCAAGACCTGAATAAATGTTTGCTAAAGAGTGTAGTACATGTAACAGAGAAACAGATTTTGTAGAAAATATCTGCCCTCCTGAGATGGAATAAGATTTCCTTCCCTCTTTGGTCCATATCTATTTGTAATGGAGAGCTGTGTGTACATTTGTCATACTGTGAATCTCCCTGGACACTACTGATTTCAATTTATGGAATGGACAAGATTCATAGACTTAGTATTAAAAGGACAGAAAGCATATGGGCTTCCAAAAAATAACTATTTATCAAGGGAGCCTCTCAGCCGCGGGATAAAGTCTGTTTACCAGTAGTCTACCACAGTCTGCTGAACAACCTCTTGGCATTGGGCAAATGGGGAACTGTTTCGACTGAACAGACCCATCCGCTTACTTCCTCCTGCTATACTAGTGTTCCAACTAACTTTAAATTCTTTCCTGTGCCTAAATAGATAGCAAAACGACAAACATACTTCTTCACTTACATGGTTTAAACAGTTGTGGTCTAATAACTATCATTACAGCTCCTCGGGACTCAGGTAATCCACGGGTCACCCCTACCCTCCTGTTCCTGCATCAGTACCATGAGGTCCACAGCTTTGATCTTAAACTTAGCATCCTTGTCTTCCTCTGCATCCCACAGAGGGGCTGAGGATCAGGAAGAGCACAAAATGATTCCCATGGTTTTCTTAAGAACCAAAAGGATACCAGTGCAGTGGCTCAAACCTTTTATCCTGGCTACTTGGTTGACAGAGATCTGGGAATCACTGAGGCCAGCCTGGGCATAAAAATTCTTGTAGAGGAAAAACAAAGGAGGAGGCAAGAATGCTTGATAAGAAATATACTCATTACCTTGCTCATGTAATTGCAACCCCTCTGTACAGTATTTTCTCTATATTAAAAAAAAACTTTGCCCCTAAGTAGATGAATGGATCAAGAAAATGTGGTATATATACACAATGGAATTCTATGCATCCATCAGAAAGAATGACATTGCGCCATTTGTTAGGAAATGGAAAGACTTGGACAAAATTATATTAAGTGAAGTAAGCCAGGCCCAAAGAAACATAGGTCCCATGGTTTCCCTTATTTGCAATAACTAGTATATGTCTGAGTCAAGCAGAAAAGGTCAGATAAATTGATGTTAGGGAAATGAACCCTAAGATATGCATTCAAATGTTTTTTTCTTTCATGTGATTGTTTCTAACACATTTATAAGGTATTTCTTTGTAGCTTTGTATGTCCCTCCCCCACGGTATAACCCTTGCTTTCACTGTATTTGATGTCAGTATAATTTGTGGAGGGGAAGGGAAAAAACAAATCGTTTAAATAGGGATACAGGTGGGGCTGAGAAGGTGGCTCAGTGGTAGAGCACTTGCCTTGCATGCTCGAGGCCCTGGGTTCGATTCCTCAGCACCACATAAGAAAAAAGCTGGAAGTGACACTGTGGCTCAAGTGGTAGAGTGCTAGCCTTTAGCTGAAGAGCTGAGGGACAGCGCCCAGGCCCAGAGTTCAGGCCCCATGACCGGACCCCCCCCCCCCAATAAAAGAAAAAACTCTGACTCAAAGCAAAATAAAAACTAAAAAATACCAAAAGGGATACAGGTGGTCCCATTGCAACTATGAGATGTACAAGTCATTATGTCAAAAACGAACTTTACAACTTTGGTGTGGTGGGAAGGATGGGAAGGGATGGGAAGGGGAAACAAAAGAGGAAGCTACAATGCTTGATAAGAAATGTACTCATTATCTTGCCCATGTAATTGTAACCCCTCTGTACAGTATTTTCACAATAGAAAAAAAAAGAAAGAAAGAAAAACTTAAAAAAATTCTTGTAAGTTCCTGAACGTTCATGTTACTCAATGGAGACTGAAGCTTGTTAATCACAGTCACAGGAGAATCACGATGGCTGAGCACGGTGGCATATGCCTGTTTCTCCAGTGATGTGGAGAAGCACAGATGGGAGGATCTCAGCCACGGGAACCTAGGGGCATAAAGAAAAGTAGGCTTCAAGCAGAAAAGGTCAGATAAGTTGATGTTAGGTGAAATGAACCCCAAGATAAGGACTCAATTGTTTTTCTTTCTTGCAATTGTTTCTAACATATTTATAAGATGATTTCTTTGTTGCTTTGTATGTCCCTCCCCCACAGTATGACCCTGCTTTCACTGTATTTGATGTTGGTATAATTTGTGGAGGGGAAGGGGAAAAACAAATCGTTTAAATAGGGATAGAGGTGGACCCATTGCAACAATGAGATGTACAAGTCGTTATGGCGAAAACGAACTTTACAACTTTGGTGGGGGGGGGGAAAGATGGGAAGGAATGGGAAGGGGAAACAAAGGAGACTACAATGCTTGATAAGAAATGTACTCATTATCTTGCCCATGTAATTGTAACCCCTCTGTATGGTATTTGCACAATAAAAAAAAAAAAGAAAATGAAGTAAAAGACCCCCCACCAGAAGAAGAAAAGCCCTAGTTCTAAACTATTCAGGCAAAAAAGGGGCTGAAGGTATGACTCAAGTGTTAAACTTTCTGCCTTGCAAAGCTCCAGGGCCTGGGTTCAATCCTCACTAGCACCAAAAGGAATGAATAAAGGAACAAAATGGAGAAGAGTTCAGTCATATTTATTGTCTAGAGCCCTGTGTTATTTCACATGTACACCTTCTTCTCTACTATGCCATCTGCTAATATGTAACAAGAAAAAGGGGTTATTCTAGCCTTTGAGTGGTTTTATTTTCTGCCATTGTGAGCAGACATCAACCCTCTCATGCTGATGGATAACCTACTAGTCCAAGTGAACATCAGAGTGCCTCTCTCAAATAAGCTAAAGTAAATCCGCCCCACCTCTTTTGATTATTTGGCTAGTAAGTGGTAGTAGTACCTACCTGACATCAATTTTTTTAATTTCAAGTGCTACCCTGGAAGCATTCCCCCGCAATGTAGCCTAGTCCCCACAATTCATTTTTCACACTGCAATGTCTTAACACCCATCCTAGTTCAATTTTCCATCAATAATCTCATCATCCCTCTCTGATGTACACTCTCAACTATGGTGAACCAAATAATGATTCTACTCCTTTGAAAATTCAGCACTTTTGTTAAGTAAGGGAATGCCTTGAGATTTAACCCTTAATGCAGTTGTCTTGTACATTATTGTCTGAGTAAATGAATGCATAAATTAATGAATAACAACAAAATGAAGTTTGACTCCTCCTGGCTAAGAGAAGCAACCCTGTGAATGGAGGAAATTCTTACTTATTGCCAGTGAATGAAGTTGGACAAAGTTAGGGAGATTCTATCTTAAAGCAAAAATAAAAATGGGAAGGCAGATTGCTGCTCAAGTGGTAGTGCACTTGACTCACATGCAGGAGGCCAAGTCAATCTTCAGTGGCACAAAAAATTATTTAAAAATTATTTTATTTCAACTGTCATGTAATCCAGCCTAGGATTCTTACTATTATTTGTTTAGCAATTTGTTGTACCAGTGAATAAAATATAAGATAAAATATTAAAAATGAAAACTAAAGTATAAATCTTTAGAAGAAATGAAAGGAATACATGCATACATATATGTTTATGAATGTGTAAATAAATATAAAAATATATAAATATATGCATACAATGTATATGTACATATACATTTTACAATATTTTATAGGAAATTAGTGAGAATAGATTTTTTTTCTGACATTGCATAACATCCAAATTGGTAAGACATATTTTTCATTCTTCTTTATTTTTACATTTCAAATCATCAATAGATAAATGGTTTTTAATATATGAAGAAATGCCTCTTATATTGTTAATAATTGGGAACTATTTTTGGAAATGAGAACTCTTGTTCAATTTTATATTATGTATTTATTTTTTAGAAGAAAAATTAGCCCACATGAATGATAATTACCATTTTCCCCTCTGCTTGAAAAAGACATATATAATAAACTTTTAAAAATTCATTTTAAAGACACTTTTGGTTTAGAATGCATTGTTTGAAGCATAAGAAAATTGAGAGAATCTATTTAGGGAAACACAAACAGGAAAATTAAATTGCTAATGAGTGAGCGGGTGTTGATAAATGAATGTTCTAGACAAAATCTACTTGCAGGTATTACTTATAATAAATTAAAATGTATATTCACACAAATACTTGTACACAATGTTAATAGTAGCATCATTTTTAATAGCTCAAACCGGGAAAATATTCAACGGTCAAATAACTGGCCAATGGATAGACAAAATGTGGTATACCTGTTCTATAGAATTGTATTCAGCAATTAAAATTACTACCATAATATGAATGAACATAATAATTATTCTAAATCAAAAAGGCTATGCAAAAACTCTCTATATATGTATTCCCTATATAGTTTATATATATATATATATATATATATATATATATACATACATACATACATACATACATATTCCCCTTTGTGATTTTTTTTTTAAGAAAATATGCTTACAGAGGTTGCCTGAAGGTACAGGTGTTGGAGAAATTTATCTCTACATGGAAATGTTCTGAAACTGAATGGTAATGATACCATTCAGCTGCATAAATTACAAAGACCTGTTCCATTGTGTACACTCTTACTTCTAATATGTAAATTTTACCTTACTCCTAAGATGTGATAGAGTACTTACCTTAGGAAGAACTTTTCTGACCTTCTAGTCACTATGTCCCTGCAATGTGACCACAAACAAAACCTAGAGAGAAGCTTTATCCTGCGACCAAAAATAAGCCCAGCCTGGACTCCACTCTTCTGCTTTTCTGAACCACTAAATGATGAATTTCCTGGTGGTCTTGGTATATACCTTGATGAAAAGAAAAAAAAGCGTGCCTTAAAAGAAAGACAAGATTAATAGAGTCTGAAAACAAGAATAAGTAATATAAGGAAAAGCATATGCAGGAAAGAAGAGGATGGAGCTGAACAAGGCCAGTTAGTTCTAGCTGAAACCTGTAGAGGAGGAAATCTTTAAGTGAAAACAGTGGGAAATTTCTCCTTTTGTTGTTTGTTTGTTTTGTGTTGTTAAGACAGATTTTCACTGTGTGGCCCAGGCTGGCCTTCAACTGTGAATCCTCCTGCCTCAGCCTCTGGAGTTCTAAGGTAAGTGTGATGCCATGCCCAAAAGAGAACAGCAGGATTCTTGATATTGGTGGATCTCTACAGGTAAATCCTTCTGGTGATCATTTATCATTTTCTTCATCATTCAGCAAATGTTTGTTGAGAATTCACTGCAAACCTTGCATGATAATAGAGATAAAACTGAGCTTATGCTCAGTGCTTATGCTATCTAGACCTGTCATGAACATTTAAAAATGGATAAAATAATATTAAAAGGACACATTATCTCATATAATACCAGTTCAGGGGTATTTGCTTTGGTGTGTATTTTCTTTCTTTTCTTTGCCCTCTTTCATGTTATGTAAATAAACTAATGAGAGAAACACAAACTGTCTTTTCTCTATTCTGCAATATTTCTATTCAGAAACCCGAGGAGTAAACAAAGTTGATCATAACCCTGACAACTCTTTTCATCCAATCTTAAATGGAATACAACCCCCACTACAAGGTCAAAATTCTAGCTCTCATTTCTAACTTTGCCAGACTATATTTATTCTGGAATCCTCTTCAGAACCACTGCGAATGTTCCCTCTATAGGAAGAGGGTGTTCCATGCTTTTATAGAGAAAACAAACAAACCTCAGAAAGTCATGGTGGGAAAGCAATGATGATTATTCAACATCTACAGACAGCCGGTCTGTCTCTCATGCCTCACGCTTCACAGCAGACAGAATGGCAGTGAGTGTCTTTCTTTGGTGCTGTAAACAACCTTCATTAGAAAGGCTGTACAACAATATCCTTGCCTTCGAACCTTGATGGCAGTGAAGCCAGGGCAAGTCTCTGCCAGTATCTCAGGCCTCCTGACTTAGTTATAAAACATATGATCATTGAACTCTATAAATCATTTGGGGAATTTACCCTGTTTTGGAAAATGAAGTAATTTTAAAGGAGAGAGTCTTTGAATGTTTAAGTGATGCATTCAGGAATTAGAACTCACTGAGGAAAGCCAAGAAGTTCCACGAGGAAAATAATTATAGCTCTAAGCAAAGCATTAGAGAATTTTGGAACACAGAATTTCTCACCTTAATTGGTTTCTACACAAATATACATATAGCCCATCCTCATGTCTAAATACACATTCTTCTCTGTTGAGGTTAAAGCTTTCATTTTATTCCATAGTTAACTCTAGATACATTAGAAACTTTTGTTCCACTGTGTTGGAATGCCACAACGTGACTAACTTCAGCCTGAAATAGAGAACAATATGAAAGCCTGTGAATGTGATATTCAGCTTGAAAGCCACATGGGGCGGATGATACCAGCTATGTGAGGGTGGGGATAGGCCTGCTGGCACAGGATTTATCAGGTTTTGGCTTTTTAAGGAAATTTACCAGCCTTTCCGCCCCTGCTCCTCTTCATTTACTGCATTTACCTCTGAAAATGAAAATTTGTGGAAGTATTTGTAAAAAGACCCTATGTTCTACCTTAAATCATTTTTCTACATGGAATAGTAACCGAGGATCGGTAGCTTCTTTTTTGGCTTTGGGTAAATAATGCTCTCTCGTATGGATGAGAAAAGAAGGGAGAACAAGACATGAGCAAAGTTATTTTGAATTAACTAGCAAATGGAATTATAATTCTGTTAGTAAAAAATCAAACACATATTCTTCTAATTAGTAAAATGCTAAAAACCTACACTAAAAAGAACAAAGATTCCAAAAATCAAAATTGATCAAGATTTTCTCCTGGAACTACAAACAGTTGCTTCTCAACTCTTTTCTGATGAAGTCCGCACTTTTGGACTTCCATGTTGGTCTCTGCATTATCCTAGGTTCGTAAGTCAAGTGTGTTTTGTCAAGTATATTTACTCCAAATTCTCCACCCTCAATACCTGATCAGCCAAACAGTGTGGTTGGCTCCCCATCTTTCAGTATGCCCCAGGTAATGGGGGGATCTTATCACCTGGCCTACCTTCAGCAAAAAAGAATTTAAGTCAGCTTAGCCAGAATCTTCCTCTTAGTAATTTTCCCACCCATCAACTCCTCCATTCTCTTTTAGATATGAAAACATCTACTCTTCATTGTTCTTTTCATGATTGAGCCCAATCACTTTCCATCTCAGTACAGTGCTCCCTGCATATATTCTGAATAAAGACTACTTCACAACTCTTTGGTGGTGAATTAAATGAACCATCTGTGCTGAGAGCTGATGTAGACTACCTCTATGTCTTCCATACAGATTGAGAATGCATTCAGCCCAGGTGAATGCTGGCTACATCAGGACAAGGGATGGGAGCAATACCACTACAAGGAAGCTTCTGCTTCCTGCATCCCCGGATCCCAAATAGTCAAGGGTATCTCCGTGAAGAAACAAATTCCATCCTTGCTTTTTGTGAGCAGAAATGAACTACCATCACATTTGCTTCCTGCAAGAAGTACATTTCCAGTGATGAACATTTAATCTGCTGTAGAACTATGTAAAGACAATTTATTTGATCATTTATTTCTTGAGTTGCTAAAAATATGCCCTTCATTAAAATGGCCTCAGGATATAAGAACCATCAAAGCACATTAGTAAAATCCAAACAACAAGCTGTGATGATTAAAATATATGAAACCTCAAAAGCACATTATAATTGTGTCTTAATTTATCTAACACTTAGAATGCTTACCAGTGTTAATGTATAGATGGGTGCTGGTAAAATAGAGCACTTGATGTAGATAATGGAAAAATGTCTCATTTGAGGAAACCATAGGCACATGACCACAAATGAAGAGGAGGAAAATGACTGACAGCACAAAGTGTCTGTATGGATCACCACTCTGGCTCAGTCATCATTGGTGTACAGCAGCTAAAATGTCCTGATCCATAGTCATGTGATCTATGCTAGGGCAGAATCCCAAACTGTCACTCTTCATCTGAGACTTGCCTAAGTGGCTCTGACAGGCAAGACCCTCCTTCCTAATAATTCTATTCTTGCATTGATTCGACCAGTACCAAACATCCATTAGTTTAAAATTCTGAGAAAAGCAAACAAAGATTAGGCCCAATTCCTGCCTACAAGAAGAACCTGCACTATGCCTTTTGCGATAAGAGGGTTTACATTCACCCCCTATACACAGTCCTGTCCTCCACAGGACTAAGAACATGTTTCATATTTAGAATTTGTTCATGTCCCTATCACTAAAACTACAGTGTTCCATCTACTCCTGCCAAAATAATTATATTGAATTGTGAACTTCTATGTAAGATCAGTGTAAATAAATATACTATAGAAAGGCTGAGGCCTTCATCTACTGAGGGGCATCTGAGTTGGTTCCATATCTCAGCTATGGTAAATAATGCTGCAATAAACATAGTTGTGCTGGTAGCTTTAGTATGGTCTTGTTTGTGATGATTTGGGTAAATGGCCAAAAATGAGATTGCTGGGTCATAGGGGAGCTCTATGTGGAGTCTTTTGAGGAACCTCCACACTACTTTCCAAAGTGGCTGAACAAGTTTATACTCCTACCAACAATACAGTAGGGTTATGGTATATATTTATATATACATACATATATATATGTGTGTGTGTGTGTGTGTGTGTGTGTGTGTGTGTGTGTGTGTGTGTGTGTGTATAATGGAGTTCTATGTCTCCATCAGAAAGAATGTCATTGCCCCATTTGTTAGGAAATGGAAAGACTTGGAAAAAATTATATTAAGTGAAGTAAGCCAGGCCCAAAGAAACAGGTCCCATGGTTTCCCTTATTTAGTATATGTCTGGGGCAAGTAGAAAAGGTCAAAAGCTATATGCATATGACCAGATAAGATGAAGTTAAGCAAAATGAACTCCAAGATAGGGACACAAGTGGTTTTCTCGCGCGCGCGTGCGCGCACGCTCTCTCTCTCTTTCTTTCTTTCTTTCTTCCTTTCTTGTTCTTGTTTCTAACATATTTATAAGGTACTATGTGATTTCTTTTTATGCTGCTTTGTATGTCCCTCCCCCACAGTATAACCCCTGTTTTCACTGTATTTGATGTTGGTATAATTTGGAGGGGGGGAGGAAAAAAACAAAATGCTTAAACAGGGATACAGGTGGACCCATTGCAACAATGAGATGTACAAGACACTATGCTGAAAAATAAACTTTACAATTTAGGTGGGGGCGGGGGAGTGTAGTTGTGGATGTGGGAGGGAAAGGATGATAGGGGAAAAACAAAGGAGGAGACAACAATGCTTGATAAGAAATGTATTCATTACCTTGCTCATGTAACTGTAACCCTTCTGTACAGTATTTTCACAATAAAAAATTCTTATTAAGCCAGGTGCTGGTGGCTCACAACTGTAATCCTAGCTACTCAGGAGGCTGAGATCTGAGGATCACAGTTAAAAGCCAGCCCGGGCAGGAAAGACTGAGACTCCTATCTCCAATAAACCACCAGAAAACCGGAAGTGGCGCTGTAGCTCAAGTGGTAGAGCGCTCGCCTTGAGCTAAAGAGCTGAGGGACAGTGTGCCCAGACCCAGAGTTCAACCCCCACAACCAACCCCCAAAAAAATCTCATTTACAAAATAGCACTACAAACATCAGAAATAATTCACTTGAGGCAGACTATATTGCATATTGTTAATAAAGTTAGTAAAAAGAAAAAAAAGAAAGACTGATGCCTGTAGTTGGAAAAAAGAAAAGAGATTGGAAAATACAATCAGAAACTCCTTATTTCCAATAGCCCAAATGCAGTCACCTTGGAAGCAGAAAATAGTAGGTAAAATACGCCCCCCCTCCCCATGTAGTTTGTTCACATGGCACATAGATTTATGCTACTGTCAATGAGTATGAGTGAAAATTTTATGATACTAATGATAAAATTTTTAAAAATATTTTAAAAGAAAAAAGTAACTTTGGTGAAATTGCAATGTCTGCAATTTCCTAAGGACAAGCCGGCTGACTCAGTCACAGAATCTCAGACAAACTCAGAATTTAAAATCAACACACACAAAGAAGTGAAAGATGATACAAAAGTCTAAGAATTCTACTAGGAGTGGAGTAAAAAAATGAATGAGAAATAAACCTAAAGAAAAGTTCTCAGAATAGAAGTTCTGGAGTGTCTTAAATGTTGTTCATTCTCATTCCTGATTAATGTACCATTTGTAGTATTTTTGAATATTTGTATTATCCTTATTATCTTTAAATACTTGTACAAAGGAGTTGCCATTCACCAAAGCAGTTTATGAATATAGTGCCTCTTGATCAATGTTACCCCTTTCAACATTCTCGCCCACCCCTCCCCTTACTTAATTTTAGGTTGTGAATTGAATTTTGGTGACACAGATCAAGACACATTGTACACATAAGCTGCCTTGTTAAATTGCACAAAATCCAATACATTTGTAGTATTTATACATGTATAATTTCTATTGAGAAAAGTTACCATAAAATTAAAATAAAATTATAGGCAACTCATCAAATGGTTAAGGTTATTATTATTTTACCAATGTGTATCTCAAGTAAACAATATTTTAACAGAAAAAACTTGAAGCTTTTTGTCCTGTCACAGCATTTTATATTTTGGCAAATTGATTTCATAGTCCTTTAACAATACAGCTAGTATAAAATATTTGAGAAAGGTAAGTCATGAATAAAAGTACTTTGAGACTTGCCAATATAGCACAAGATATGGCAAATGATTGGGCTGTGTCTTACAAAGGAAGGCTAAAACTTCTTAGTTTGATATACAAAATCATATAAGACCTCGTCAATGCTACAGTTGCAGGTCATCCCTCACTACTAATCACAGAAGGAACAACTCCCAACATCAGTTCTTTCCTTCTTTTTCCATCCCTTTACACTAAAATGTTCTTTACATTTCTTGCGGTCTGATTAATTAAACCTCTTTATACTTCAAGGATAATTAAAACCTGTTTTCCAAATTATGACTTTTTAACCACTTAATGTCTAGGAGCACACTTATAGTATAGATTGTCATGGACCAGTACTTTAAACTGATCAAAGTCATCTTGTTTTACACAACATAGATTCCTAAGCCCAGTCAACATTTTGGTAAAATGTATATGAAAAGAAGTAGACAGACAATGCAAAGCTTCTGATGACAGATATGTGTAAAATCTAGGTACAACCTAATCCATATTTATCATACACAGATTACTTGTCATTGTTATCAACCTAGTACATCTTATCCCAGCTAAATTGTAAGTTTCTTACTTCGGGGAAACTTCTTAATCTAGTATTTTATCTACTGTAGTTATTTCATTAAGCAAGTCACTCAGTGGCACTTGCTTTAAGCCAAAATCTTTCATCTCATTGATGAACCCATTGCTGGACACAAATACAATTAGGCTCTCCAATTGAGAATGACCTCAATTATCTATAGAATTCTTCTGACCATTTTAATTATCCTGTGGAAAGTAAGAAACAAAGTATGGTCTGTGGCTAGGCATTATAATCCTTGCATTTCTCTTGATGTATTCAGTACATACAGGTTCCAAATAGAATAGACATGTTGTCATATCTATACTATTTGTTTCTAATCATTTAAATAAGATTTTATTGTGAAAATACTGTACAGAGGGGTTACAGTTACATGAGCAAGGCAATGAGTACATTTCTTATCAAGCATTGTTGCCTCCTCCTTTGTTTTTCCCCTACCATCCCTTCCCTCCCACCTCCTCAACTACATTCCCCAGCCAATCAAAGAAAGTTCTTAGTGAAAACCTTTGCACTTTAGGTAATAAGAACAGGAAAGATTATGAATTCTAAAATAAATACAAATATAAGTGTACATGTAATGCTAAATACATGGAGGCTGAACTGTCTTTTTCCTCAGAGGGACTAATCAAAATCACCTTTTTCAGTGTTCTCCTGGGCTTAAATCTTAGTCCAAAATGAAACATATGTCATTCAAACCAAAATTTGTAGAAATTTTCCATTTTAATGAGAAGAAATACTAGCACAAACATGGTACCAAACTCAAGGTGTACATTTTTACCAGATAAACAACAGAACTGTTTTTAAAACTTTTTTTAAAAAATATAGCTCATGTTTTAAGTAGCCAGGCAGTGATATTTCACATGTGCATCATGTTGATTGTTAATGTACCCTAAAGCCCTGTAATGCTTGGCTAAATATGTTAACTAGTTCCTCAGACTCTAATTATATGCTTTTAAGACAAGACTAACTTCTTGAATCCATAAACAGATCATTAGAACAAAACCATGCTCATTTATGCAAATTATCTATAGCCTTCAAAGTACAAAAATATACCAGGGTACTACTTCCTATACTATGTGATTTTTAATTTTAAATATATTTTGTTGTATTGCATATGAACCTACTTACTATTCTGTTTTTATTTCTGTTGACTTGTGAGAAGAAATGCAATCATTCATGTGCACATTGTAGAAGTTTCAACTATAAGGTCCTGTGTAGGTTTCATGTATAAAACTGATCAGCTAGAAATTATATTTAACCAATAGGTTACCATACTATTAAATAATGTGAAGAATTTTTACATCAGTGTGTAATATTACTTCACATTAAAACAACAGATTACAGGATCATATGTTAATATGCTCCCTGCAACTAACATAGAAAAAATATTAATATTAATAAATAAAGAATTAAAGATTTTATTTTCACCCAGACACACACAGCTTGTTTTACTATTATTATTCAAGGACATAATTAAAGGAAAACAATCATTTAGTGTCAATAAACATCATTCTGCTTTACCCCATGTCACCAGAAAAAAAGAGGAAAGAAGGTATAAAGTCGATAATAGTTGGTGATAAAAAGAATCACAAGCAGGCTGGGAGTGTGGCTTAGTTGTAGAGTGCTTGCCTAGCATGAATGAAACCCTAGGTTCAATTCCTCAATACCACATGAAAAGAAAAAGCCAGAAGTGGCGTTTTGGCTCAAATGGTAGAGTGCTAGCCTTGAGCTAAAGAAGCTGGAGGACAGTGCCCCAGAACCGAGTACAAACCCCAGGACTGACAAAAAAAAAAAGAAAAGAAAAAAATGAGTCACAGCTTTAATTACACCACCTGTAATCCTAGCTATTCGGGATGTGGGGGCAGAAGGATTCCAAGTTTGAGGTCAGCTTAGGCAAAATTAGTAAGGCTGTTATCTCTTTAGAGAAAACAAACAAACGAACAATAGAGTTTGGGCATCTCTCACATGGTAGAGAATTTCCTAGCATACACTGAATTCAATCTCCAATACCATTGAAAAAGGAAAACAATGTATAACAATAATGGAAACAAAGGCATTTAAGTGATAATATTGCATCTAATAGTTTTGCATTTGGAATTAACAAGTTATTAATCTGTGAAACAGAGTAGTATGCCTGGAGTTTGAACTATCTTAACAATAATGTACTGTGCTAAGAACTATATTAAGATCATTATATAAATTATATAATTTTGTGACATGTAGATTCTATTTTAAAGAACAGTATTATTATTTGGCCACGGAAAACATATATTGCATAACCACCTCATAAATTGGTAGTAAAATACTTAGTCAACTCCCCTTAGCCTTAGTCTTTCCCATGAACTCAGATGTGGTAGAATATGGTTAGACAAGATAATTAGGGCTGTGATTGCCAATGTGTCGTTTTGACTTTATTATTCACTGATACTGTATTCTCAACATATTACCTGGTGTTTTGAGCTACATTTCTTGGTTAATGATACTTTATCTTGAGGCTATTGATTTTAGATTTATGGTGGTCCCAGTTCAAGGATCTAAAACATGAGAAACATCATAGCCTATGTTATTTATGGTATAGATTCTTCATATCTTTGTATATTAAAGAGGAATCTATCATACTCTGGAGGGCTTTTCAGAGCTTCTTAAAAGGTCTTTTTAAAGGCCAGAGAGAATTCTCTGTCCTTTGTACAGACAGCCAAGCTATCTGTGGTAACAAGCATCTGAAGTTATTAAGCATGACAAACTTGTCCAATGGGGTCAAGTGTGTATTATCTAACTAATTCAGTTATATACTCAGATCTGTACCTAGAAAAGGCAGGACATGTAAACGATTAACAATGAAAAGTATAAATAAACCAGTGGCCATGAAGGGAAGCATACTGGTCATTCAGCATCTGGCTTCTACAGGGAATTAAAAGTTTTACCAATTCCTTCAGATACAAAATATTCACAGATGTTCAAGGCTCTTATGTAAAATAATGTAGAAGTTGCATATAATGAATGCATAACCTCCTGCATAATTAAAAAATCTCTCTAAGTTGCCTATCATGCCTAATAAAATGAAAATATTTTATAAATGCTTCTTATATTAGAAAGATAAACAGATAAACAGATAGATAGATAGATGGATAGATAGATAGATAGATAGTTTATGGAATAATGGCAAGAAACACAGATTGTACATGTTTCATACAGATGAAATATTATCATCCCTGATTGCCCCAATCTATGGAAGTGAAAAACACATATGTGGATGGTAAGCTGTACTTAAAATATCTGTGATTATTAAAAACCTGTGGTAGCTAGAATGTACCTATATATCTCTAAGTAAACACACTGAGTATTATACCAGCAGTTACAGATGAATTAACTGAAGTATAATAGACTCTATGTAGAGATCAAATAGTATAACTTTTTTAAAAGACTCAAAACCTACAAAATAAGGACCAGAAAATAGGTACTTCTAAGTGGAGAGGGGTGATGGAGGGTTTGGGGAGGGGTAGATGAATGAAGGTGTAAGGGGAGAGAAGGTGGGCAAGAATTCATCGTATATATCACAGAATTGAGAGATATAAGGGAATGGGAGGGTCAAAGAGGGTGAAAATTTGAAGTGGTGACACAGATCAAGATGCAACTGCTTTGTTAAAGGGCAAACAGATTTCAATACATATCCTACAAAATTAAGAAACCTGAGGAATGTTGAAAGTGGTGACATTGGTCAAGACACACCATATTCATAGACTGCTTTGTTGAATGACAACTTGTTTGTATAACTACTTGGGTAATAAAAATATTTTTTAAAAAACCTGAAGCAGCCTAACTAAATTAGAATAATATATTTTTTATAGAAAGATGAGCCAGGAGATGTGTGAACATAGACTATGTTGAAGTTAATGAAGAATGGAAGAAGGAACACCATGTACATTTGAATACTAAAGGAGAAAGAAGAGTTCCTAGTAAAAGGAATAAATACATGGTGTTCTCGTTCAGGGCAAAACAAGCCTTTCTCTGGGATCATTTGCTCTCAGAAAGCTGCAACATCAGTAAAGAACAACATTGAATGGTCAGTTGACTTCACTGGCCTCTTCTATCTTCACAGTGCCAACTGAAAAATAATTTGCAAAATGTCACCAAAAGCATTTAATTAAGCTGATAATGGCTATCCCTATTAACTTTGTCTATAATTATGCTTTATTTTCCTAACACAAGCAAATTAGCTACAGTAGTATGTCAGACAGACTGTTTTCAGTCTCCACAGGACTTCTAATTTGGAGTCTTTTTAGTTGCTGATTAATCAAAACTGTCCAGAAAACACAAGTCCAACCCTATATTTCTCTCTCTGTGGGACTCTTCTGGCCCTTGCATGTCTGTTCATTTACTTTCCTCACACTGGGATGATTTTTTTTTATATTTAAGGGGATAATTTCGCTTCCTAAAAATAAATGCACCATAGTGTCAAGCATGTGGTGAAACTCCAGGAAAGGAGTATAAATTTGTATAGCTTCATGTATTATTAGAAAACTCTCATGTTGAAGGCAACAATATTCCTCAAGAGAATTAATTCAGTTGAAAGACAAGACACATTTTTAGAATCTGAAAATAATTTTATCTCTGTCAACCAGTTTAAAATGATGAGCTGCTACTGACACTTAAACCTAATTAATGGGCATGTCATATGTGTCTGCAAATTGAGATCATTATTTAAGTGAGAGACAGGAACAATTGTATATATTTTTTATCTATGTACAAAACAATGTGGGCTTGCTGAATACCATAGCGTTATTCATCATGTAGGCAACAGCCACCTCTGCCTAAAGAAATGCCTTGTCACATATAAACTGCATGTCAGACAGATGCTGGCAAAAGAAGGAGGAAGAGACATCAATCTATCGCTCTCGCCAATCAACCTTCATTTCCACCAAATCCAGTATAATGTTTTTTGTTGAAAATCATATTAAGTGACATGGACCCAAAAAGGAATCTATTGAGGTAAGACAATTTTGACCAAGGTCTCAAATCAATTTTTGCTATGAGTCTCTTACCAGAAAGCAATATAGTAGATTAGCACATATTTAGAAGCATATGTGCTCTAACCTGAACAAGAACAAATTGTATGATGTGAATTAATCTACAAATGTTAATTTAACAGTTAGCCTGGTATATTTCTGCACCAAGTGGCTCCCTGTGTCTCCTCATCAAAATCTTCTTCTATATTTTTGAAAATTAATCTTAATATTATCCATGTCCTTCCCAGAAAACACTAGTGCATAGCTTTCTTGAGGCTTTTCACATTTGGGATATCTATATTTATGTTTTTTGTTTGTTCTTAGAAATCATTTGGAAGGAATGAATGTGTCTCTGGGGATGAATACCTTTCTGAGACAAACAATAGCAAGTGTAACCACAGTAGCTATCTCTTCCTGAGGAAGGCATGTCATGGGAAGGCATCTAGTCAGGCTAACCCAATCCCTAAGCACCACTATGCTAACAAATAATGAGAATTCCAATGTCTTTCTCTTTTCTTTTCTAAATTTGTCTCTGAGGTAATAGGAGGCTTTCCCCAAGTCACAGAGACCTATTGCTTTAGAGGTATCTCTAGTTTCCCTATAATCCCTCAGAAATTGGAAGTTTTGTCAAGCTTATAACAAAATCACAAAGGTCAACTGGAGAGACCTCAAGAATCCTCTTTATTATGTTTTTTTAATATTCCAAGGCAACCATACTTTTTCCAAAACGAAATGATGTTGTTGTAATCCCTTAGCTCTGTTCATTCAGATGGATTTCTTTTTTTTTTTTTTTAAATTTTATTTTATTTTATTTGAGAACATACTGTACAGAGGGGTTACAATTACATGGGCAGGATAATGCATACATTTCTTACCAAGCATTGCAGCCTCCTCCTTTGTTTACCCTTCACCTCCCTTCCCAGCCTTTCCCCCTCCCCCCCCACCCAATCATACCCTCCCTCCCCCCCCCCCCACCGACATTGTAAAGCTGTTTTTGACATGATATTTTGTACTTCTCATTGTTGCAACAGGTCCACCTGAATCCTTAAACGACTTGTTTGTCCCCGTCTCCTCCACATGTTATACTGACATCAAATATAGTGAAAGCGGGGGTTACACTGTGGGGGAGGGACATACAAAGCAACAAAGAAATAATCTTATAAATGCGTTAGAAACACATGCATGAAAGAAACAGAAACATTAAAGTACATATTTGAGGGTTCGTTTTCCTAACATCACATTCTCTGACTTTTTCCGCTTGACTCATACCTATACTAGATATTGCAAATAAGGGGAACCATGGGACCTATGTTTCTTTGGGCCTGGCTTACTTCACTTAATATAATTTTTTCCAAGCCTTTCCATTTCCTAACAAATGGGGAAATGTCATTCTTTCTGATGGAGGCATAGAATTCCATTGTGTATATATACCACATCTTCTTGATCCATTCATCTACTGAGGGGCATCTGGGTTGGTTCCATATCTTAGCTATGGTAAATAATGCTGCAATAAACATAGTTGTGCTGGTAGCTTTAGTGTGGCCTTGTTTGTGATCATTTGGGTAAATGCCCAAAAGTGGGATTGCTGGGTCATTGGGGAGCTCTATGTGGAGTCTTTTGAGGAACCTCCATACTGCTTTCCAAAGTGGTTGAACAAGTTTACATTCCCACCAACAATGAAGTAAGGTTCCTTTCTGTCCACATCCCCTCCAGCATCTGTTGTTGTTAGAGTTCTTGATTTTTGCTGTTCTAACTGGAGTGAGGTGATATCTCAATGTTGTTTTGATTTGCATTTCTTTTATGGCTAGGGATGTATTCAGATGGATTTCTGACCATTTAAATATTTCAGCTCAATTTAATCGAACTTGAATAAGAAAAAGAAACTGGTAAACCTGCAGAATCAGTAAATGTCAACAAGAAAAAAACTTCAAAGTAGGCAGAAGGAAGAGAATATCTTATTGCTGTTTTTAGAATCTGGTGTTGATTATTACTACTGTATTCTCTGGGCATGTGTTTTATGTACCATGTGAATGTCAAAATGCGCACTGCTTGAATGTATAGACTCCATGTCAAAGTTTTTAAATAGGTGACTGCTATTCTTTTTGTAAATGTAGTGACATGTTTCCTGATAAATGTTTTAATTAAATAGCTTGGGAGTAAAGTTTAAAAGCGTATTTATTTTTCTATTTTGTCTTTATTTTTGCAGGATTTTTATTTGTGGTCCAAAGGAAGACTTCATGCATTGTTCAAAATGAAAATGCAACACAGAAACTCTTTCCATCTCTATTTTACATGATCTGGGGAGCAAAACTAGGCCTGATTAGAAAATGATGTTTACATTAAAAAGTAGAATACTAGGTGTTATAACATCAAAATTATTAAAGCCAAGCCTAGGATAGTTTTAGAGTTAAGGCCTAAGGTACTCTTCATTTCAACCCTTCAGTTTTCTACAGATTTCCTAACTTTCTCACTTGTAATGTTATATGATAGCATAATCTTGAATAGCAATTGATTATGTTAAGTTTTACATATAAAATTCATACATTAATTCATCTTACCTTTTCATAATCTTATTTTTGGGGGGTAGGGCTATAGTAGAGTTTGAGCTCAGAGCTTCATATTTGTGCAGCTTGCTTGCTTGATGGGCTAGTGTTCTACCACTTGAGCCATGCCTACCGTCCATATTTTTCCTGGATTGAGTCTCACAAACTTTTCTGCCTGGGCTGCTTTTGAACCATGATTCTCCAGATCTCAGCCTCCTGAGTAGCTAGGATGGCAAGTGTGATTTACTGGCACCCAGCTGAAATCTTACTGTTTGATAAAAAGATTTTCTCAGTCTACCATGATTACTAGTAGTTTTGATAGTCAAGCCTGGAGTTATTTGTGCTCAGTGTTTATACAAACATTTTTTAAATAATGATTAATAATATGACAAAAGAACAAGTTGCTGTCAGACAAAATGAAGGAGGAAACTTTTGAGTTTGGTATTGGAAGTAGACGAGAGGGAGGGAACTGTAAAGAAATGTGATGTTTGAGTTTCTCAAGGAGACCTTTGTGTTGAGCAAAATATCTGAGGAACTGTCAGATTTTAAGGCTGGTGTTACGCCTCCTCACTGTTTCCAATATGGCATGCCTTTCCATGATATAAAAAGAATCCAGAAGTTCTCAAATGTCCCTGAGTGGCTGCAAAGATCTTCTATAATGAGGGACAAAAGTGGCATTTGAGTAGAAAGACAAAGAGAGCATCCAAAAAACAGAATTAAAAAATGCTTAGTCAGGCCTCAAGGTCTAGTCATGCCTTCAGGAAGACAATCAGTAAGGAAAACCACCACACCTTCCTATGCTGGAAGATAATGCCAGAAGTTACAGAAATCCAGGTCTTGCTGATGCGAAGATCACCCAAGAAGAAGACCACCCCTCCCTCACACATGTTTTCTCCACAAGTCTGAGAACAAAGACATTAAAGGAAAGAGAGATGGGGGGGGGGGACTGAAAAAGTTATAGTATACTAAAATGATATCAGTGGTACTAAAATTGATTACCTAACAGCAGAAGAAATTTACCTCAAACTGTTAAGTGTTTTCTTTCCTCCACTCAGCTGCAGAAAACAGCCATTATAAAGAATATGGAAATTACATTTTGCATAGTATACTATATAAATTACTGCCACTTTTCTGGAATTAGTTTTCATTCATACTGGATTACATTTATGATTTTTTCCTACTATATGTACTAAAATAACTGTATGCCTTGCAGTGGAATCTACTATATTAGTCTGTAGAAAAACTTCCACTCTTCTATTATCAGCAAATCCATTCTTCCTGTCTCATTCAACTATTTTTATATCGTTCCAATTTTCCACAACACCACTACCACACACTTGGATAGTTGTAAGGGATTGCCAAATAGTTCCAATCTCCCTGCTTCTAAATTTTCCACAAACACATTTTCTCCGAATTTGAGACTAATAAAACCCCAAGATTCTTTATATACTGCATCTGAAATAATACTTCAGCCCTCAAGTCTGCTTCTTTATTGTTCTGCTTGAAATCCAATGTTTTTCTCTTTTTTGAGTTTAAACTCAAGGACATTGAAACAGTGCATTACCTGAGTTTTAATCAGAAAAATATGGCATACTCAAATTAAGATTAATTTCAGGCCAGTTTTATAAATGTTGGTGTCATATAGGGGAATGATAGGGATGCTGTAGGATAATCACATTGTTTTTGTCTAACTTAGCTAGCCATGGATTTCCTAGAATCACCTTCCAGTATGGTTCTGGATTTGACTTGATCAGGAGAGAAATTCATTTTTAGATTTGAAACGTTAATAGTGGGGAACCATAATCTGAAGGGAAGTGTTTTGGAGTAGGAAAGGAAAGATGCAGAAGGGAAATGGATTCCAGCTTCCTCATAATCTAGTTCTGCTTAACAACCGCTGACCCTTCCAACAAACATCGTCCAAAGTTACAATTATGTACAGTCTTCTCTTCCAGCCCTCCTTTATGGTCTCAGTACAGCAGCTGAATTTATCTAGTTTCACAGATCCTATAGTAACTTCCACTTGTCCATCTGTGCCAGCACTTTCTCAGGCTGATCTATGACTTTTTGATACTATTCAGATTATCCTACAATGTTTCAAAGTTGTATTGTTATAATCAGTCCTTTATTGCCCAGAATTCATAGCAACTCTGTTTCTTTAACACTGTAGAAAGCATAGGAGTTGAGGACTAAAAGCAACTGTAAGCTGAAAGAGGAGAAGGAAGGAACCAAGCAAAGGAATCCTTGATACTAGATAAGAAGACCCTGAGGTAGAGAAAAAAAACGACTTCATCATTCCTCCATCGGAAGGACAGTACAAAAATTAATTCTTGCTTTTCACATTCCTTCAATCCATTCTAAGACTTTACACTGGTTGAAGGCAACCAGAACCCACAAGTTCATGAACACTTAAGATAAACCATACCTGTTGGCACTCAGTTTAAAAGAAAGTAGGAGTATGAATTTTTTCCAAGTCTTTCCAATTCCTAACAAATGGGGCAGCGTTATTCTTTCTGATGGAAGCATAGCATTAATATATAGTTACATATATATATATATATATATATATATATATATATATTCTTGATCCATTCATCCACTGAAGGGCATCCAGGTTGGTTCCATATCTTAGCTATGGTGAATAATGTTGTGCTGGTAGCTTTAGTATGGTTTTGTTTGTGATCACTTGGGTAAATACCCAAAAGTGGGATGTGCTGGTTAATAGAGGAGTTCTATGTGGAGTGTTTTGAGGAACCTCCATACTGCTTTCCAAAGTGGTTGAACAAGTTTACACTCCCACCAACAATGCAATAGGGTTCCCTTCTGTCCACATCCCCTCCAGCGTCTGTTGTTATTAGAGTTATTCTAACTGAGGTGAGGTGGTATCTCAGTGTTGTTTTGATTTGCATTTCTTTTATGGCCAAAGAAGTTGAGCATTTCTTCATGTGTCTATTGGCCATTCTTATTTCCTCTTCAGAGAAGTCTCTTTAAGTCTTTAGTCCACTTATTAATTGGGCAGTTGTTTCTTTGAAGATTTGCTTTTGGAGGATTTAATTTTTTGAGTTCTAAGTATATTTTAGATATGAGACCCTTGTCCTTTGTATGGCTAGTGAAGATTTTCTCCCAGTCCTTGGACTTTCTATTGATCTTACTAGCTATGTCCCTTGCCATGAAGAAGCTCTGCAGTTTTATGCAATTCCATTTGTCCAACTTTTCTTTGATTTCTTGTGTTTCTGGATCTTTATTAAGAAAATTTCTGCCTGTGCCAAGAAGCCCCAGAGTTTCTCTTATTCCTTCCTATAATGTTTTCAGGGTATCCGCTTTTATTTCAATGTATTTGATCCATTTGGAGTTGAGCATATAAGATCATGCTAAGTGAAATGAACCCCAGGATATGGACACAAGATGTCTTTCTTTGTTGTTGTTGTTTTTAATGTGATTTTTTTTGTTTCTTGTTTTTGTTCTCCCTCCTCACTGTGGTATATCCCCTGTTGTAACTGTACTTGGTTTTGGCACCCTGCATCTTGTATATACATTTGTCTAATTTGGGGAGGGGATGGTACACTGAAACAAGGACACAGGATGACCCATTGGAACAATGATACCCACAAGACACTATATTGGAAATGAATTTTACAACTTTGTAGGGGGAGGAGTGAGGGACTTGGGAGGGGGAAGGGATAGTGGGAGAACAACAAAGGACGGGGTAACAATGCTCAACAAGAAATGTGCTCATTGCCTTACTCATTAACTGCAACTCTTCTGTACAGCATCTTTACAATAAAATAATTGTTAAAAAAATTAGGACTATACTGGATCATGGAGATATCTAGATGATACCTCCTTTTGCTCAGAGAAAAACAAAATATAGCACTCAAATATAATTTTAAAGGCAATTTTTCTGAATGTATTGGAGAATGCACAAAACACAAGTCTGATGGGAAGGAGGTACACTCCCTTGGGGTGGGGAAATGGGTGCACTTCACAGTTTAAGTCCCATTTTTTGTTGCTTTTACCATGGGACTAAGTAATCACATGGTATACACTATGATTGGATGGGCTCACCTAGGGAAATTGCAATGCTATTGATTTTGAGAATCAAAGAAATAAAGTCAGACCGAATATCTAAATTAGCACCAGATCTAATTCTCAAGTAAGAGAATTTGTAGTTCAAATCCAGTCAAGATAATTACCTGATGGGAAATAGAAGCAACTTAATCACAGAAAAACAACAGATGGTCCAGTTTCAACAATTTAAATTTCATAATTTCTTCATAAAATCAAAATTTTATCCAAAATATTAAAAGGAAGTAAAATGTGCTCTTAGAAGAGAATAAACAAGATACAAGAACAAATATTCAGGATTCTTAAGTGACTCTTATAATTATCATCAGCTAATTAAAACCATACATTTTTCTGTGGACTAAAATAAAAGAACTATGAAACAAGTCAAGGTAAAGAACAAAGAAATAAAGGCTTAGGAGATACTAGGGCAGAGACCAGGGGATTTACTTGATGATATCAAAATATCTAACATACATGGAGTTGAAATAAAGAATGAGGAGACAGGGAATAAGGAAAAATAATCTTTGAAATGGGATAATTGACAAGATTTTTTTATTTTGTGAAACAGCAGTTTTCTGAAAGAAGTTACTAAATAAACATCAAAATAAAGGCAACTATTCTATGGCAATACCCACCATAGTCAAGGTGATTAAGGGCAAGGGTAAGTACCAACTCTTGAAAGCAGTAAGAAAAAAGTGACACAGTACATACAGGGGTAGTTAATGGTTGATTTCTCACGAGAACCTATAGATAGACTGTTTTTAAGTAGGAAATGGTTGTTTTTTAATATCTAGCTGGGATTGTGAAAGATTTGAATCCTACAACATCAGCAGTATTTCTTTTAAGAAGGCAGGCAACTCAGGGACATTTTTAGGTAAGAAAATTAAAAAGAGTTATTGCCAGTATGATTTTACTATAAGAAATGTTAAAGGAACCTCATCAGATTCTACAGAAATTATTTGGGGATAGAAACAGATCCTCTGAGAAGTCTAAAGGCAAAAAATATGAACTCTGACAACTAGAAAAAAAAGAAAATGTATCACCCTAGCCTCTCCAGAGAAAAACCTAGCCTTACCAATAACTTGATTTTTAGCTCAATAAGATCATTATGAGTTTATGAAGTATTTAAGAGCTAACAAAATGATTTTAAAGCAAGAATGGATAACTTCAGAATACAATGTCTTCATAGATACTAATGTTTATAGTTTGCATGTTGAACTTTAAGTCAGACATTTCTTTTTGTGAACATTGCAGATAATAGCCATATTCTAATGTTAAAAAAAATAACAGGTAGTCAATTTGGGTTTGTTTACATTGCTAAAGGAGCAGGAAAAAAGAAGCTATTTCTTTTAATTGAGAGAATATATTATCTTAACAGGTAATACTGCAACTGTCATTGCTTTAGGCTCAGTATTTAATTGTGCGACTTCTTTGCACAATTACTTAAAGATAATAAACTATATAAACTTTTTAAAAAGTCTTGACTTCATTCTTCTGAAGACAAGCATGCTCATCACTCTCAGACACAATAGGATTCTGGCACATTGGCACAGAGTTAATGCTGTGGTCAGAAAGAAAACTGTCTTTGCTGAGAAACTTGGTCATCAATTCAGAACAAATCGAGCAAATAATTCCTTAGTGACAATAATAAGCCATGTTTATGGATACAACATGGTAACAATAAATGAGATGCCCCATAATGATAAATACATTGGATTAAAAGAGCATTGGTAGAGAAGGCAAAGATACTACGTTCAGACCCTGTTCTCCAGTAACAAGGCAAACAAACTTTTGTAAGTCAATTTCTTAACTTAAACCTTAGGCCATCACATTGATAGAAAAATGCATACCTTCAGAGAAGTTTCTCTTTAAGTCTTTCGCCCACTTATTTATTGGGCAGTTGTTTCTTTGAGGATTTGTTGTTGGGGGATTTAATTTTTTGAGTTCCAAGTATATTTTAGATATGAGACCCTTGTCTGTTGTATGGCTAGTAAAGATCTTCTCCCAATCCGTGGGCTTTCTATTGATCTTGCTAGCTATATCCTTTGCCATGCAGAAGCTCTGTAACTTTATGCAATCCCATTTGTCCAACCTTTCTTTGATTTGTTGTGTTTCCGGGTCTCTATTCAGAAAATTTCAGCCTGAGCCAAGGAGACCTAGCGTATCTCCTATTCCATCCTGTAATGTTTTCAGAGTGTCTGCTTTGACTTCGAGGTCTTTGATCCATTTGGAGTTGATTCTGGTGCAGGGTGATGCTCAACATCCCTAGCCATAAAAGAAATGCAAATCAAAACAACATCGAAATACCACCTCACTCCAGTTAGAATGGCTAAAATCAAGAACTCTAACAACAACAGATGCTGGAGGGGATGTGGACAGAAGGGAACTTTACTTCATTGTTGGTGGGAATGTAAACTTGTTCAACCACTTTGGAAAGCAGTATGGAGGTTCCTCAAAACACTCCACATAGAGCTCCCCTATGACCCAGCAATCCCACTTTTGGGCATTTACCCAAATGTTTACAAACAAGACCACACTAAAGCTACCAGCACAACTATGTTTATTGCAGCATTATTTACCATAGCTAAGATATGGAACCAACCCAGATGCCCCTCAGTAGATGAATGGATCAAGAAAATGTGGTATATATACACAATGGAATTCTATGCTTCCATCAGAAAGAATGACATTGCCCCATTTGTTAGGAAATGGAAAAACTTGGAAAAAATTATATTAAGTGAAGTAAGCCAGGCCCAAAGAAACATAGGTCCCATGGTTTCACTTATTTGCAATATCTAGTATATGTACGAGTCAAGCGGAAAAGGTCAGATAATGTGATGTCAGGAAAATGAACCCTTAGATATGTATCTTAATGTTTTTTTCTTTCATGCATGTGCTTCTAACCCATTTATAAGATTATTTCTTTGTTGCTTTGTATGTCCCTCCCCCACAGTAATAACTCCTGCTTTCACTCTATTTGATGTCAGTATAACTTGTGGAGGAGATGGGGAAAAACAAGTCGTTTAAGGATACAGGTGGACCTGTTGCAACAATGAGAAATACAAGTTGTCATGTCCAAAACTAGCTTTACAACATCGGGGGGGGGGGGAAGGATTGGGATGAGGGGGGAGGTGGGAGGCTGGGAAGGGATGTGAAGGGTAAACAAAGGAGGAGACTGCAATGCTTGTTAAGAAATGTACGCATTATCCTGCCCATGTAATTGTAACCCCTCTGTACAGTATGTTCACAAATAAAATAAAATAAAATTAAAAAAAATGCATACCTGAGACAGCTACACTATACAGAGAATAAAATATAACAAATACATTTTGAAAAATATAATAAAATAAAATCTCAAGCCTAGCCAGAAAATATTTCCATGCATGTTGAGTAGAAAAGAATAGTTTTACTGAATAGTTTACTGAATTATCACTGAGCCAAAATGTGATGTCTACCAAGTATGGAAGGGGGAAAAAAGGAAATTTCACTTATCACAGATAACTCCATTATACACTGATTCTCAAGATACAAAAATAATAACCCTTAGGTATGACACTTGAAGAGTTTCATTTATTATACAGAGTTCATCCAAAATTCCCAAGACAATTGATGCTATTCTATGTTTGCTTTATTCAAAAGAAATATAATCTCATACATTTATAGCAAAAGGCAGTTTTGCAATTTAGTAATTTAGGCTGTAAAAGTTAGGCTCCTAGCTAACCATAATGCCACAAGCCTTTAATCCCAGCACTGAGGTGTCTGAGAGAATTCAAAGCTACCTGGCAACATAGTGAGACACTGTTTCAAAAAAAAATATTAGCCTCCAATGGAAACATGGAGGTAGGGGTGATTTGTTCTTTGATGATTATGCTATCTGAAAGTACAGAAAAATGTCTATCACTTAGCAGATATTTAATAATTGATAAGTGTTAATGTCTTTTTATACAGTTTTAACTATATTCACTTATATAATAAGCACATTTTACATTTGCTACTAATATATAAACTGGTATATAAAGTCTCAATATTTCTTCTGTTTTGTTAGGTCGCAAGTTTGACAAGAGACAATAAATATGTAAGCTCTAAACAGTAAATTTCACCAATTCGGTAAAAATTACTCCAAATTAATGTTTAACCATAACCACTAAGTAAAGAATTTCTAAGCAACTACAACAATTTTAAATAACCAAAGTCTGGCACTATAGAGGCTGAAAAATCTCAGGCAACTCCACTTTGGAAGGGTAAGTAGCCCATGAATATTTCTCTTTGCAGTTTGGAGGTCTGACTCAGCCATTAGGTGGAGCATATCAAATTAGATACCTCCAGAAACAATTTGCCTGCGGGTTGTGAGTCTGTTCTTTTCTCTGCAAGGATGGGCTGCACAGAGGACTTTCATGTGGTCAAGACACATTGCTACCTCGATGTCCCACCACATGTTCTAACATCGTAAGTTTCAGTAGTCCAGTCTCAAAATTTGCAGGGGAAAGAAAATACATTAATGAAGTAAAAGTAAATTCCGTGTTTAGACAGAACTTCAGACAGTATAAGGTGACATTTGTATAGAGATCCTCATTATTATCCAGAGAGAGAGAACGAGGACATCTTGAACTGTCAAGTCATCAGTAGTTGGAGGATATTACTGTGCATGATGAGAAATTCAATAAGCTGCATATTCTCTCTGAAAATTTGCTGGAGGCTTAAAGCATGTCAACTCCCAAGAAGCTGCAAACTACAAATTTCTTACAATGATGGATAAAGTCAGGCAGATTGTAGAAAATAATATTGTCTGTCCATCTATGGCTTAAAGGACTTTAATAAGTTGTATTAAGAAGGGAAAACAGAATTTTAAAATATATATTAAAAGTTATTCACAGAATTACAAGGAGTAGCTAGCAAATTGACAATCATAGCAAAAGAAGTGGACATGTATCATTGAGATAAAGAACTAAAAAATACACTACATTTACAAAGCATGATTGAATGCTCACACAGAAACCTCTAGATAATGATTAGAGAATACACATTCTTCCTAAACACATGTAAAATGCATATCAGACCCCTTCATGACAAGGCTTCAAAGCAAGTCTCCAAAAAATATAACAGATATTGCAAAAAAAATTCCCTTGGCAACAAAAAACAACATGAGAACAACAGAGATAACAGGAATCGCCAAATATTTGATACTTTACAATTTCATAGCATTATATAACTTACAAATCAAAGAAGAAATCATAATGAAAATAAAATTGGCCTTTTGCCAAAATGGCTAAAGAAAGAGGCAAGATGCAAATAAATAAAATTCAGTATATCTCAAGCTAGAAGATATCATCAACTATAATCTAGTTCATGATCCAAATTAGATGGATAATTTACTTAAAATTACAAATACCCATACTCAAAGAAGAAATCAAAAACTTAAATGCGTAACAAGTTTTAAACATATTGGAGATAATTATACCTGTTATATTATATAGGTATAATTGAAGGTGTTATACCTGTATAATACATTATAAAGCTCTCTAGGCATCCACACACATTGAGATCAAAGGAGGATACTCTTAGGAGAGGAGCAGTAAGGTATAAGGCCTATGTAGTCTGGTCATTCAAAATAATATTTATTGAAATAAACTCCAAGAAATGGAAACAAGAGGGTTTTTCTGTCTTGGTTTTTTTTTTTTTTTTTTGTCTTAGCTGTTAGTCTATTTGTCTTTGGGAGTACAAGGGGAGGCACAGATGAAGGGACAAAGGATAAACAAATGCAGCAATGGTACTCACAAGATACTCTGTTAAAAATGAACTATACAACTTATGGGTGGAATGGGAGGGGAAATCTAGAAGAGAACAAAGGAAGGGGTGGCATTGTCCAAAAGGAAATGTACGCTTTGCCTGACTTGTGTATATGTAGCCCTTCTGTTTTTAGCATTTTCCAATAAACAAACAGACAGATAGATAGATATAGATATAGATAGATAGATAGATAGATAGATAGATAGATAGATAGATAGATAGATAGATAGATAGATAGATAGATAGATGATAGATAGATAGAACACTGGAACTCCTAAAAGAATATGTAGGTGATGATGGTCAATATCAATATGACTTTCCAATTAACACTAAATAAATATTACTGCTTTCCTTAGCTCAAAGGAAAAGTGGAGTGAGGACAGGGAGCAGACTCCTGATTTTGTTACAATCATATTTTAAAAGTTATTCTTTTTATTAATTTTTATTGTGAAAATACTGTACAGAGGGGTTACAGTTACATGAGCAAGGTAATGAGTACATTTCTTATCAAACATTGTTGCCTCCTCCTTTGTTTTTCCCCTACCATCCCTTCCCTCCTACCTCCACGACTACACTACCCCCCCAGCCTAAATTGTAAAGTTCATTTTCAACCTAGTGTCTTGTACACCTCATTGGTAATTCTCTTAATGGAAAACTGTGATGTCAATTAGCTACTCAATGTCAAGTTTTACTCATGACCTGAAAGATCCATGGACAGACCAGACTCGAGACTCTAGTAATGAACTTCTAGTAACTCACTAACAAAGCAAAATGTTACATTGCAAAAATTAAAAGCCACATATGATGAAACTGGGTTACTATTCTCTGGCACATGTAATTTGATAACCAGACTAGCACTAGTTATTTTGATTGAATGCATGAGCTTTATGGGTTGACTGTGAATCTTAGCATCCACTTGAAGATGTTGCTCTTGCAGAAGAAAAACTGACCAGCTGACTGACAAATGGACTTTGAGGAAAATTCAGCCCTCCTTTGATCACTGAAGCCTCTGGATCACCAACCCCTCATTTTCTATGTTTATATGTCCACACCACTATATTAACCTATAACCAGTGCTAAGAAAAAAAGCATAATAAAGTATTTGATATGGTGCTGATTAAACGAAATGGCAACAACATTTGGCTGAAAAGTATTCTTCAATGACATGTTTCCTGAAAGTATCTCCCAAAGTGTAGTTCCCAGAGACCAACCTCATCAGGATCACCTGGAATTTATAAGCTATACAATTACAGGATTCTATTGAAGACCTACAGATTACAAAGCTCTAGAGGAGAAGGTGGAACCTGACAGACAGGATATTATCCTGCAGATGATTCTGATCCACACTCAAGTGAGAATCACTGGGATAAAGGGTATCTGCTAGATAAAGCAAGCGCTTCAATTTAAGGTATGAATAAACTACAGATTGCCAGCCCATATTGTTTGCTACAATATATCTGGGTTGTACACTGAAACGTCATATAAATTGACATTTTTTTACCTTTGCACATTATTCTGAGAGGATGAAGCTTGATGAGCTTCCCATCCTGCTTAGCAGTTGTCCTGAAAATACTGATGATTGATATGCCAGAATGTCCCCATTCTTTCTTCCAGCCTCCTCCCTCTAGATATTAAAAGAATAAGTCATTCCAATGTTCACTACCAACAACATAAGAAATCTAGGATAAGCACATCAGTATTTTCTCAAGACACACAAAAATATACACATATTTTTCCTAGCACACAGATGCATTCCTTGCTAATATATAGATAGGGTCAAATACTATGGTTTTACTTCAAATGCAATTTAAAAGTTGAGAAATCCAAATGGATCTTTAACAAGAGATCTGTGAGAGGAAGATTTAAACATTCCCAGTGTCCACTGCCCATGCTAGTTTTTGGACCCTGACCACACTACCTCTTCACTTTTCAAGATGCATTAGCTAGAGACAAATAGGGAAGGAAGGACATAATTCAAAGCATAAAGCTTCACACTACCAAGCTTCACTCATATCTTTTGTACATGAATCTATGCTCCAAAGAAATCATACAGCATGTGTTATTTCTCAGGAAGAAGAGGGGTGTTTGGCATAGGAAATGCTGAAGACTCACATAGAAAACAGTGCATCACTGGTCACATTTTGTTTTGTTTTGTTTTTATTGTTGGAAAACAGTGTTGTATTTATTGTGCTGCATTTTGTACAGTATGTGTCAGGGGGTTTTTTATTGTGAAAATGCCATACAAAGGGGTTACAATTACATGGGCAAGATAATGAGTACATTTCTTACCAAGCATTGTTGCCAACTCCTTTGTTTCTCCTTCCCATCCCTTCCCATCCCCTGCCCTCTGACAAAATTGTAAAGTTTGTTTTTCGACATAATGTCTTGTACATCTCATTGTTGCAATGGGTCCATCTGTATCCCTATTTAAATAATTTGTTTTTTCTCTTCCCCTACACAAAGTATATCAACATCAAATACAGTGAAAACAGGGGTTATACTGTGGGGGAGGGACATACAAAGCAACAAACAAAGAAATAATCTTATAAATATGCTAGAAATAATCACAAGAAAGAAAACCATTTGAATCCTTATCTTGGTGTTCATTTCACCTAACATCAACTTATCTGACCATTTCTGCTTGTCTCAGACATATACTAGTTATTGCAAATAAGGGAAACCATGGAACCTATGTTTCATTGGGCCTGGCTTACTTCACTTAATATAATTTTTTCCAAGTCTTTCCATTTCCAAACAAATGGGGCAATGCCATTCTTTCTGATAGAGGCATAGAATTCAATTGTGTATATATACCACATTTTCTTGATCCATTCATCTACTGAGGGCATCTGGGTTGGTTCCATATGTTAGCTATGGTAAATAATTCTGCAATAAACATAGTTGTGCTGGTAGCTTTGGTGTAACCTTGTTTGTGATCATTTGGGTAAATGCCCAAAAGTGGGATTTCTAGGTCATAGGAAGCTCTATGTGGAGTCTTTTGAGAAACTTCCATACTGCTTTCCAAAGTGGTTGAACAAGTTTACACTCCCACCAACAATGCAGTAAGGTTCCCTTCTGAACTGGACGCGTTTATATTGAGGATTGTGCTCACTGCTCCATGCAGGACAAATGTCCCTGCTGGCTAATGCTGCTCAAACTCAAGATCTCCAGGAATCCTCCTGCATTTGAAGGAAGAATGGCCACCTTGCCAAATGGCACTCCCTTCTTCCTTTGTGGGTGGTCTGAAATCTCCACAAGAAATGACCTTCCCAACATAGAAATCTGCCCTTTACCCCTGCCCTTGTCTCCAGGGTATGTATTTTCCTGCTAAGGAAGTAAAGTCTATACCAGGGGGTTATACAGTGCCAAGTAAATGTCCACAGCTGTGTTCCAAAGTCATCTGGAAATGGAACTTGCCAATGCTTTTTTTCAGCTTAGTCATAGATTTTACATACAATTCAGTTCACAGTGAAGTAACCAAATTTGTGTCCCACTTCTTATCACTGCAAGTCCCTGCAATGCAGTCTTTGCACCAACAGTGGTTTTTTTGTACATTTTCATTGTAAAAACACTGTACAGAGGGATTACAGTTACTTGAGCAAGGTAATGAGTACATTTCCTATCGAGCATTGTTACCTCATCCTGTGTTTTTCCCCTATCATCCCTTCCTTCCCACACGACCAGTGTTTATTAACCTTTGAGAAGCCATAGTTCTTAGAAAACTACCTTTAAGCCTAATGTGGACATGTCTTTTGGCTTCGTAATCATGTTTCAGGAGGAAAATTAGTAGCATGTTTTACATATAGAGAAGCAAAATTGTTTTTGTGGAAGCTTGTGGCTACAGGTACAATGAATTTTGTGAAATGTTGAAGATCTAACCTAAATACCCTTAGAAGGTGGCTATTTCCAGAAATAGGGTCTTGCAGAGAGCATCAGGGTTAAATACGGTCAATGGCAAAAGACTTAACCCAATCTGAAAGTTGTCTTTTATAAGAAAATACAAATAAGAAAATACAAAATAGACACACACATAGGTAGATCATGTGAGAACCAAGCCATCTACAGGGCTAGGAGGAACAGTAGCCATGTTGATTTTAGACTTCCATCTTCCAGAACTGAGAAAATAAATTTCTGTTGTTTAGCTGTGTATCGTTGTTACAGTAGCTTTTACAAACTAACCCAGTGGCTTTCCCATGAACACAACCTCTCACATTCTATAGATATCCTCAATTTCCTGGCATCCATTTTTGTCTAATAATAAGACTCTGATTTGGCAGTAAAATTTGACTTCCATTGCTTTTTTGGCAGTACATTTTTTCTCTCATCTAGAAGAGATGTATTTCTGTCTCTTCACACAAATTCCTTATTTCTAGAATGGAAAATAAAGAGAGAGAGAAAAATTTAATCTCTATGTAAAGAAAGGATAAGGAAAGAAAATTTGTAAAAAGGAGTTCATTCCTATTTCTGAAGTAACAAAGAAGAAGCAGACGTATAGTTGATTTGTCTTAATGAGTAGGAAGTACAGGGATCAAATGAGTTGAGATTATAATAAAAGATCCCAGCATGGGTGTGAGGAGAGGAAATGCTCTTTATAAAATCAATTATGGCAATAAATATGCCAAGTACATTCATTAAAACAGGCCAGAACTAATTAAAGTTAAACCAAGTGTTTGAGTACCCACAATGGGGAAGGTGCCATCAATATGCCACATTTTGAAAAGAAAAAATTCCCATAAAGGAAGACATTGTTCTGAAAGAAGACAGTAAGAGCTTGTAGAAAAGGAAAGGTGAGTGAAAGGGGACTCTGATAGTGTTTCCCACTGGCCTCCTGATCACTTGTCTGACCCCAGCTACACTGGCCATAATCCTAGGCTATATGAGTCATGATCTTGTAATGACAGTGGCAACAACTTTGAGATGAGTCCTTGAATTGCTTCATGGATATACAATTAACAAATCTGGACTTCATCAACCACTTCTGATAGGTGTATCACCTCAGCCAGGCCCCATTTTAACACCTAGAGTTTTGTAGCCATTAGGCCTAAAGGGAAGGGAGGAACTAGACAGTGGTGAGTAGCTGAAATTGTGAATAAGAGGCCCAAATTAAGGAAAAGTTATCAAAATGTCTACCACTTACTCTATAATTAAGTATTGTTAAAGCAACTGAGCTTTATAGTCACTTATGTAGCTGTCTAAAATTGTTTTCATAACATCTTTAATAGCTGATATGAGCATGCCAGTTTATTAGTATGTTCAAACAGAGCACTTTTTTCCTTAAGACTGAACTCTAGACATAAAACAAAATGTCATTTGAGTAAATATCACTAATATATGAGTGCATTTACTTACTGCATATTGCTACTAGAGTTATTGGAATCTATTTTTCTTCTTAGAAACCCTCATTTCTAGATGAAAGAGAAGAAAAGAGATAAAAATAAACATAAAGAAACTTTACTTCCCCTTATTATAACTTATTTGTTTTTTGTTGAACAGAGCACTAAAGAGGCCTTGCCATAGAAGATAATACATACCCATAAAACTCAGGGAGACTGAGAATCCAAGAAACATAGGAAGAACACAATTGCTGAAGCCCCCAAGAAGGTGGATAACATGGCAGGAACTACCAAACACCTCTCAGTCCTAACTCTCAACATTAATGGACTTAACTCTGTCCAATTAAGTGACATAGACGGTCTAGTTGGATTAAAAGCAAGATCCTTCTATCTGCTGCCTTCAGGAGTCACACCTTGCCCATAAAAACAAACACATTTTGAAACTGAAAGACTGGAATAAAATCTACCAAGCAAACAGCTCCCATAAAAAGGTGGGAGTTGCAATCCTAATATCAGATAAAATAGACTTCAAATTAAAATTAGTAAGAAGAGATAAAGAAGGTTGCCACATACTAATTCAGGGATCTTGCCTTCAGGAGGATATTGCAATTCTAAATATCTATTCGCCAAACAATGGAGCACCCAAATTTATCTGAGAAACACTACTTTCCCTCAAAGCTCACATAGATCCAAAGACATTAATTGTTGGGGACTTTAACACATCACTATCCCAACTGGATAGATCAACTCAGCAAAAACTCAACAGAGAAACTGCAGATCTAAACAACTGCATAGATCAACTAAATTTAACAGACATCTACTGAATATTTCACCCAGCATCATCAGAATACACATTTTTCTCAGCAGCACATGGAACATTTTCCAAAATAAATCACATTTTAGGTCACAAAGCAAACTTGTCAAAATTCAGAAACATTGAAGTTATACCTTGCATTCTCTCAGACAACAAGGGAATAAAATTAGAACTCAACACCAAAAGCCACCAAAGAAAGTCCTATAACACATGGAAGCTGAACAACACCCTGTTGAATCACCAGTGGGTCATGGAAGAGATTAGAAACTAAATTCAAATGTTCATGATAGTCAGCAAAAATGAACACACAAATTACCAGCTCCTCTGGGACACAGCAAAGGCAGCACTCTGAGGCAAGTTTATAGCTCTGAGCTCCTACATCAATAAATTGGAGAGATCTGAAACCAACAATTTAATGAGACATCTGAGCGTCCTTGAAAAAGAGCAGCAAGATAAACCCCAATCCAGTAGATGGAAAGAAATAATTAAAATTAAATCAGAATTAAATGAATTAAAATCCAAAAAACATAGAATCAACAAAACAAAGAGTTGGTTCTTCAAAAAAAATTAACAAAATTGACATACCCTTAGTACATCTTGTCAGAAAAAGAAGAGAAAACACCCAAATAAATAAACTCAGTGATGAGAATGGAAACATCACCACAGAAACAACCAAGATTCAGAACATTATAAGGGAATACTTCTCAAACTTTTATGCTAATAAGTTTGAGAACTTGGCAGAAATGGACCTTTTCCTAGCAAATATCGACATGTTGAAACAAAAAGAAGATGAGTCAAACCATCCTAACAGGCCTATATCAAGCATTGAAATAGAAACAGCAATAAGAGACCTCCCATCTAAGAAAAGCCCAGTACCAGATGGATTTACAGTGGAATTCTACAAGGCCTTCAAAGCAGAGCTCACACCAATACTCCTCCAACTCTTCAATGAAATTAAAAGAGAAATTTCATTACCAAACTCATTCTATGAAGCCATCATAGCCCTCATCCAAAAACCAGGCAGGGACTCATCAAAGAAAGAGAACTATAGACCCATTTCTTTGATGAACATTGATGCAAAACTTCTCAACAAAATTTGGACAATCGACTTCAACAATTCATCCAAAAAATCATATACCATGATCAAACAGGATTCATTTCAGGGATGCAAAGCTAGTTCAATATACACAAATCAATGAATATAATTCATCACATCAACAAGAGCAAGGATAAGAACCACATGGTTATCTCAATAGAAGCAGAACAGGCATTTGACAAAATCCAACACCCCTTTATGATGAAGGTTCTGGAAAAATTAGGAATCCAGGGAACATTCCTCAATATGATAAAGGCTGTATATGACCAACTACAGCCAGCATTATGCTTAATAGTGAAAAACTAAAAGCATTTCTTTTTAACTGAGGAATGAGACAAGGATGTCCACTCTTTCCACTTCTCTTCAATCTAGTAATAGAATGCCTAGCTACAGTAATAAGACAAGATGAACATAAAAGAAATCTAAATAGGGAAAGATGAAGTAAAAATCACCCTCTTTGCAAATGACATGATCTTGTATTTAAAGAATCCCACGGACTCCACTCCCAAATTACTCAATCTAATTCAAAACTTTGGCAAAGTAGCAGGGTATAAAATTAACCCTCAAAAATCAATGGCTTTTCTGCATGCCAACAATGAGAAAAGCATGGCTGAAATCAGGAAAGCAACTCCATTCATAATAGCCCTACCAAAAATAAAATATCTAGGAATTAACTTAACCCAAGAAGTGAAGGACCTCTATGATGAAAACTTTAAAAATTTGAAAAAGGAAATCAAAACAGAACTTAGAAAGTGGAAAAACCTCCCATGCTCCTGGATTGGAAGGATCAACATCATGAAAATGGCAATATTTCCCAAGGCTATCTACAAATTCAATAGGATACCTATCAATATTCCAACCTCATTCTTCAAGGAAATAGAAGAGGCAATCCAAAAATTCATATGGAACAATAAAAGACCCCGAATAGCAAAAATGATCCTCAACAGAAAGAACAGTGCTGGAGGAATATCAATACCACATTTCAAACTCTACTACAAAGCCATAGTAATCAAAACAGCTTGGTACTGGCACAAGAACAGACCTCAGGACCAATGGAATAGCCATCTAATCTTCGATAAGGGAGCTAAAAACATAGAATGGAAGAAAGACAGCCTCTTCAGTAAGTGGTGCTGGCAAAATTGGTTAACTACTTGTAGAAAACTAAAGCTAGATCCTTATATATCACCCTGCACCAGAATCAACTCCAAATGGATCAAAGACCTCGGAGTCAAAGCAGACACTCTGAAAACATTACAGGATGGAACAGAAGAAATCCTAAATCTCCTTGGCACAGGCCAAAATTTTCTTAATAAAGACCCAGAAACACAACAAATCAAAGAAAGGTTGGACAAATGGGATTGCATGAAATTGCAGAGCTTCTGCTTGGCAAAGGCATTAGCTAGCAAGACCAATAGAAAGCCCATGAATTGGGAGAAGATCTTCACTAGCCATACAATGGACAAGGGTCTCATATGTAAAATATTCTTAAGACTCAAAAATTAAATCCCCCAACAACAAATCTTCAAAGAAACAACTGCCCAATTAATAAGTGGGCTAAAGACTTAAAGAGCAACTTCTCTGAAGAGGAAATAGAATGACCAATACACACATGAAGAAATGCTCAACCTCCCTAGTCATAAAAGAAATGCAAATCAAAACAACATTGAGATACCACCTCACTCTATTAGAATGGCTATAATCAAGAACTCTAATAACAACAGATGCTGGAAGGGATGTGCCCAGAATGGAACTCTATTGCATTGTTGGTGGGAGTGTAAACTTGTTCAACCACTTTGGAAGGTAGTATGGAGGTTCCTCAAAAGACTCCACGTAGAGCTCCCCTATGACCCAGCAATATCACTTTTGGGCATTTACCCGAATGATCATAAACAAGACCATACTAAAACTACCAGCACAGCTATGTTTATTGCAGCATTATTTACCATAGCTAACGTATGGAACCAATACAGATACCCCTCAGTAAATGAATAGATCCAGAAAATGTGGAATTCTATGCCTCCATCAGAAAAAATGACATTGTATCATTTGTTCCTTATTTGCAATTACTAGTATATGTCTGAGACAAGCAGAAACGGTCAGATAAGTTGATGTTAGGCAAAATGAACACCAAGATAAGGATTCAATTGTTTTTGCTTTCTTACGATTGTTTCTAACATATTTATAAGATGATACCTTTGTTGCTTTGTATGTCCCTCCCCCATGGTATAACCCCTGTGTTCACTGTATTTGATGTTGGTATAATTTGTGGAGGGGAAGGGCAAAACAAATTGTTTAAATAGGGATATAGGCAGACCCATTGCAACAAATAGATGTACAAGATGTTATGTGGATAAACGAAGTTTACATCTTTGGCCAGAGGGGGACAGCAGGCAGCTGGGGGGGGGGGGGAGCTAGGTTGGGATGGGAAGGGAAAACAAAGGAGGAGGCAACAATGCTTGATAAGAAATGTACTCATTATCTTGCCCATGTAATTGTAACCCCTCTGTATGGTATTTTCACAATTAGAAAAATGGAAAAAAAATGAATGAATAAATAAAACTCAGGGAGAGTACTGTTAGATCAGCTGACTATTCTGACTATTCAACAAGAGAAGTTTTACCTCATCTCTAGAATACTATTCAGAGGCAAAAAGCTTTTAAGGGAGAAATTGGGAGAGGGTAAGGCAGAACAACCTAACAAATAATACCAAAAAGATGTAAAAAAATGGAGGCCTATGTCAAATGTATTTAAATTCAGGAAAGATGATCCATTAATATCCAGTCATCTGAATACCACTATTAATCCCTGAAACATTTGTATGTGTGTGTGTGTGTGTGTGTGTGTGTGTGTGTGTGTGTGTGTGTGTGTGTGTCAAGTCTGAGAATCAGAATAATTTCTATTTTAGCAATAATAAACATTATAACAATGTTTTTCTTTATAAATAACATTACTTCACTTACTACGATAATTTTGTCTACACAATTATCCTCCATCTGTAATAAAAACAAGATAAAACTATCTTGCATCTTATACATGAGGGAAACTTAGATCCCAAGTTATTAATTCATCTCTATCTACCACCAACTGAAAATACTGGAGGGGGGCAGATTTTACTGACAGTTTTTCTTACATTATTCTGTAAACAACATAGTCTAGTAACTATTTATATGGCATTCACATCGTATTAAGGATAAATGACTTAGAGACAATTGAAAGCTTATAGGAAGAATGTACTTGGGTAGAAATACTGGAGCATCTTTGGATTTGGGATACATTCTGAAGGTTCCAGATCCATTTTCTTATAGGCCCAGGGAAGAGCTTGGGGTCCTAGAACCCGCTCCTTGTAGGTGACTGCATAATAAAAGCAAAAGTTGGTACAAAGATACTAAGTTTATATATTTCTATATAATTTTATTTCACATATAAATTCATGGAGCCATCACCACACTAATGATACAAAATTTAAAAGATAGTCTTTACCCTCACAGCCTCTAAGGCCTACTAGCAATTTAGTTATTCTCCATCTCCATGATTTTCTTACATTAATAATATTCAATATTCAATGAAATCATATGGCATGTTACCTTTTGAGAATGTATATTTTTAATATTAACATAATGTAGTAATTCCAAAAATTAATTTCTTCACCCTCCTCAGATTCATTTGTGTATCTTGCTGTAGACTCTGTTTCTTGGTTTACTTTTTTCTAAACTATTTTTATTAAGTTTGTGTACTTTGGTGCAGAATTTCTGAGATTTCTACTCTGTTACCTTCAGACCATCTGATGTTCTTGAAAGCTTTTCTTGAATTCAGAAGATAGGAGAGAGAGGTGAGTGAAGAGAGTTTCTTCTCACTCCACACCCCACCCCCCAGAGGAAATGAAGAGGCTCAGTAACACAAGATATAAACCAAAAGAAAAAAATGGTCTCAAAAACTATTTGCCAAAACCAGACAGAAAAAGCTTACGAAAACAGAAAAATTCCAGGTAATTACAGAGAGGAAGACATATGGCTTAGTCTCTTTCTCCAACAATAAAGGTTCACCAGAAACGTGTACCCACCCACTCCAGGTTATGAAGGTTCTCCTAATCCCCCATTCAGCTGCAAGAGCAATGTCAGAGGGAGCCAAGGGAGCAGCTTGTAGAGCTCACAGAGGTATAGAAAACCTCTAATTATGTCTGATGTGTTATTCTTCAGGTTCTAAGGTCTCTTGTTTGGACTTCTCTTCAAATTACAGAGTTTTCTAGTGTTTGTAATTTTTTAATATAATGTCCAGAGTATTTAGCTCTATTTAGCTAGAGGGATAAGAAATATAAATATACTCTATCATTTTGACAGTAGAAGTCCCAAGTTTCCTTTTTTAATAATAAAAAATATCTGGAAACAAACAAATCAAATGGATGGGATCCTTCTTTTATCAAGAGACGATATGAAAAAAACGATGTGATTATACCTTCTTGTCTACAATGCATCAATACAAAAACTTAAATTTCTACGATATAAGACACATTACAAGAGGACTTCTTAAAATAAAGTATTATTTTATTTTAATAATAATTATCATTAAAATTTTAATATAATTTTACTTTTCCAATTTCCATAGAGGATAGCATCAGAAAAGTTTCTGTTGTCTGTCCTAACAAACAAAAACTTACTTAATAAAGGACTTGCATGATAAAGTGCTTTCCTCTGGACATAAGTAGATGAGCTTTTAAGAGGTCAATCTACTATTATGGCTTGAAATTCTAACAGAGGAGGCTAAGATCTTAGGATTATGGTTCAAATCCAGCCCAGGCAATTTACAAATAGAAAGCTGGACTGCTGGTGTACCAGAAGGGGCAGAGACACAGCCAGGAAGGAGAAAAGGCCAAGCAAAAGTTCTAGGCCCCAAGTTCAAGCTCCAGGACAAGCACAACTACAGGTATACACACACACACACACACACACACACACACACACAAGATTCAAGGACTCAATGAAAAACATAGCACATAAAGAAACAATAAAACATTACTTTGATCTTTGATGAAGAAGTCAGAAAAGAAGGGAAAAAATAAGAATATGAATCCACTGGAAGCTGTAAGAGTCACAAACATTGCTGTGCATATACATTGCCAAGGTAATTATAGAGGACAAATAGAAGAAAAATGTTTTTTAAAGCTAGTACAATAAAAATGTATATAATAATTGCAAACAATACTGGAGGAGCATTAGTTATAATAAAGGCTTATATATTCCTAGCTTTTCATTGAAGGGACAAAAGTCCTTAACTGATTGAGTCATTTAAAAATGAAAATTGTCAAGATGATATGTATTAAGTTGAAAGAGAAAAGGCAGGTTGAAGAGAGAGGACATGTACCAATTTTGTCATTGTTCTCAATGGGAAAATTGTCCATATTTTCTAATATTAATGGAACTTAAACATATTATATAATTGAATATACTTACTTAAATACTTACACAACAGAAAAAGTAAAGATCATGTAAAAAACGCCATACTTAACAGAAGGAATATATACAGAAGGAATATATGTAACAAAACAAAATCCATAGGATATTGTAAACAGAAAACAAATATGAATAACATAAATAAAGAACAGAAATTTATGTCATTTTATATATAATGCAATGAACAATATGATTAAATTTTTAAAAAACAGTTTGTATTGAATGGAAAGCATCTCCACAGTTTACAATTTGCTTTTGGTTTATTTTTGTTGTGTGTATTCCCATGTATAAACATTAAATATATGTTATTATAACAGACATTTCTGAAGTAAAGTGACTCTGGAAATTTGAACATGAAAAGCAGAAATGCACCTCATTTTTATAATTGACCAAAAAAACTGCTTTGTCTATATGTAGATTACTTAAAAGAGAAATGATGAAAAGTAAAGCATTGAATTAATGCAAAGCCAAAAGGCAAACTATTAACTGGAAAACTTATGTCCATCCCGTATAAGAGACAAAGGACAGATTTCTTTAAAATTACTGAAAATATTAGACGCAAAAGAAAAAAAAAGCTTTTGAGCATATCATAGAAATTAATTCTTTGGGGGGGTCCGGTCGTGGGGCCTGAACTCTGGGCCTGGGTGCTGTCGCTCAGCTCTGCAGCTCAAGGCTAGCACTCTACCACTTGAGCCACAGCACCACTTCTGGATTTTTTTTTTTTTTTTTGCTTATGTGGTGCTGAGGAATCGAACCCAGGGCCTCATGCATGCAAGGTAAGCACTCTACCACTGAGCCATCTTCCCAGTACAAGTTGTTATGTCGAAAATGAACTTTACAACTTTGGTGGGGGGGCAGGGAAGGTTGGATGCGGGAGCAGGGGGGGGGCAGGGGGGAGGGAGAATGGGAAGGGATGGGAAGGGGAAACAAAGGAGGAGGCTACAATGCTTGATAAGAAATGTACTCATTATCTTACCCATGTAATTGTAACCTCTCTGTACAATATTTTCACAATAAAAAATAAACAAAAATTTAAAAAATATGAAAAAAGAATTAAAAAAGAAATTAATTTTTAATGAATTTAATTCTAAGGCATTTGATATTAGTCATTACTTGTGAAAGGCAATTTTACTTTTATAAGTTATAATGAGATGTTATCTTTCACCCTTCAGATTGAAAAAAAAAGTGATTGATTGAGCATAGTGGAGCACAGCTTTAATTCCAGCTACTTATGGAGGTTAAAAAATGAGAACCAGCCAGACACCCCATGGTTCACACCTTTAAGCCTAAGTACTCAGGAAGTTGAGATCTGAGGATTGCAGTTCAAAGCCAGCCTACGTAGGAAAGTCCATGAAACTGTTATCTCCAATAAACTAAGAAAAAGCTGGAAGTAGTACTATGGCTCAAGTGGTAGAATGCTAGCTTAAAGCTAAAAGAGGATCAGAGACAGCACTCAGGCCCTGAGTTCAAACCCCAGGACAGGCAAAAAAATTTATTTTTTATATGAGGACCACATTTCAAAGCCAGCCTAAGGAAAGTTAGACTGAGATCTTACCTGCAAAACAAACCAAAGACTATAGATACAATCAAGTTCAAGAGTAAGAGAATTTGGTCACACAGGAGTGAGAAATGTATGGAGAAACAACTTCTGTCATATATATTTATGGCAGAAGCATAAATTGATGGTAGACCTCAAGGACAATTCAATAATAGCTGTAAATTATCTGTAAATATAAAATCAATAGTTCCTTTAGGTGTGTGTGTATGTGTGTAGTAAGTACCTAGAACAGGTGTGCTTCAATCTCTGAAAACCTAAACACAATACTGATCTCTGAGGAAAGAGGTGAAAAAGAAAGGCACTTTCAATTTATGCCTTTTAAAACCTTTTAAGCCTCATATGTATTTATGTCAAAATGAAAAAAGAAGAGAAAAGGCAGAAAGAAAGATCACAAAAAGAAAGCAGAGAAGTAGGAAGTGAGAGAGAAGAAGAAACACAAGGAAGGAATAAAGTATAAAATTCTGTATAGCTAGTAAAATGGAAAAACTGTATTTAACAAAATTTCTCCATTACACTTTATAAAGAACATACATAAAAGTTTTATATAGTATCTTTTTTATAAATAAAAAAAGAAATTGCCATAGGAAAATATTAGCTATGGTTATAGTCACAAAAAATGTCCAGAAGTAGAAGGTTAGGGACTCTGAAGGCTTTGTTTGACAAGTCACATATTTATTTGATATATATTGAAAAATAATAGTAAAAGGGCTGAAGGTGTAGCTCTAGTAGTACAGCATCTGCTTAGTAAGTGTAAAACCTAGTAAAAACAAAAATTAATTAAGAATTACGTTAACAGAGTTTACTGGGAATTTTGTAGAGTATTTTTAAAATTTTTTATTGTGAAGTTGATGCAAAAGGGGTTACAGTGTCATAACTAAGGTAATGAGTATAATTTTTGTCGAACAGTTTTAACACCTTCCTCGTTTTCTCCCACTTCCCTCCCCAACTCTCCTTCCCCCCAAGTTGTAAAGTTCATTTCCAACATATTGTCTTGTTAGAATCACCATTGAGTGGTTCACGCTTTGTCCTTTGTCTCACCATTTTGTGATTCCACTTCCTTTCCCCAAATCATGTAAACAGGGTACCAAAGTAAAAAACAGTGACAACAGGGGATAAACAAAAGGGAAAAAAATGAAAGAAAAAAGATAATGTGGTATATACACAGACACACAGACACACAGACACATACACACAATGGAATTCTATGCTTCCATCAGAAAGAATGACATCACCCCATTTGTTAGGTGAAGTAAGCCAGACCCAAAGAAACATAGGTTCCATGGTTTCCCTCATTTGCAATAATTAGTATACATCTAGGATAATCTTAGCAGATGAGCCGAATATCTCAATAGTTACATATATATATTTATATATATACATATATATGACCATATAAGAAGATGTTAAGCAAAATGAACTCCAGGACATGGACGTAAGAGATTTTTCTTTGTTGTTGTTGTTTTTCATGTAATATGTGATTTTTTGTTTCTTTTGTATGTTCTTCCTATGGTATATACCCTGTTGTTACTGTATGTAATTCTGGTACCCTGTTGTGTATTTACATTTATTTGAACTAGGGAAGAGAAGGGGAACAACAGAATGGTGAGACAAAAGACAAGGGAAGAACCAATGCAACATCACCATGCACAAGACAGTATGTTGGGTGAGGGGAGGGGAAGTCGGAGAAAAAAATGAGGGAAGGGGTTCCAAGATTGTCAAGTATTTATTACATAACTGAGCCCCTAAATACATTACATTGACAATAAAAAAGAAATAACTTCACAAAGTACATTAAAATTTTAAAGCTCTTGTTTTCATATTGTGGAGTTCATTTTGAGAAGCATAATTTTATGTGGTCATATGTGCATAGCTACTGAGCTTTTATGATCCTCTGGTAGGACTATCCTAGACATATACGAATTATTACAAATGAGAACCATGGAGCCTATGTTTCTTTGGGTGTGGGTTATTTTATTTAATATGATATTTTCCAAGTCTTTCAATTTCCTTACAAATGGGGCAATTTCATTCTTTCTGATGGAAGTGTAGAATTTCATTACACATATATATGCCACATTTTCTTGATCCATTCATCTACTGAGAGGTATCTGGGTGGTTCCATATCTTAGCTATAATAAGTAATGCTGCAGTAAACATAGTTGTGCTGGTAGCTTTAGTGTGTGTGATAATTATTACCTGTGATAATTTGGGTAAATGCCCAGGAGTGTGATTGCTGAATCATTTAGTTTTTTGAGGAACCTCCATACTGCTTTCCAGAGTGGTTGAACTCATTTACATTCCCACCAACAGCGTAGTAGCTTTCCCTTTTGGCCTGCCAGCATCTGTTATTTGTTTTCTTAATAATGCCCATTCTAACTGGGATGAGGTGAAATCTCAATGTAGATTTGATTTGCATTTCTTTTATGGCCACAAATTTGAACATGTCTTCCTGTGTTTATTGGCTATTCTTATCTTTTCTCCAGAGAAGTCTCTTTTTAGTTCTTTAGCTCAATTATTACTGGGACAGTTGTTTCTTTAAGGATTTGTTATTGGAGGGTTTAATTTTTTGAGCTCTCATTATATGTTTGGTTTTTTTATTTTTATTTTTTTATTTTTTTTTACTATTAATAAGTTTTTTATTGTGAAAATACCATGCAGAGGGGTTACAGTTACATGAGCAAGGTAATGAGTACATTTCTTATCAAGCATTGAGGTCCTTGTCTGTTGTATGGCTAGTGAAGATCTTCTCCCAATCTGTAGGCTATTTATCTTGTTAGCTATGACCTGTACCATGCAGAAGCTCTGCAGTTCAATGTGATCCCATTTATCCAGCCTTCCTGTGATTTGTTGTATTTCTGGATCTTTATTTAGGAAGTTTCAACCTGTGCCAAGAAGCCCTAGTATATCTCCTATTCCATCCTGTAATATTTTCAAGGTATCTGCTTTCACCTCAAGGTCTTTGGTCCTTTTGGAGTTAATTCTGGTTCAGGATGATATGTAAGGGTTTAACTTCAGCTTTCTACATGTGTATAGCCAATTTTGCCAGCACCATTTGTTGAAGAGGCTGTCTTTGTACCATCTGATTATTTTGGCTAACATATCAAAGAGTAGGTGGCTATAGGTCAGTGATTTATTTCTAGATCTTCAATTCTATTCCATTGGTCCTCAGGCCTGCTCATGTGCCAGTATCAAGCTGTTTTTATAACTATGGCTGTATAATAGAGATTGAAGTTTGATATCAATATTCCTTCCACACTGTTTTTCCTGCTAAGGATTGTTTTTACAATTTGGAATATTCTCTTTTTCCATATGAATTTTTTGGCTTGCTTCTTAGATTTCATTAAAGAATGTTGTTGGGCTATTGATGGGTATTTCATTGAACTTGTAGATAGCATTTGGCAGTATTGTCATTTTTATGATGTTAATCCGCCCAATTCAGGAACACAGGATATTTTTCTGGTTCCTTACATCTGCTTTAATTACCTTTTCCAGGTTTTTAAAAGTTTACATCATTGAGGTCCTTGGCCTCTTTGATTATGTTAATTCCTAAGTATTTTTTGTAAGGCTATTACAAAAGGAGTTGCTTTCAGCCCGTGTTCTTCTCATTGTCAGCATACAGAAAAGCTACTGATTTTTGTGGGTTAATTTTATACCCTGATACTTGGCCAAAGTTTTGGGTCAACTCAAGTAACTTGGGAGAGGAGTCCATGAGGTTCTTTAAATACAAGATCATGTCATCTTCAAAGAGGGAGAGTTTTACTTCTTCTTTCCCTATTTGAATTCCCTTTATTATTGCTCTGGCTAGAAATTCCAATATTATATTAAAGAGGAGTGAAGAGATTGAACATTCTTATCTCATTCCTAATTTTAAAGGAAATGGTTTTAACTTTTCACAGTCTCTGAACTTTTGTGCTCAAGGCTGGCACTCTACCACTTTTGAGCAACATCTCCACTTCTGGATTTTGAGTGGCTAATTGAAGATAAGAGTATCATGGGGACTTTCCTGCTGGAGTTGACTTCAAATAGCAATCCTCACATCTCAGCCTCCTGACTAGTTAGGATTATAGGCGTGATCCACTGGACCCAGATTATATCTGTGTTTTTAAACATTTTCTAATTTTAAAAATTCTTGTGGCATTTTTAAACAGTTCTGTCTTAGAGGGAAACTTTTCAATTTTAAATATTACATATAAATTTCATATGTATATTATATTTATTTTATAATGTGTGTTGTATGTGTTCCCATGTATGAACTTTAATTTTGATGCTTTCTTTTTTGAGTAAACTTTTAGTATATGTTACACACATACATATATAAATAACATTATTATCAGTAGTGTTATTTAAAAACTGACCCTAATATGATTCTGATCTTGCTGAAGAAGAAGAAATCTAAGAATTAATAAAAGGCAGCAACCAATAATTAATTTTCTAATTCTTCATCCTGAATTAAATGTGGACAGAATCTCCATATGATTGGTCTTCTTGTAGCCCTTGAGTTATTCAACACTACCTTAGGAAACATTTCTCAATTGGAATTCTGGGCCATGTATTGACCGATCAAAGGATCAGTAGGTAAATCAGAAATCTCAGGAGAAGAAGTACAAAAAAAGTTGCTTCTATTTATAAAGGTTAGATTATTTATGGTATTTATATTTGTTTTCTATTTTTTGTGCCAAACTCCTGGGTACTTAGGACCTGGGTACTGTTCCTGAGCTTCTTTTGTTCAAGGCTACCACTTTGCTCTACCACTTGAGCCACAGTTATATTTCTTTTTCTTTGAGTAGTTCATTAGAGATAAGAATCTCCAAAGGAGGAAGCTGCAATGCTTGATAAGAAATGTACTCATTATCTTGCCCATGTAATTGTAACCCCTCTGTACAGTATGTTCACAAAAAATAAAAATAAAAAAAAAGAATCTCACAGTTCCTTCCTGAGCTGACTTCAAACTGTAATCCTCAGACCTCAGCCTCCTGAGTAGCTAGGACTATAGGTGAGCGTCACTGGCACCTAAACCTTTCTCAGGTACTAGAGATCTAAGGAGACCAGGTTGAACTTACACTTACCTCTAACTTACTTTCATGTGAGTTGTATGTATGCATGTATGTTAACTATTTTGTTTTTATTTGCACATTTTATTCACTGTTACCACAAGTGACATCAAAATAACACATTTCACTGAAAGAGAAGCATTATTATTAACACAGTTCAGAGAAAAAAATGTAAATTTTAATTCACTTAATGTTATGATGTGGTACATACTATAACTGCCCACAGAGAACTTCAAATGCAAACTTAATTTATTTATTTAAAGAAAAATCAAGAACCAAAACAGGTGCCTAGACAGTAAGATGATGAATATCAGAAACTCTGAATTTATTTATGTGAGCAATCCACTTTCCCCTTTTTCCATTTGGCACTGTCTGCATGAAGCATTATCAAGCAGGATTTTAAAGCCATCACAGTTTACACATCATTTTAAGACAAAACACAACAACCTTGCTAGAAAGCAAATTGATCTTTTCCCAGAATGAACACAGAGTAAAGTTTTCCAATGTCAAAATCATTAATTTTGTGACAAACATTATAAAGACTAGACATGAAGCATCATTCAAAGTTGCATCCTTTCTATAAAAAAGTACAAATTTAAATCACTTTATTGACAAAAAGTCTAACCTGAGGATATTAATGAATACAGGTATGCAGAAAGAAAGTAGAAAAAGTCACTGAATTTAAGTACCATCCCTGCCTTTCTTCAGTCTTTCTATTTCCAGAGCCAAATAACCTCCATCTTTTCAGTTTTTGTTTATCTTCATCTTTTCTTCATAGCTATTTCTTCTCAGTACAATCTGATAAACAAGAGCATTTAGAATACAATAAATTACAATGCACTGGAGTCTGGATGGAAGAGAACTTTTGGTTTCCCAGACCAATAGTGAATGATACCAGAGTCGATTTTGCACAGCTTCAGGGATAACACATAATTTTCTTCTGCATCATGCCTCCTCCAGCTTTATTATTAATCCCTGATCTAAACTTCAGTAACTAAGCTCACATGCATACAAAAAAGAAATATCCAATCTTGTTCTTACAGCCCTTGAAAATAGATCCAATGATCCTTTTATCCTACAACAAAACAAGCTGTTCTAATATGGAACTGGCTGTCTGAAGGTACAATGATCTCTTTTTTGTTAAAGATATTTAGCCAAAAGCTATCCAATAAAGCTATCCATATGGAACAAATGAACCACAAATGAAGTTCATTTAATTCTGTGTGATTGCACAGTTCATCTTTTAAATCCACTTCCATGGAGTTTGTAAATAAGAATTCTTTCCCATGATCAGATTTGTTACTAACATGTTAGAAACTAAAAATCTGTTATCTCAATTATTTTGTTGCACATCAAGACTGATAGGTATCTACTGTAACAGGACTGATCCACACAAAAGATGTAGTACACACACATAATCCCAACTTCTCAGGAGATGGAGATCAGGAAGGTCACATTTCAAGGGCAATCTGGGTTAAAAAAAAAGTTTAGCAAGACCTCCTCTAAACAAAGAAACCAGCTGTTTGGGGCATCACATCTATAATTTTAATTATGTAGGAAGTAGGATGATTGCAATCTGAGGCTACTCCAAGCAAAAATGTGAGGCTGTATCTGAAAAATAACTGAAATTAAAATGCCTAGGAGTGTGACTCGGGTTTTAGGAGTATCTGCCTAAGCAAGCTCAAGGTTCAGAGTCCAAACTTCAGCACCACTGAGAAAGAGAGAGAGAGAGAGAGAGAGACAGAGAGAGAGAGAGAGATTATAACTAAAGTTCATTTCATTTCAAGTCCCTTAATAAGTATTCACTGCTTGTCTGCTGTATTTTTCATGAACTGTTTCAAATCTGTGTGGGGAAAGTTTCTGAGTATATAACTAGAGAAAAACTCTAAAGACAACATCAGCAGATGTTAAGGAATATGGAAAATTCCGTAATTCTCACTGGATCTCAGCTCTTCTTTCAAGACTGGGTATTAGGAAAAAGTCTGATTGGATTTATTTTTTATTTATATGATATTTTATTGAGAATTAAATAGTATTTACCATGGCAGTAGACATGTTAGTAAACCCTAAATAAATGGTAGCAATATAATCAATAAGTCATTACCTTTCTAAGAATACCATTAGCACATAAAGCCTTATGAAAACTGGATGGTAGATATATATAGGTATATAGATGACCATAGATACCTGCTATCTATCTATCTATCTATCTATCTATCTATCTATCTATCTATCTACAAGTATATCTAAATAGGATATTTATGGTGCCATATATATCTATATACATAGATATATATGGCACTACAGATAGGTGGCACTACACACACACAGACATACATATATATATATATATATATATATATATATATATATATATATATGCTAGCCATTGGGTGAACAAAGCACAACTGTGTCCATACACATATATACCTCTTTTTTCTTTTCCTATGTTCAATAAAACATTGATATCCACATATGGATTTTTAGAAACAAAAACATGAGATTTGTTTTATTTTTATCCATCCAGTAAGTTCAGTCAATTGAGTATGTTATATATTTCAAGCAGTACAAATACAAATAGACAAGATTATTGTGCTCAAGAAGTTCTCACTTCATCTGTGTCAGGGTCAGCACTCAAGGTCAGATCTAACCTATTTTTTCAATAGCTTCCTTGTTAATGCACTATTTTCCTACAGCACCTAAAGATAGATGAAGAATGATAGATGATTGATGTTGGGTAGATAATCCTAAAGTTCCTTACCAAAGACTCATACTTTTGCTGGCAATGTATGAATCATTGAGATAATTTTCCAGCACAATGGCCATTTCTGAAAATGACAATATTATTTTTTATTTTTACTTCAAGACATTAGTTCGTACGTGACCCTTATTCAGAGCTTCAGTCCAATACAGCCAACACAAGAGTAATAAAAAGTAGAGAAATAATAAGAAGTCTACCTTAGTAAACACAATGCTTCTAAGGAATGCTTCTATAGAGAGTGATAATAGAAAAAACTGGATTCCTTTATTATTATTTAGCCTATATGTTCTTCTAGGCCACTCCAAAATATAAGCAATTTAAAATTTGGAAGTGTAGCACTTCAATATAGAAACATATTTTTAAAAACTGGTTATCAAATTTTCAGATTACTGAAGGAATTTTAACTTACTAAAATTTTCCTAAATATAATTTTGGATACAAAACAAATTTTGTATTTCTTGGATTAAAACTCTAACCTAAAACCTAACCTCTAAAACATTTGTCATTAAATCATCTGTATTATACAAAAGCAACTAGTCACAGGTCAAAAGAAACAAACAAGTTTAAAGGAAGCAAAGATTTTCCCCTAGCAGAAATCATTTTAATTTTTTTTATTTTTAATACGTTTTTTATTGTAAAAATACCATACAGAGGGGTTACAGTTACATGAGCAAGGTAATGAGTACATTTCCTATCAAGCACTGTTACCTCCTCCTTTGTTTTTCTCCTACCATCCCTTCACAACTACACCCCTCCCACCACCTAAATTGTAAAGTTTGTTTTTCAACATAGTGTCTTCTACATCTCATTTTTACAATGGGTCAACCTGTATCCCTATTTAAGCATTTTGCTTTTTCCCTTTCCCTCGCCAAATTAGAGAAGTGTATATACAAGATGCAGGGCACTGACATCAAATACAGTGAAAATGGGTTATATCATGGAGGAGGGACATACAAAGAAACAAAAAAAAATCACACAGTACATTATAAATACATTAGAAACAATAACAAGAAAGAAATAAACACTTGTGTCGCTATCTTGAGGTTCATTTCGCTTAATATATCAGGTCATATGTACATAGCTTTTGACCTTTTCTGCTTGTCTCAGACATATACTAGTTATTGCAAATAAGGGAAAACATGAGACCTATGTTTCCTTGGGCCTGGCTTATTTCACTTAATATTTTTTTTTCCAAGAAGACACCCTGAGAACATTAAAGGAAGGAATAGGAGAAACCCTAGGTCTCTTTGGCACAGGCCAAAATTTTCTTAATAGAGACCCAGAAACAGAACAAATCAAAAAAAAGCTTGAAAAAATGGGATTGCATGAAACTGCAGAGCTTCTGCATGGCAAAGGACATAGCTAGCAAGATCAATAGAAAGCCCACGGATTGGGAGAAGATCTTCACTAGCCATACAATGGACAAGGGTCTCATATCTAAAATATACTTAGAACTCAAAAAATTAAATCCCCCAACAACAAATCCTCAAAAAAACAATTGCCCAATAAATAAGTGGGCTAAAGACTTTAAAGAGAAACTTCTCTGAAGAGGAAATAAGAATGGCCAGTAGACACATGAAGAAAGACTCAACCTCTCTAGCCATAAAAGAAATGCAAATCAAAATGACATTGAGAGTCCACCTCACCCCAGTTAGAAGGCTATAATCAAGAAATCCAATAACAACAGATGCTGGAGGGGATGTGGACAGAAGGGAACCTTACTGCATTGTTGGTGGGAGTATAAACTTGTTCAACCACTCTGGAAAGCAGTATGGAGGTTCCTCAAAAGACTCCACATAGAGCTCCCCTATGACCCAGAAATCCCACTTTTGGGCATTTACCTGAATGATCACAAACAAGACTACACTAAAACTACCAGCACAACTATGTTTATTGCAGTATTATTTACCATAGCTAAAATATGGAACCAACCCAGATACCCCTCAGTAGATGAATGGATCAAGAAAATGTGATATATATACACAATGGAATTCTATGCCTCCATCAGAAAGAATGGCATTGCCCCATTTGTTAGGAAATGGAAAGACTGGTAGAAATCTTTAGTTTATTATGGGATGACCAGGAGTGCCTTCTATAAGATTTCATGGAAGGGTGTGTTATATAATAGGGGAAAAAACACTAGTCTTGTTTTGCTAAGCTCTTTTGCAAAGTAAGGACAAGAACTGGGGAAGAAAATGCATATTTAAAGTATCTTTCCCCAGTTTCTTTCATGTCATCAGTTTAATGGATTTTTTTCAAAGATAAATTCCTCGTTATATAGAATACAGACAAAAATAGGCACTAAAGAGTCCTGGTTGAATCTGATGCTTCTGGTACTCAAAGCATTTTGATATTTTGGCTTAAGTTATCTCCACATCTTGTACATCCTTGTATCCAAATCTGTATAAGTAAACTATAAGGCTTTGCATCAGACTGAACTTCTAATCTTGCTTCTGTTTTGTGTGATGAAGCACAATGAACTAAAATCAAGGTTTACAGTATACAATTCATGAGTATATTCATATCTTTGCTATTAAACTGTTCATGGGAAAGTCTTTATATTGTTTTTATAGTTCAATATTTTATTATCTAAAAATAAAGAATCAAAACAGCTTGGTACTGGCAGAAGAAGAGACCTCAGGACCAATGGAATAGAATTGAAAACCCAGAAATGAACCCACAGACATATAGCCACATAATCTTTGATAGAGCTAAAAAAAATTAGAATAGAAGAAAGACAGCCTCTTCAGTAAATGGTGCTGGCAAAATTGGTTAATCGCCTGTAGAAAACTAAAGCTAGATCTTTATATATCACCAGAATCAACTCCAAATTGATCAAAGAAATCAGAGTAAAAGCAGACACCCTGAAAATATTACAGGAAGAAATAGAAGAAACCCTAGGTCTCCGTGGCATAGGCCAAAATTTTCTTAATAGAGACCCAGAAACACAACAAATCAAAGAAAGGTTGGACAAATGGGATTGCATGAGCTGTAGAGCTTCTTCATGGCAGAGGACAAAGATAGCAAGATCAACAGAAAGCCCACAGATTGGGAGAAGATCTTCACTAGCCATACAATGGATAAGGGTCTCATATTTAAAATATACTTGGAACTCAAAAAATTAAATCCTCCAACAACAAATCTTCAAAGAAAGGACTGTGCAATAAATAAGTGGGCTAAAGACTTAAAGAAAAATTTCTCTGAAGAGGAAATAGAATGGCCAATACACACATGAAGAAATGCTCAACCTCCCTAGCCATAAAAGAAATGCAAATCAAAATGACATTGAGATTCCACCTCACCCCAGTTAGAATGGCTATAATCAAAAACTCTAATAACAACAGATGCTGGAGGGGATGTGCCCAGAAGGGAACCTTACTGCATTGTTGGTGGGAGTGTAAACTTGTTCAACCACTTTAGACAGTACTATGGAGGTTCCCCAAAAGACTCCACATAGAGCTCCCCTATGACCCAGCAATCCCACTTTTCGGCAATTACCCGAATGATCACAAACAAGACCACACTAAAACTATCAGCACAACTATGTTTATTGCAGCATTATTTACCATAATAAAGATATGGAACCAACCCAGATGCCCCTCAGTAGATGAATGGATCACGAAAATGTAGCATATATACACAATGGAATTCTGTGCCTCCATCAAAAAGAATAATATTGCCCCATTTGTTAGGAAATGACTTGGAGAAAATTATATTAAATGAAGTAAGCCAGGCCCAAAGAAACATAGGTCCCATGGTTTCCCTTATTTTCAATAACTAGTATATGTCTGGGACAAAGGTCAGATAAGATGATGTTAAACGAAATGAACCCCAAGATATGGACACAAGTGGTTTTTTCTTCCTTGCTATTGTTTCTAACATATTTATACAGTACCATGTGATTTTTTTGGTATATCCCTCCCCCACAGTATAACCCATGTTTTCATTGTATTTGAGGTTGATATAATTTGGGGAAGGGAAGGGAAAGAAACAAATTTTTTAAATAGGGATACAGGTGGAACCATTGCAGCAATGATATGTACAAGACGCTATGTCGAAAAACGAACATTACAATTTAGGCGGAGGTGTGGGGACTGAGGGGGGCAGTGTAGCTGAGTAGTTCGGAGGAAAGGGGCAGTAGTAGGGGAGAAACAAAGGAGGAGGCAACAAAGCTTGATAAGAAATGTACTCATTACCTTGCTCATGTAACTGTGACCCCTCTGCACAGTATGTTCACAATAAAAAAACTTAATTAAAAAATAAATAAATAAAATGCAAAAATGTAAAGGATCAGTAATAATCCTTACCTTAGAGTGTTATTGTGGGCTCGAAACATGACAAAATTTGTTTTTTTTTAAACTAGATTGATACTAGATTTATCTGATACTTGATAGATACACTATTTGTATGTGTGTATAAGGAAGGAGGTCCTAAGCTATTTTGCTTAAGACTAGAGCTCTTTCTTTGGATCACAGCTCTATTCTGGCTTTTTTTTTTGGCCCAGTCGTGGGGCCTGAACTCTGGGCCTGGGCCCTGTCACTCAGCTCTTCAGCTCAAGGCTAGCACTCTACTACTTGAGCCACAGTGCCACTTCCGGCTTTTTTCTTTTTGCTTATGTGGTGCTGAGGAATCGAACCCAGGGCCTCATGCATGCAAGGCAAGCACTCTACCACTGAGCCAACTTCCCAGCACCATTCTGGGTTTTTTTTTTAATATATTTTTATTATAAAGATACCATACAGAGGGGTTACAGTTACATGGGCAAGGTAATGAGTCCATTTCCTATCAAGCATTGTTAACCCCTCCTTTGATTTTCCCCTACTATCCCCACCACACCAGTTTCTCCATCCCTTTCTTTCCCCTGTAAAGTTCTTTTAATTTAAAAGTTCATTAGCAGGTAGGCATCAGTGGCTCATGCCTGTAATTCTAGCAACTCAAGAAGCTGATATCTGAGGATCATGGTTTAAAGCCAGTCTGGGTAGAAAAGTCTGTGATTAATTGTGGATTCCGTGAATTCCTATGCTCATCTTTGGTTAGCCTCATCACACTCAAGTATAGCAATGTGCAGGCGTTCACTCTTCTTTTTTTAAAAAAATTCATTGTCAAGGTGATATACAGAGGGGTTACAGCTACCCACATAAGGTAATGAGTACATTCCTTGCCATACTTGCTATCCCCTCCCTCATTGTTCTCTCACCTTTCCCCCAAAACCTCAAGTTGTACAGCTCATTCATTTAGCATATTCATATGTACATATTCATTCTGCAGATTTACCAGTAGTGTTTGTAGAGCATTTTGAGAACTACACTCTATGTTTTTCACTGCCTTCTCTGTTACCTGTTTATTTTGAATGAGTTGAGGTTTTTTTGACCTGCCATTTTTCTTGTGTTTCCTTGGTTTGTTCTGCCCATCTGGAAATGAAAGTAACTCCAATACCACAGCAGAACACCATTTTAAGACAAGAACCAATCCAGAGCTTTGTAGTTGCGCAGACTTTAGAGGTTCAAAATCATAGATAGGTATTCCCCTATGTAGCTCTACATTTCTTTGTTTAGGGAGGAGTACTGTGGTTCAGGAATAGGAATTATATATAATTGTGACTAGTGAACAAATCTGTTGTGAGTGATAAGCGCGATCTATACTGAAGGGATAACACAATAAGCCACTTCCACCCAGTCAAAATGGATACAAATACATTCTAGTTCACAGACACACAACTAGGAATCAACGGACTAAAGAAAATAAAGAAGAAGCAAAAGACCAGAAATAAAGGGGAAAGAGTTAGGGTAAATTAAGGGGTAAATTTAAAAGAAAGATTAAGAGACAAAATGGAAAACTTAAAGAGGAGCAACGCAGATGCTCCTTAGTGGATAAATGGATCAAGAAAATGTCATATATATACACAATGGAAATCTATGCTTCCATCAGAAAGAATGACATTGCCTTATTCATAAGGAAATGGAAAATTTGGGGGGAAAAATCATATTAAGTGAAGTAAGCCAGACAAAAGAAACATTGGCTATATGGTTTCCCTCATTTGCAAGAATTAGTAATGTCTAGGATAGTCCTAGCAAAGGATCACAATAGCTTAATAGCTATATACATATGACCATATAAAATGATGCCACTCAAGGAAGTGGTGCTGTGGCTCAAGTGGTAGAGTGCTTGCCTTAAGCTGAAGAGCTGAGGGACAGCGCCCAGGCCCAGAGTTCAAGCCCCATGACTGACAAAAAAAAAAAATGATGCCACTAGAAATGAACTACAAGGTATGGAAAAAGGAGGCTTTTTTCCCTTAGTGTACTGTATGCAGTTATTTCTTTTTTCTTTCATTTAAAAAAAATTTCCTTTGATTTACCCCCTGTTGTCACTGTTGTTTTTTTTTTAATTTTAGCTCCCTTTGTATTGCATACAAGTTTATCTGATTTGGGGATGGGAAAAGGAATCACAAAAATGGTGAGACAAAGGACAAAGGATGAACCAATGCAACTCACAAGACACTATGTTGGATATGAACTTTATAACTTGTGGGAGGAGGAGAGTTGGGGGAAGGGATAGTGGGAGAAAACAGGGAGAGGGTAACACAGTTTGACAAGAATTGTACTAATTTCCTTATTGATGTAACTGTAACCCTCTGTATATCACTGTGTGTGTGTGTGTGTGTGTGTGTGTGTGTGTGTGTGTGTGTGTGTGTGTGTGTCTGTATCCTTGAGATTCCAATCTCCAATAAAAGTACTAGCAAAAAGGCAGGTATGGATCTGTGGCTCAAGTGGTAGGGCACTATTAGCTTTGAGCAAAAGAAGTTCAGGGACAATACCCAGGCCCTGAGTTCAAGCCCCAGGACTGTCATAAAAATTCATTAGCTTAGATATTATGGTGTATATCTACAATCCCAGTGCTCAGAAGAGTAAAACAGGAGGACGGCAAGTTCAAGGTTAGTCTAGGATGCATAGTGAGATTCTGTGTCAATTAAAACAAAACACAAAAGATGCTTCTTATTATCTATAAATCAATATTTAATAACTCATCAGTACCCCAGATCATACTAAGCACTAATAATTCAGAGATAAGTAAAATATAGTCTTTGTTCTCACAAGTTGTTTTTGGCAATACTGATAATTAACTACAAAACAGGATGTGATGACGATAATAAATTGCTATGGAGGCCCAAAGAAGGATGGACTAATTAAGAAAATTGGCAGATTTGTCAGCCAAAAGAAATAACAAGCAAAGGTAACGTAAGTACTAGGCTCTCAACAGCAATGAGAAATGTGCCTTACAAATTAACTGAGATAAAGGCAAGCCCAGAATGAACTAAGGTATGAGAGAAAACTCATGACAAGCAGGTACTAGAGAGTCCAGGGGAAAGTCCTCAGAATAAGGCTGTGCTGAAGAGTCAAAGATTTTACTGATCTGAAAAGAGTCAACATTGTAATCTGCAGCTATGTGGGGCCATGAAAACTTTTTTTGAGCAGGGGGCGGGGCGGGGAATAATAATCAGAAAGATTAAACATAAAAAGACCGAACAAACAAGCTTGGGGATATATTGTCTTCTATTTATCTGAATGAGGGATGAATAGATACTAAGTGGTGATGATGGAATAGAGCACAAGAGTCAAAGAAGGGAGTGGAAAGTTATCCCAGAGGAAAAGGAAACACACTTCATAATTGATTTAATATAGAAAATGAGAAAAATACAGGACTCAAAGGCTTCTATCAGGAAACTGGGTGATGTGTAGTGCCATTAACCAAGACACAATCTCCCAGAAGAGGGATGTATTTTGGAAATACATAGAGAACAAGTTCACTTTGGGTAAGTTAAGTTTGACAAGCCAGCAGGATCTCCAGATGGAAATGTCCAGAAGCTGGGGCACAGATGCAAAGTGAGCAATTTACCTTTCTTTTCCTCCACTAGAAGATGATGGGATGTTGCTTGCCACTTCTCTCCAAGGACTGTAGAAAGGATTAATGAGGCAGTGTTCACATTTATTCCACACCAAGGATCAATGAGAGCTTGGCAAACAATTAGGTTGAAGTCCCATTATGTTAAATTGAAAACAAAGCAACTTTGATATGGAAGTCATTGAGGGAGGAGAATACCAACTTGCAAGGCCACATTGTAGAGTATAATTGCACTTCAGGCAGCCGCAACAGGCAAGCCTTGACGTGGGTAGGCATTAACCTGTTTCTAGCTGAAAGCACCAAAAAAGTAAAGCAGTCTTCTTATTGTCTGCCCTTTCTCTTTGTATTTCTTTCCAAAAACTCCAGGACTCCACTGAAATGTAAATGCAGGAGTTTGTCAAATAGAGCTTCTGCAATACTTTCCAGTCGAGACTCATTTCACAATTTCTCCCTGTGTCAATAATATTGCTGAAACAGGCTGAGTAAAAGCTCATATGGCACTCATTGCTGGCAGGACACATCAGGGGACATTTTGGCTGAAGAGTTCCCGGGGCACTTAGGCTTGCTGACATCTGAGCACACATCTGAGGAGTTCCTTGTAAAAATGTGAGCTTGGGGATACAATTATGCCTGCCCATGAAATAGGAACCTTCTAGAAGAGATGACTCACAAATTTCATTTCCTTTTTGTACACTTCAGAGGTAGTAGAGAAACAAAATACAGTGTGGAACATAAGGGAGACAATGGAAAAGATGCGGTCCTTGAAGAATAAAATGGATTTGGTTTCAAATGTGTCATTTCTTGTGTTATCCTGGTTCTGACCTTTCTGAGCATCAGTGTCTTGGTTTGTGCCAAAGTGTCACAGAAGTGATTTATTTTTGCCACTTGTGTGACTTAGGGCAATTTACTGAGACTGTTTTTGTTTTCTGTCCATAAAATGAGGACAAGATTGTCTACCCCAGGCTGTGCAACAGTTGGATGTGACAAAATTAGTTCATATCTTCAGCCTTGAGTCGGATACGTCATTACTGCTAAATAAATGGGGGCTATTACACAGCTGCTGCCACTGCCGCTGCCACTGCTAATCTAATAGCCACTGCAGAAATTCCACAAAGGTGAATTTAAATACAGAGTGAACATAGGACTATCACTTCAACCAGTGCTCACGTAGTGGAGGCCAGACTACACACGAAAGGTTATTTCAAATAGAGAAATAAATCACTGGAAGAAAGCAAAAGGATTATGTTGGAGGGAAAAAAAAGTATTATTTTATCTGTGTTACCTTGGTTTTGGATGAGGAAGCCTAAAAGGTTGTATAGACCAAAACCTACTATAATAAATACCTTAAAATAGCTTATGATATAGCTAGTTGTTCCTTCAGCCTGAACCTCGGCTTCACTGCTGCTTTGTGAAGATCCTGTAGCAGGCCTAGTAACCTCTGTCTCTCTCAGCCTTATCCTGGGAAAATTTCTAAACAGGATATACAAAACAATGTCTGAGATGCCTTCAGTCACTGAAAAAAAAATCGTTAGAGAAGATATTCTAAAATAAATGCCTTTTATCAGCCAGTCCAATGGTGTCAGACACAAGTACAACCTTCAGTGAATGTCAGAGAGACCTTAATTTGTATTTGTTTTTCCTTTTTACTTGAAAAAAAAAATAGATGGCTTCTCTTCCAGCATGTTATGCTGCACTCTTGACATGTTACAGTAACTTAGCCTTATATTACTTAAAGCACGGTCAGGAAATCATCAAGAAGAACCATTACTTCTCTCCTCCCTTCTTGAGATGAACTAGATGAACTGTTGGAACTAGAATTAACCTAAGTCTAATAACTACTGACTCACTAGGAGCAAAGTCAGAGGAGAAAAATGGCCCCAAGGTTATATTCTTCCAATTACTTCCTGATACTTCTTAACACTGCAGGAGTTCTGCATCATATCATATCCCTGCCTTCACAGAAAAAAAAAAAAAACTATTGCTGACTCCACCGACAATCACCTGGGATTACTCAGCTCACAACTCAGGGGGGACCTACTAATTTATACATCCTCCGGAAATAAAAATTGATTGCATTTTCACTCTCATGAGCATCTACTAAGGACCCTAGAAAAAAGGGGAATCCATATTAATGATGTAAGTTTTCCCTCATCTTTATTTCATTTAATTAGAACTTAGAGGAACAAGGACACACTCACTACCACTGCACCTCTTCCCACAAGCATTCTAAGGACAGAATGTCAAGCACAATGGCATCTAGGGAAGGAAAAAGGACTGCAAATGACAATGAGCCCTTCTCATCACCTCTTGAAACTGCACGGGGACCATCATTTGTTCTATTGCTTTTAACAGGACTTTTAATAGAACTGTCAGAAAGGCAAGTAGAAAACATCAACAACTATACTGGAAGCCAAATTAGCTGCGTTGCCTAATGCAAAATATTGAACAGTGAGTAGTGAAGTAACTTACAGTAGAAGGCAAGAAAACCTACTTTGTAGCAGACTCAGAATCAGTATCATATTTAGAATATCATCCTTATTATGAACCTTGTGAAAATATGCTTCCATGTAGGATGCCAATGCCCTCAGGTAACATGGTGTTTCATTAGATAGAAGAATGAAAGAAAACATTGGGGATAGTCACCTTAATTCCCACTGTTAGCACCGATGTTTAATATTAATGATACAATCTTATATTATAATTTGATAGTGTTATTAAATTTAGAGCAGAATCAAAGCTTGGGGACCTTGACCATTGACCAGTTAAGCTGCAAATTGGTACAGTATTGCATTGTTTTGTCCCCAAAGAACATCAGTGTTAGGAATTATTTATGAAAATAAAATAATAATTGTGGCTGGCTGATTTTATGAAAACTTAACTATCAAATTCTAGAGATTATAGAAGTGGGAAAGTAATTTTTTCAAAGTTGAAAGTACTTGGAAAGAATAAGTATGAAAATATTAGAAATCTCTAATATTTTCTCAGAAAGAAGTATATTTCTAATTGTTCCATAGCTAATTCTAAAAATAGATTTCAGGGTAAGTTAAATGAAAGACAAACCTTTAAAATAATTATTATAATAACATAAACCTGTAGAAGAATAACCAAAAACCCTGTGATGTTTGTAGATAAAGATATACATGAAAATTAGGAACAAGTATTGAAAGCATAATATAGTGTAACATTGACATTCATGAAAGCAAACAGAAAAAAAAAACACTTCCTAGGAGAGACAATTTTACATATCACTAAATTCTCAGAAAGATTTATAAATTTTATTTAATATAATCAAAACTTAAATATTGAGTAATGAATTAAATGGCTGTTTTATGAAAGACACAGAAACTCTATTCAGGTTAAGTCCGCCATGTTTCTGCAAAATAACAAATACAATAATAACAAAATGCTAGGGGAAAAATAAAATCAATATATCACTGGAATTTGGTATGTGTAGCTTATTTGTTAACAGAAAGAGGCCACTGCTCAATGTTTGAAACAAAAGTTTGAGTAGCTTGCTTGAACTAGACATACCTGCATCAATCAGCAGGGGATATGCTCTAGTCTGAATGTTTATGTCCTTTGAAGCGTCATATATTGAAACACATTCCTCAATGGGATGATATAAAGAAGATGGCTTTGGGGAGGAGACTAGTCATGAGAGCTAAAACCTCATGAATGAGGCTAATGTAATTACACAGAGAATTTGTCCTTTCCTTAATTGGAAAGTTATCTATTTATGCCTTCATCTGTTATTGTAGAGCAATTACAGGGGGATACAGTTACTTTGTGACTGAATACCCCCTTATATATATGTACAATATTTCTTCATCCATTCATTGTCTGTTGGTCACCAAAGCTGTTTCTCTCTCGTGAATGATACTATTATAAACATGACCCTGCAAGTATTTCTATTGCATGTTGGTTTATATTCACACATGTATACGTATTTATGCATGTGTTATATGTATGTATAAACAGTGTAAACATGTTCTTTTTTTCCATGCATCCTCATCAGTGTTTGTTGATAGTAGCCTTTCTGAGGATTATGTTAAGCTAAGAACAGTGGAGAAATGGTTTTGCAGTGACTACAGTGCTAGAAGATAGGAGGGTATACCCCCCAAGAGACTCCTATTTTATGTCATTCTTCCCACAATCAACTTTGAATTGTTTGAAGACATGGCAACTCCTTTCCTGATGGAGCTTGGGTCAATAACATTTCTCAGCCTATTATTCATCTAAAACTATTTATCTCAGCTCACACTTTGGGAGAGGATGCTCAGAAAATAAGGTAAACAAAGGCTGAAATGTGTGTGTATATTGGCTTCTGATAAAATTTCCTTCTCTAGCTGATCATGGATATGTTCTCTAATCATGGATGAGTAAAATGAAAAAGATAAAATACAATCATTATGTTTGATACCAATCAAGTAGTTCCCCTTTAAATATGATATGTGACCATAAGGTTGATAAGATACCATAATCATAATGTAATGTCACTTAGAAACAAAAATAATTTCAAAAAAATCATTCTTTTGTGATTTTGTTATTAGGTGAACATAAGAGGTCATACTTAGATAATCTTCATGGCATAGCCTAGACTATATGAGATAGTCTATGACTCCAGCCCACAGACCTGTACAGACTCTGAATTAGGTACATGCAATTGGAATATAAAAGTTCCAATTGTGTCTCAGAAAGGGTAAAACTACTAAATATTGAAACCAGGTATGGGAGTACATATCAATATGTCCAGCTAGTTGGGAAACAAAGAGAAAAATCGCAATCCAAAACCAGCCTTGGCAATAAATATATATGGTCCTATCTAAAACATAAAGAAAAAAGGCAAAGGCAAAGGCAAGTCTTACATAGTAGAACACTTCCCTAGTGATCCCAGGCCTTGAGTTTAAACCCCAGCACTACCAAAAAATTTTTCACTGGTACACTAAATCTTAGCAGATGATCAGAATAACGCAATAGCTGTGTACATAGGATCATATGAGACAATGCTAAGGGAAATGAAATTCAAGACATGGATAAAAGAAGTTTTGCATTGTTGTTGTTTTTAATGTACTACGTAATTTTTTGTTTCTTTTGTATGTTCTTCTCCCTATGGTATATCCTCTGTTGTCACTGTATTGATTTTGGTACCCTGGTATTGTATATACATTGACTGGAATTCGGGAAGGGAAGGGGACCAACAGAATGGTGAAGCAAAGGACAAGGAGGAAACCAATGCAACAGCAATATACACAAGACAATATGTTGGAAATGATCTGCACAACTTGAGGGGAGTTGGGGAAGAGGGAAAGTAGGAGAAAATAGAGGAAAAGAGAACAAGGTTGACATGGAATATACTCATTACCTTACTTATACAACTGAAACACCTCTGTACATCACCTGCACAATAAAAAAATTAAAACTTTTAAAACCGATTAAAAATTGTTCAGTTTCCTCACAATCCTGTATATATAATCTGTCATTGACCAAAGCATTGTTATATGGTATATGACTATATTTTTACAGAGTCAAATTTCACTATAGACATATCTGTGAATTCGATGCTGTATGCACATCCCCATGAAAAATCATGTCAATTACCTTATCATATACAGCAAACAATATGCTTTAGTTGAATTCAGTCTAACTTTTCTGTTCAGCCAAACTGGCTTAAACAAAGATATCTAACATGTTTATTTTCCTGTGCTAATTTAAGGATATCTTTGTTCTAAACTATAATTTTTTCATACAATCAAAAGCTTCAGGTCATTGGAAATACACTGTAAAAGGAAAACAATCAGGAGTTGACAATATAAAAAAATTTGAGATGAAATCAAATTATATTGTACTTTCATCCTGAAAGTTGATGTAAATGTGAGAGTTTTCCAGTTCACATGCCCTCATTTTCTTACACTCCAATTTACTTGATACAAGAATTATGTATATAGAAGGAAAGTCTATCATTAATTTTAAAACTAAGAATATACATCATTCACAAAATATTTTCTGACTCTCTTGATCCAGAACTCACTGTCAACAATTAAACTCACTGTCACTAATTTAAACAATTAAACTCACTGTCAACAAGCAAAACAGTTTTATCATTGCCTACAATGATTCTACTAGTCCTCAAATTTGACTGTTACCCCTGCATTAATCAGAAATAAATCACTTATTATTCATGAGTTTGAATATGTATTAATTATTCCAGTAATAAGTGACAAATTAGGTCAAAAGGGTGAAAAAAATCTTTCTATGTCTTCATTTAGTGGTGAGAAAATATTAGCATCTGCTATATAGCATGTGATTTCATATCTTCATCCATAGCTTGGCCCTATCAAATCTTTGATGTTTCATACTGCCATATCAACAAACATAAACTATTTTTTACAATGTTACAGCTCAAACCCAGAGTCAAACACATACTTTACTGAGCTATATCTCAAGCTAGTTGCAAAAACTTTTTTTCTTTTTTTTATTGTCAAGGTGACATATAGATGGGTTTCAGCTACATAAGTAAGGTAATAGTACATTCCTTGTAAACCTTGTTACACATTCCCCTACTTTCCCTCCCCCCAAACCTCCCCTCAAGTTGTGCAGATCATTTCCAACATATTGTCTTGTGTATATCGAAGTTGCATTGGCTCCCCCTTGTCCTTTGTCTCACCATTCTGTTGTTCCCCTTCCCTTCCCTTCCCTAATTCCAATCAACCTATATACAGTACCAGGGTACCAAAATCAAATACAGTGACAACAGAGGAGATACTATAGGGGGAAAAATATCAAATAGTACTTTAAGAAAAAAAGCAACCAAAAAACCCTCTTATGTCCATATCTTGGGGTTCATTTGGCTTAGTATCAGCTTATATGGTCATGGCACATAACTACTGAGTTATTCTGCTCATCTGCTAAGATTGTCCTAGATGTATACTATTTATTACAAATAAAGGAAACCATGGGACCTATGTTTCTTTGGGTCTGGCTTAGTTCACTTAATATGATTTTTTCCAAATCTTTCCATTTCCTAACAAATGGGGCAGTGTCATTCCTTCTGATGGAAGCATAGAATTTCATTATATATTATATGTAATATATAATATAGATATATGTAATATATTTTATGTAATAATTATATGTAATATATAATATATGTAATTATATAATGTATAATTTTATATAATGTATATAATATATCTCACATTTTCTTGATCCATTCATCTACTAAGGGGATCTGGGTTGCTGCCATATCTTAGCTATGGTGAATAATGCTGCAATAAACATAGTTGTGCTGGTAGCTTTAGTATGGACTTGTTTGTAGTCATTGGGTAAATGCCCAGAAGTGGGTTTGCTGAGGGGCTGGGAAGGTGGCTCAGTGGTAGAGTGCTTGCCTTGCATGCATGAGACCCTGGGTTCAATTCCTCATATCACATGAGCAGAAAAAGCCGGAAGTGGTGCTGTGGCTCAAGTGGTAGAGCGCTATCTTTGAGCTGAAGAGCTGAGGGATGGCGCCCAGGCCCACAGTTCAGGCCCCACAACCAACAAAAAATAAATAAATAAAATTAAAAAAAAGAAGTGGGCTAAAGACTTAAAGAGAAACTTCTCTGAAGAAGAAAGAAGGATGGACAATAGACACATGAAGAAATGCTCAACCTCCCTAGCCATAAAAGAAATGCAAATCAAAACAACATTGAGATACTACCTGATTCCAGTTAGAATGGCAAAAATCAAGAACTCTAATAACAACAGATGCTGGAGGGAATGTGGACAGAAGGGAACCTTACTTCATTGTTGGTGGGAATGTAAACTTGTTCAACCACTTTGGAAAGTAGTATGGAGGTTCCTCAAAAGACTCCACATAGAGCTCCCCTATGACCCAGCAATCCCACTTTTGGGCATTTACCCTAATGTTTACAAACAAGACCACACTAAAGCTATCAGCACAACTATGTTTATTGCAGCATTATTTACCATAGCTAAGATATGGAACCAACCCAGATGCCCCTCAGTAGATGAATGGATCAAGAAAATGTGGTATATATACACAATGGAATTCTATGCCTCCATCAGAAAGAATGGCATTGCCCCATTTGTTAGGAAATGGAAAGACCTGGAAAAAATTATATTAAGTGAAGTAAGCCAAGCCCAAAGAAACATAGGTCCCATGGTTTCCCTTATTTGCAATATCTACTATATGTATGAGTCAAGCAGAAAAGCTCAGATAAGATGTTGTTAGGAAAATGAACCCTAAGATATGTATTTAAATTTTTTTTTCATTCATGCGATTGTTTCTAACGCATTTATAAGATAATTTCTTTGTTGCTTTGTATGTCCCTCCCCCACAGTGTAACCCCTGCTTTCACTGTATTTGATGTCAGTACAATTTATGGAGGAGAAGGGGAAAAACAAGTCGTTTAAATAAGGATACAGGTGGACCCGTTGCAACAATGAGAAGTACAAGTTGTCATGTGAAAAACAAACTTTACAACTTTGGTGGGGGGTGGGGATTGGGTGGGGGGACAAGGGGAGGCTGGGAAGGGATGGGAAGGGAAAACAAAGGAGGAGGCTACAATGCTTGATAAGAAATGTACTCATTATCTTGCCATGTAATTGTAACCCCTCTGTACAGTATTTTCACAATAAAAAATAAATTAAAAAAAAAGAAGTGGGATTACTGGATCACAGGGGAGCTCTATGTGGAGTCTTTTGAGGAACCTCCATACTGCTTTCCAAAGTGATTGAACAAGTTTACACTCCCACCAACAGTACAGTAGGATTCTCTTTTCACCACACCCTTTCCAGCATCTGTTGTTATTAGATTTCTTGATTATAGACATTCTAACTGGAATGAGGTGAAATCTCAATGTTATATTGATTTGAATTTCTTTTATGGCCAGAGAAAGTCGAGCATTTCTTCATGTGTCTATTGGCCATTCTTATTTCCTCTTCAGAGAAGTCTCTCTTTAAGTCTTTAGCCCACTTATTAATGCGGCGGTTGTTTCTTTGAGGATTTGTTTTTGGGGGATTTATTTTTTGAGTTCTAAGTATATTTTAGATATGAGACCCTTGTCTATTGTATGGCTAGTGAAGATTTTCTCCCATTGATCTTGCTAGCTATGTCCTTTGCCATGCAGAAACTCTGCAGTTTTCATGAAATTCATTTGTCCAACCTTTCTTTGATTTGTTGTGTTTCTGGGTCTCTATTAAGAAAATTTTGGCCTGTGCCAAGGAGCCTTAGTTTCTCCTATTACTTCCTGCAATGTTTTCAGGGCATCTGCTTTGACTTCAAGGTCTTTGATCCATTTAGAGTTGATTCTAGTGCAAGGTGATAAATAAGGATCTAACTTTAGTTTTCTACATTGTTTAACCAATTTGCCAGCACTATTTACTGAAGAGGCTGGCTTTCTTCCATTGTATTTTTTGGCTCCTTTATGGAAGATTAAATGGCTATAGGTTTGCAGGTTCGTTTCTGGGTCTTCAGTTCTATTCCATTGGTCCTCAGGTCTGTTCTTGTGCCAGTATCAAGCTGTTTGATTACTATGGCTTTGTAACAGAGTTTGAAGTTTGGTATTGATATTCCTCCAGCACTGTTCTTTCTGCTAAGGATTGTTTTTGCTATTCGGGGTCTTTTATTATGCAAAAACATTTTTAGTTGCTATGGGTCCAAATCATTTTAGTGTGGCCTTGTGCAGGTAGCTCACCCCCATAATCCTTCTCAGAAGCTGAGATCTGAGCATTGTGGTTTGAAGCCACCCTGGGAAGACAAATCGGTGGGACTTTTTTTTTTAAATTTTGCCAGTTCTGGGGCTTTATGTCAGGGCCTGGGCACTGTCCCTGAGCTTCTTTTGCTCAAGGCTAGCACTCTACCAATTGAGCCACAGCACCACTTGTGGCTTTTTCTGTTTATGTGGTACTGAGGAATTAAGCCCAGGTCTTCATGCATTCTAGGCAAGCGGTCTACCACTAAGCCACATTGCCAGCCCCCAGTAGGGCTCTTATCTCTAATTCACCAGAGAAAAGCTAGAAGTGGAGCTAAGGTTCAAGAGGTAGAGCACCAGCCTTGTGCCACAAAAACAAGTAAAAGTGACGGACCTGAGTTCAAGTTCCAATATTGGCATGTGTGTACACACACACACACACACACACACACACACGCACGCACACCACACACACACACACACACTCACACAATCATTTTAGTGTAGTTATCTCATAATGTTAGGGAAGTATTTACACAAATAGAAGAACACATCAGGATGTTATGGGCTAACTCATTAACAGGTTATGTTATTGTTGTTGCTTACAGCTGTTCCAATGGAGTAATTTTTATAAATTGTGCTAACACATAGTAAAGTAAAAATTTTCTGAAATGTGTAAATCTGTGAACATCTACAGAAGCTTTTGGAAGGCTTTTCTATTTATTAGACTTGGTTAGCAAAGCACTAAATTATTCGTGTTCTATAATTCTGCTCACTGGCCTATCAAAACTTATACCTTAGATTAATTTCAATGAGCATTTTCTTAAATTTAAAAGTTAAAAAATATTAGTTATTAAGTTTGACTTGTACTGATAAGATGATACCATGTGCAAGAATACTTCCATGAATGAAACTCAGGGATGAAGCTTTTTAATAGTAGGGGAAAGTGACTTAAAGTCAAACAATAACTTTCATAAACCAAGGAAAATGAAACATATTGAGATATGATTGTATTTGCCATAATTACACACATCCCACACATATAGGCACAGCTAAATAATACCAATGCTAAGCAAAACAGTAGTGTTCTCATTCTTTCTTTTCCTGAGCAGGCAGGCACTTGTCTCCCGATCATTAGTCATGAATCCTTTTGCTCCTCTTATCCTGGCAGTAGTTGTTGGAAATCATTGTGCCACATCAAAACATCCATAAAAGCATCCCACACATCAGGCACCAGTGGCTCATGCCTATAATCCTAGCTACATGGGAGGTTGAGATCTGAGGATCATGGTTCAAAGCTGGCCTGGGGGAAAAAAATCCCTATGATACTCTTATCTCCAATTAACCATTCAAAAACCAGAAGTGGCACTGTGGCTTAAGAGGTAAAGCGCTAGCCTTGAGCACAAAGAGGCTCAGGGACAGCACCCAGGCTCTGAGTTCAAGCCCCACTATCAACCAAAACAAAAAACAAAAAACTCACATATGTTCCCCTCTGCTTTGCCCTCTTATGGCTAGTTTAAATAGAGACAACTCTATCACAGCTATGCAGGCCTTAGAAGGTACATATTAATAATGGCAGGGCCTTCATCAACCAGATCTCTGAATCTGGAAGGAGGAAGGCCACCATGACACGAATAGTATTAGGTGACAAACACCTAATACTATTAGCAAGAAATAAACTTCTTTTGGCTTAAGTAGCTATACATACTGGGGTCTATTTGTTGTAGCAAATACATTGACTAAACTCATACACTGACCAGCATGTAGAAGATCTTAGTCATGACCTCTTATATCAAGTACTCAGTTTCCATCCTTGGAGAGCAAATTCTAAGGACTGAAACAGCTCTGGCTACTTGAGTTGTGTTTCTCCTGGAGCTCTGAAATTGAAGAAACTGATACATTTACTCTGGATTTTCTCATTGTCAAGTATACATGCTTCCTCTAAATCTCCCCACCATTTCCATCTTTCCCTATCTAAGCACAGACCAGTGTTCTTAACTCCTACTTCAATGTAAACCCATCTGTTTTTTTTTTTTCTTCTACAGGACTTACAGATACATTATATTACATGTTGGGCATAATTTCCATTACTATCATCAATGTTCACTGATATAACCTTTACCTGCATTCTGAAATGTATCTCATTTAATTAATATAACATATATGTACAACTTTGCAGAACTGGATATTATATGATGCACCTTTCATTAGTTTTGAGCTCATCAGAAGAAAACGGAGATATTTCCTCCTGACTCTTGAGTACATCCCTGAGATACACAGTGTGATGCGTAAATACCTAAAGCCTGCATAACTAGATGGAGAGGATGAGGAAGAGAGAAAAGTGGTAGAAATCAGAGAATCCGAATGCTTCAAATGAAAAGCTTAATTGAACAAAAGCTTAATTGAACTAAAATTCATGTATGCTGAAAACTTTATTAAAGAACAGAGAGGATGTCAAGAGGCAGAAGGCAGACTCTGCCTCATAAGGTTTCTGGCTCAGAGACACAGCTACATACACATAAAATGTTTGTGAATGCTTATATGGTCAGGTGGCAAAATATTTAATGCCGACAATATGGATGGGTCAAGGACAGAGGATATCATTGTGGGATGCATCCAACAAGAGCCTGTACAAAGAAGCAATAGGAGCCAGATCTGGTGACATATACCTGTAATAGCAGCTACATGGGACTGGGAAATAGGAAGATTGCAATTCAAAGCCAGCCTATCTCAATAAAGAAAGTGAGGTATGGTAGCGCATCCTAGTAATTGCAACTACATTTGCGACAGAGGTAAGAGGACTGCAGTCCAAGGTCAGCCCAGACAACTAAAAAGCCCAGAACCCCATCTGAAAAGGGTATGTGGCACAAGTGGTATAGTACTTACCTAGCAAACGCAAGACCCTGAGTTCAACCCCCAACACTGCCCCCATAAAGAAAACCAAGAAGAAGAAAGAGCAATTGAAAAGGAATTAAAAGTAAATAGACCTGATTCATCTTTTCTTATACCCTTAGTGGTTCATTTTTGTTTCTACCCTGCTGAACACTATGCAAAGTTATGTCAGTTTCCAGGAAGTAGAGGTCTCACATTGTTAATATATACATTGTGTGGAAAAGAGCTTCAAAGGGCTTAGCTCCCACTGGTTCTTCTCATAATAACTTCTCCCTTGAGCAAAGGTATAAAAACGCACATCACTTACACATCTGAAACATAATGAAATGCCATGTTCTTAAAAGGTCAAGGATGCCAGAATGCAACATAACTATTGTGTTAAACTCATATTTTTTTAAAAAAAATCAGTAAAAAGTCTTTGGGGAAAATTATAGTTGAATGCTAGCTAGAGTGACATTACTGAGCACTGAAACACTTGAAAATGTTAAGAAAAATGGAATTCTCACAAAACATGACCCCCACTCAGAAGCTTATTAATGTAGTCCTTGACTCCAGGGTCTTCATTTCTGAGAGAATTTCTTTTTGGGGTTACAAAGTCTGACTTTGCATAGCATTTTAAATCAACAACAATCTAAGAGGCAAGTATAAGGACCGACGTAGAATGAGAGAAATGACAATCTTGAGTTCATAACTATTCATTTGTCCACTTGGGTTTTATCAAAGTATTTGACTGACTTAGTATGTATTTCACTTAGCCAGCTCCTTGTTAACTGTACGCTCTTTCCAGTGAAGTCTGAAATCCCTCCAGCAATTTCCACAGGCAAAAAAAAGTGACATTTGCGATACCACAGTTTGTGAAATATAAGCTGTCAAACTCAAATCTTAGAAATTGACTGTTCAAATTACTCATTTAAAAAGTGGCATTGAAAAGTCAAGAACAATAATTATTTGTGAAAATTACAGATTTTTGAGTCAATTCACATTATGTTTTGGACATTATTATTTGTGCTGTCGTACGTGTTACTGGCAGTTCTAAGATTTGAATGGAAAGTCCTCATGACTACCAAGCAGATACTACCACTGAACCATACCTCCAGCCCTTCTTTTTCTTTCTTTCTTTTTTTACTATTTTTGAGACAGCATCTTATTGTCTGGACATTGATCCTCCATTGATTGATCCTCCATTTTGATTTCCATTGTAGCTAGGATGACAGGTGCATGCAACCACACCAAGCTTCTTCAATTGAGATAGAGTCTTTTGGATTGTTCTGTCTACACTTGCCTGGAACTGAGATGCTCCTTAATCTCAGCACCCCCTCCCATAATTAAGATAACAGATGTCCAGATATCAGTTGAAAAGGGCCCTAGCAAAGTTTTCTGCATGGGCTCGCCTCAAATCACAGTCCTTCCAATCTCAATCCACTAAGTATCTAGGATTATAGAAATGAAACACTTGTTCCTGGATAGTTATTATAAGATACTGAACAGGATCTGTTTCTTCACTTAAATTATATGGTGCTATGTCTCATCTCTACCAGTAGCCTGAAATGTTTTCACCTACCCTTCTCCCTACTACAAGTATGCTCATTCTTACAAACTACCTCTAATACAATAGTGAAGTGAAAACATTGCCCATTTGGTGATATTCTTCCTAGTCCCCAAGGCAAATGATGCCTTTTTATTACCCAAGATTTTACATATTTCTTCTTTTTGTAACACTGCCTTATATATGAGCATTTTTAATAGACTTCCTTGAAGGGAACAACTTTCTATATACCTTTGTTTTACAGTACCTGGTAAGTGAACAATGCAAGGCAGATCTTTAATAAATAAGTTTAAGGAAATTAATAAATGAAATGAAAATAAATTCTTAAATTTTCTCTTCTTCTTGAAGAAAATCCACATAGTTAACCTATCACTCTGCAAAAATTTGAAGGCAAAAAAGGAAAGATTTTGCATGATTTACTTCAGTCACTTATTCTTGTATTTATTTTTTAAACAAATATATCTTAGTGTTTAACAGCTGCTAGGCACCAGTGGAGGCAGACAAAAAAAAAACCTTTTGTTTTGAGGTTTTTTTTTTTTTTATTGTGAAAATACTGTACAGAAAGGTTACAATTACATGGGCAAGATAATGAGTACATTTCTTATCAAGCATTGTAGCCTCCTCCTTTGTTTCCCCTTCTCATCCCTTCCCAGCCTCCCCCAGCCACCCCCACCCAATCTTCCCCCCCTCTTCACCCCCCCCCACCCATTCCCCCACCCCCACGCACCAAAGTTGTAAAGTTCGTTTTCGACATAACGACTTGTACATCTCATTGTTGCAATGGGTCTACCTGTATCCCTATTTAAACGATTTGTTTTTCCTCTTCCTTTTGAGAGGTTTTTAAATCCACATTTCAATTGTTTCATATGTTTAAATATCAGTAAAGTTAAAATTCTCCAGCAGGACCTCCTCAGCATCTGGGGGCAGCTTTGTGGTCAGCTTGCTATCCTTCCATGAATTGAATGAGAAAACAGTGAGTAAGATGAATGCAGATAAACATTACTTTCTGTGATAGCATCTTTCCTATCACCTAACAGTCCCCAGGGGTGATGCAGGGATGGCCAGACATTGCCTACATGCAATGTAGATGCATTGCAAGAGAGAGACTCTGGAGGAAATTACAGTTAAATGCTACACAGACTGCCATGACTGAGCCTTTGAAAATATACTCTGACAAATGGCATTCTGACATAATATGATCCCTACCTAGAGGCTTATTAACATATTTCTTGTCTTCAGGGTCTGAAATTCTCATAATTACACAATTATACTCTCTCCAGAGCATATAAAGGATATTAGAAAATCTGCCCATCTATTCCCCTGTAGAGAAGCATCCTCTTTACTACCCTGGAATTGAACCAATCACTTTGAGGAAAGGAGAAATGTATCCTGATGCTGGGAATGAAAGGAAATTTGATCCAAAGGGAGTCATAGTCTCTATCTCCCCAAGGCAATCTAAAAGATGGATTCTTGCCTGCTGGTGCCTAGACATCTAAAAATGTGAGACTTACAGAGAATGGCTTCCCCAAAATTATTTCAGCATGTGGTAGGTGTTGATATTTTTAAAATGAGATCGCTATAAACCTATTTTAATGTATCTAATTATCTAATATAATCCAACTAGTACCATGATACCCCTTGCTATATACTTAAAAATTATATAAATAATTTTAAAATCATTTTTAATTATAGAAATAGTGATTATAACAGAGATTTTAATTATGCTCCTCCTTGAATTTGAATTTGCCATCTACTTTCAACATGTGACTTACAGTGAGACATTGGGTGATATACAGTGCCCTTACCTTCTGAAAAGGCTGTAGTCTAAAATAGTCATTTTGGCAGGTAACCTGTTCCATGTAGCTGCCTTCAATAAAACCCCTGGAAGCAAAGGCTTGGGGGAGCTTCCCTGGTTGGCACAACTCTCTGCATGTTCTTACTCTTCATTGCAGGAAAATTAATATTAGCCATATGATTTCATTGGAGCACAGCAATTGTAAACTTCTCTTTGGTGCTTCCTGATCTTTGCTCAATGTGGCTTTTATTGCTTATTTAACCAACAGTCTTTAACTGTAACAAATCATGACTATAGTAAGCCATAAGTACAACAGCTTTTCTGATTTATAGAGGTCCCTATAAGCAAATCATTGAGTGATACTTGAAAAATCAACTATTATTTATATATATATATATGTGCATAGTTTAGAAAGACTTAGGCTTTAGAAATAGTTAATAAATAGGGGTTAGATATACTTGTAATCCCAGCACTCAGAAAATGAGGCAGGAGTGTGGTGAGTTTGAGGCCAACCTCTACTACATAGACCGACACTGTCTGAGGAAGATAAAGGGGGAGCAGGGGTAACAAATGGTTAACTGTACCCGTTACTCCTTTTATTAAAGGCATTATCTATGACTACTCAAAGTAAACAAAGCTACATTTTTAAATGTTCTTATAAAATGAAAAGTTGTACTCTGACCTTTTCAAATTTACAAATAAATATTAAAATATTTGTCAAATTTTAATCTTCTAGGTCTCTCATACTGCTGTAAAAGATGAAAGAAGACTAGACAAAACTATGCTTGAGAACTGCATAGAATAATAAAGGTGACCCTGATGAAGATTCATTGTATTGATATACTACTATGTTGACTAGTAACTCCTTTACACAACTACTTGAAGCTAAAAATAAAATTAAAAAAACAGTTTTAATTGTTTTTTTTTAAGAACTAGAGTATTATATTGATGTCAAAGAGAAAGAAAGAAACCAACCACAGTTCAAAGAAGATATACCAGGTACCAATGGCTCACATACTAGCTACTCGGAGACAAAGTTTAAAGCCAACCCCAGGCAGGAAAGTCCATAAGACTTATCTCCAAATAACTAGCAAAAAAGCCAGAAGTGAGCTGTGGCTCAAGTGGTAAAGCACTAGCCTTAAGCAGAAAAACTCAAGGACAGTACTCAGGCCCCCATTACTGACGCCAAAAAAGAATAAAATGAAGAAAGAAAAAGGAAGAAAGAGAAGAGAGAAGAAAGAAGAGAGAAGGAGGAGGAGGAGGAGAAAGAAGGAGTAGGAAGAAGAAAGAAGGAAGAGAAAGGAGGAGAAGAAAGAAGAAGGAAGAAAGGATGAGGAGAAAGAAGAAGGAAGAAAGGAGGAGGAGGAGAAGGAGAAGGAGAAGAAGAAAGAAGAAGAAGAAGAAGACGAAGAAGAAGAAGAAGAAGAAGAAGAAGAAGAAGAAGAAGAAGAAGAAGAAGAAGAAGAAGAAGAAGAAGAAGAAGAAGAAGAAGAAGAAGAAGAAGAAGAGGAAGAGGAGGAGGAGGAGGAGGAGGAGGAGGAGGAAGAGAAGAAGAAGGAAGAAGAAATTACTATCATTAATTACTTTTTAAAATTCAGAACATTTTAAACAGAATTTTAGTGACATCTGTCTACTATACATAAGCACTTTTTTCTTCCATTCTGGAAATTGAACTGAAGATCTCACTCATGCTAGACGAATGTTCTACTATTGAGCTACACTCCCAGGTCATTTGTTTCTTTATTTTTCTTATGAAACAGGGTCTTAACTATTCCTTTGCCTTGCTATCCTTAAATTTACAATCCTTCTGCTACACTTTCTCCAGCATGCACAATCCTGCCCAGAATGTGTTTTGCAAAGATTCACTAACTTCATTGCTATGATGAACAGCGAGAAGATAAAATGGTAACAGTCACTAGAAAGTGCAGAACTTATATGAGTTATGGTATTAGCAATTAATGTTAAGTACAATATTTACAATCAAGTCCATGATAAACTCACAAGAGGTTAATGCATTTAAGTAACATAAGGATTGGAAGAATAAATGAATACTTAAGTAATAAATGAAGTGGTGCTGTGGCTCAATTGGTAGAGTGTTCACCTTGAGCTGAAGAGCTGAGGGACAGCACCCAGGCCCAGGGTTCAAGCCCCACAACTAACAAAAAAAAGACAGAAATGAGGCCAGGTATGGTGGCTCGTACTCATAACTCTAGCTATTCAAGAGATAAGAGAGTAAGAGTACTGTAGTTCACCACCAGTCTAGATAAAAACTTTTTTAAACTTACATCTCAATCAAAAAGTTTCAGCTAAGAGAAGGATCAAGATCCAGGCGAGCCAAGAGTCAAGAATCTATTTGTTTAAAAAACTAAAAAAAATGACTAAAACAAAAGGCCTAGGGTTTGTGGTAACCTAAGCAGTAGAGTGCTTTTCTAGCAAGTACAAAGCCCTGAATGCAAAGCTCAGAATTAACAGAGAGAGAGGGAGGGAGGGAGGGAGGGAGAGAAGAAGGGAGGGAGGGAAGAAGGGAGGGAGGAGGGTAGAGAGGGAGAGGGAGAGGGAGAAAGACAGGAGGGAGGGAGGAAGAGGGAGGAAGGAAGGAAGGAAGGAAGGAAGGAAGGAAGGAAGGAAGGAAGGAAGGAAGGAAGGAAGGAAGGAAGGAAGGAAGGAAGGAAGGAAGGAAGGAAGGAAGAAGAGTGGGAGGGAGGGAGGGAGGGAGGGAGGGAGACAGAGACAGAGACACAAAGAGAGAGAGAGAGAGACCTAGTTGGGTGCCAGTGGTTCACACCTATAATCTTAACTACTCAGAAGGATGAGATCTGAGAATCACAGTTCTTAGAGACAGCCCAGGCAAACAAATCTATAAAACTCTTACCTCCACTTAACTAGCTAAAGCTTGAAGAGGAGCTATAGCTCTAGTGGCAGAATATCAGCTATTAAGTGGGACAAGTCAAATGAGAGTGAAAGGCTCAGAGTTCATGTCTTAGTACAAGAACAGACACAACAAAATGACTTGATTCATGACATAAGAAAGAGACTTTCTCTACATGAGTTATTGAAACAAATGCAAATTGATATTAGCACTTATTCTGCAAAACACTTTTCTGCAAAAAAGTTAATGATGTTTCTTCTATAGACCTCAATAATTGCTTGCAAAACTGTAACGCTGTCACTAAATTTGGTACCTGCTCCTCGTGGCACTAGTCAATTACAGGTAAATCTCTTCCTTGTGGAATGTCAAAGTGTACAAGCATAGTGAAGACAGATCTGGAGAATACAGTTCTAGCATTCCTGATGGAGGTGGGAGGGGAACACTGAACTGAAGCATGGCTTCATCACTACTCCACAGGTCTTACTATCCTACTGTAGAGTTACTAACATGGGTACTTAAGAGTGTGGCATTGCATGGAGTTTGTCACCCAGAAGAAATAAAATGCTGATACTGTCACTATTTACTCAGATGATCTCTTTATTCTGTTCCCATGATGAATTACTTCAAGTATAATGCGTTCTTGGACTAAAGATCAGGAGGTCTTTTTTAATTGGCTTATTATCAGTTATACATTTGTATAATTGTATTTTTCCATCGCCCAATATTACTATATACAATGTCTGAAACCAGATTTTCTCAATATGAACCAGAATCCCAACTATAATCCTATATATTTTCTTAGTAATAATATACTTAAGGTAAGAAAAAGCAATAGTCTAACACAAGTTTCTGCTGTTCTGCTCATGAAAATCTTCATAGGACTTCCATTTCTGCTAGGATGAAGTAGCTCCATTCCTGCCAAGTCCTCTTACAACAACAACAAAATAAGCATAGGAAGATGCTGCAGGGGAGGTGGAAGCTAGACTGCCCAGAGACTGGGATCTAGAAAACAATGTAGTATGAGTTCTCTGAGTTCTCTGCTTATGCCTCCTGTGTATTTCAGACAGGACACAGAAACCTTCAACTCCAAATTGCCAGCAGGCACAGATAAAGAAAGCTCTAAGAAAAGCCTGTTTACAATGCACTGTTTGCAACAAACTATTGTTTTTTTCTAGAGGAGACTAGCGTGTGTGTTCATGTTTAAAGAGATGCTGCAAAGCAGAAGACAACAACAAGAATGAGGAAGTCAGCTCTCCATCTGCCACTGGAAAAGCAATCTGTCTAGAGCAGTGATTCCAAAACTTCGCCTTAATCACCAGTTCCCAGTGGGCCTGTTGCAACAGATTGCTTGAATGTGCCTCCAAAGTTGCAATAATTTACATTTTATAAAGTGAATATCAATGTGATAACAAAGGCAATGCCAATGAACCTAGCCTGTGGAACATTCTGAGACTCACTGGTCTAAACCAAGGGATACACAACCTAATTATAATGTTGATAGTTTGCCATGGGCAGTACAACTTACCCCAAAAACCAGAGATATACAAGTGTTAATAGTGGAGAACTGCATCCTATTGTACTATGATCCTCTGAATAGATAATATGGATTACCTAAAAGGAAAAGACTATTTCCATTGTCTATGACATTGAGAAACAATAGGTTTGGGAATAGGAAATGGGCTCAGAAATGGTAAACAGAGTAGATAGCATGATAAGATAGAACTATTTCTTCTCTGTGTATGCAGTTGTACAGGAAGTAGGGAGATAAACTCTAAAAGTCAGGAAAGTTCATCTGCTTTGGATATCTCAGTACAATAGTCTGAGGAAGAGACACTAGGTCTTCTGGAGTTAACCAATCCTTACGAAGGGAAGAAGGACGTCAACTGACCATGTCTCAGCTCAGGAATTACCTTGAACCTTAGGAGAAGAAGTTGGGCGTAGGTGGCTCAGACATGTAATCCTAGCTACTTAGGAGGCTGAGATCTGAGGATCACAGTTCAAAGCCAGCCCAGGTGAGAAAGTCCATGAGACTCTTATCTTCAATAAACCACCAGAAGTGGCACCGTGGCTCAAGTGGTAGAGCACTAGCCTTGAGCTGAGGGACAGCGCCTAGGCCCAGAGTTCAAGCCCCATGACTGACCAAAAAAAAAAAATAGAGCAGAAACATGAGGACACTAAAAATCTGAGAGGCCAATCCTAGAAGGAAGAGATGCTCCACACCCAAAGTAGCACGGTAATCTCTGCAAGAATGTGGGTCATCTTAGCCTCATGACACTGATAATTTCATGCTAATTCTTTAGCAGAGCAAGACTGGACTCAGAAGGCACACCAGGTGTCCCCCTAATAAGACCTAGAACTCTGTTGCTCCAGAAAAATGTTTTAGAACTATGTGAGATGCTGACATCTCACAAATTAAGGGTAAAGGAAAACCCCAAAAGGGAGATTCTAAGTTTCCTTAGATGAGGAAGTTGGGTATTGATGTGATTAATTGAAAAATTAAAGAGGTGTAACCAAATTGGTCTTCTGAGTTAGTGGAGCATTTCATACCAATTACCTGGCTTTTATTCAATTGCCTGTGGTTGGTTGGCTCATTGGTTAAATCATGACACCAAGAAAAACTGGAGAGATGTAATTTTGCACTTGGAGAGGCTAGTTTGCTCATTACCATATGCTCTCTCCAAGAGTTGTATAAAAGGAGAACAATAATCCATACTAGGAACATAATGGCATCATGGTTGATATGTGTGAATTCATTACTAGAAAAACTCAAAAATGTGCCTGATGCTACATGCTAGTAGCTCATGCTTGTAATCTTAGCTACTCAGGAGGCTGAGATCTGAAGATAATTGTTTGAAGCCCACTCCAGCAGGAAAATCCATGAGACTCTTATTTCCAATTAACCACCAGAAAATCAGAAGTGGTGCTGTAGTGGTTACTGTGCTAGCCTTGAGCAAAAAAGCTCAGAGATGGTGCCCAGGCCTTGAGTTCAAGCCCCACAACTGACAAAACAAAACAGAAAAAGTGTTTGATGCCAGTAGGGGTTTGCATCAACTTGGTATTCCACTTATAGAGCTATGTAAAATAGCAGAAATCCAAATTTAGTGAGAAACATCATTTTTATCTTCCAGAAATCCTTGAAATTTATTCAGCAAATTTATTATGTGCCAGACATTATACAGCACTCATTGGCTCAGTGTCACTATATTACCCATTTAATTTTTGTAACAACCATATGACATAAGTATTATCCTCCAATTACATATGTGGAAACTCTGCAATCTAATTTGATTGCAATTTGGCAATTTTTCTAAAAACAGTTCTGAGTCATTAGGATCATACTATCAAAACAAGTTTTCTCTATTTAGTATAGATTCCATTGAGTCCAATCAGCACAAAGGCATGAATAAGCCAAGGTCAGACTTTTATCAAACTGAATTTCAACCATGTAATTATAAATTAACTTTAGGCCTGATGAGTCCGTCTAGGACTTTTTGGAGTAGTTTAAATTTCATATTTGCATATGAAATTTATATAGATAATTTTTTAAATTATAGATTTCCTGGTTTCACCATACTTTATTAAAACTCTCCAAGGTTTTCTGATATATTAACATGTTTGTAAACCACTGATTTATTCTATTCTTTGTCCCAAATAAGCAATACAGGAAAAGTAGGATGTAAGAGGTATAACAGACTTTGGTAATACAGTGGGGAAAGGTGGGTTGAAATTTCTACTTGCTTCAAATAACATTGATAATGTGTAGATTATCACAAAGCATTCTTGCGAACATTTTACAGAGAATAATATTGCAAATTGTACAAACATTGGTTCAATGAATTTTTACCAACTAAATAAGCTCAGAAACATCACACACAACAGGTACAGAAAAGGTTATGCTACACAAACTCAGAAGCCACATTTATACTCTCCATCTCATTTAGTACTCAGATCTACCTTATTTTAGAAAAAAAACTCAATCTGACTTAAAATAGCATAGATAGTCTGCTTTTCATCAATGTATCATAAAGCACATTGCTCTAATCTAGCATTTCTCATTGGGGGTTGCTCAAACTCATTGCTCTATAGAATTGTACAATTTATCAATTTCATACTATATTAATCAACATTTATTTTATTTGTTCTATGTGCAGTTTAGTTTATTCCCATTCAAGGGGTCTCTATGTAGAGCTATGAACATTCTTATGCATGTCTCTTTTGTGAAAATCTGCATCTATTTTGGTGTGTATGTACCTGGGAGTACAATTGCAGGATGATAGGAATGCACATGACAGTTTTAAGAAACGTTGATCAAGTTACGAGGTGGTTGTTACTATTGTACAACCCAGTAGACAATATAGAACAATTCACATCAACACTTATTAGTTTGTCTTTTTTAACTTATTCTAATTCTAATTTTTATTTCCCTAATGACTGATAAAATTGATGAACTTGTTTTATATATATATATATATATATATATAGGCATTTGAATATATTCTTATGTGGTATTATATTGTCTATACAGTTCTCATTGGCTTTAGAAGGTCTTTAAAATTTCTAAAAATGATCATTTTGTTGGATTCAAATTTATCTTTTTAATTTTATTTTATTACAAAGGTACTGTACAGATGGGTTACAGTTACATGAGTAGGGTAATAAGTGCAATTCTTGTCAAACGTTGTCACTCACTCCTTTGGTTTTTTTTCCTACTATCCTTTCCCTCCCCCACCTGCCCCACTACTCCCACCCAACAAAGTTGTAAAGTTTATTTCCAACATATTTCCAACATAGTGTCTTGTGACTATCATTATTGCAATGGGTCATCCTATCTCCTTGTTTCAGCACTTGCTATTCCTTTCCCCCTCCCCAAATTAGATAAATGTATATACAAGTTGCAAGGTACCAAAATCAAATACAGCTAAACAGGGGACATACCATAGGGGGAAGAACATACAAATGAAACAAACAAAAAAATCACATAGTATATTAAAAACAATAACAACAAAGAAAAACCTCTTATGTCCATATCTTGGGGTTAATTTTGCTTAACATCATCTTATATGGTCATATGTACATAGCTATTGAGTTATTCTGCTTATCTGCTAAGATTATCCTAGATGTATACTAATTATTGCAAATAAGGGAAACCATGGGACCTGTTTTTCTTTGGATCTGGCTTACTTCACTTAATATGATATTTTTTCTGTCTTTCCATTTTCTAATAAATGGGTCAGTGTCATTCCTTCTGATGGAGAAATAGCATTCCATTATATATTTACATATATATATGCCACATTTTCTTAATCCATTCATCTACTGAGGGCATCTGGTTGGTTCCATATCTTAGCTAGGGTAAATAATGCTATGATAAACGTAATTGTTCTGGTAGCTTTAGTATGGCCTTGTTTGTGATCATTTAGGTAAATGCCCAAAGTGGGATTGCTGGGTCATAGCGGGGCTCTATGTGGAGTCTTTTGAGGAACAGCCATAATACTTTCCAGAGTGGTTGAACAAGTTTAGACTCTCACCAACAATGCAGTAGGGTTCCCTTTTGGCCACATCCCCTCCAGCATCTATTTTTATTATATTTCTTGATTATAGCCATTCTAACTAGGGTGAGGTGAAATTTCCATGTTGTTTTGATTTGCATTTCTTTTATGGCCAGAGAAGTTGAGCATTTCTTCATGTGTCTATTAGCCATTCTTATTTCCTCTTCAGAGAAGAGTCTCTTAAAGTCTTTAGCCCACTTATTAATGTGGCAGTTGTTTGAGGATTTGTTTTGCCATTTCCTCTAAATTCTGGATTCAAAGTTTGAAGTTATTTCCTTTCACTGTGTAGATTTTTTTTTCACTCTCTGATGGCATCCTTTGCTACACAAAGTTTGTAATTTTAATATTGTGGAGAGCTGCAGGAGCCAACCAAAGATGGCACGGCCGCATGGCACGGCCAAGCCAAAGATGGCGCTGGCTTCCGCCTTCCCGATGGCAAGTGCTCTCTGTGAAAAACAACTCCTTATATGGCTATGGCTTGGCTACTGGCTTACTTCCGTGTTTGCGACCCTATTGGTATATGCCACGTGGCACCTCGGGATTGGCCATCCAGGAGGCTTATAACCGGAGTGCGGGTGCAGGGCGAGAGAGAAGCTAATAATCAAGGTTCCTGAATAAACTGCTTTGAGAAGAATCCCGGGTCGTGTCTTCCTTGCTGGTCGAGGTGGATGCGACATAATATAGTCAAAAATCTTAATTTTTTAGTAAAACAAAGAAAATTATAACATTTTAATTTTGGTATCCATATAGAAATACATTGTTTATCCCAAGATGAATGAAAATTCTTCTATGGTATGTTCTCAGAGCTTTATTATTTTAGGCCACAATTAGATCCCTGAGCCAGGGACATTTTGGATACAATTTTTGTGGCATAAGAGTCAATATTTATTTTCTAGTCATTTTCAATTGACTTGGTAGAATCTATTGTAAATACCATCTTTCCCCACTGAACTGAAATAATACCCTCATTGTAAAATAGCAAATCACTAAGATTACCAGCTATAATTTCCTTTATTGCATATGCTAACCAGATTTATAAAATAACTCATAGCACCACCAAGATTACTATCTGATGAAGTAACTCCATGGCTAGTTAAAAGGACACAAAAAACTACATACGATATGATACTGTCACTGCCCAGAGGAGTTTAAACAGACATGTGACTAAATGTCATATGGCATCCTGGATGGTATCCTAGCACAGAAAGAAGGTAATAGGAAAAACTGATGAATGTGAATCCAGTGTTGAGTTTAATAGTAATGCACCATTATGTGATCACTAGGTACGACATTTATATCATGTAATGTAGTATACTAAAATTAGGGGAAACTGGGTACTAAGTGTATGAAAATGTCCCTTTTGTTCTTTGCAGCTTTTCCATCCATCTACAAACTTTTCTATAAATCTATTTGAAATTAAAAAGTGTATCTACATAAATATATATTAATATCACAGCATGAATACTTGAAAAACAGAATGAATCTCTTCTATAAAAAAGGGGGTGGGGGTGGAGAGGGGAAAGGATGGGAAGGGGAAACAAAGGAGGAGGCAACAATGCTTTATAAGAAAGGTACTCACTACCTTGCCCGTGTAATTGTAACCCCTCTGTATGGCATGTTCACAATAAAAAAAATGTAAACTCAAGAAAAACACTGACAGACAAGTGACAAAGGCCAGACAAGTACAGGATTAAAAAAAAATGAGAACTGGTAGAATGTCTTTGAAATAGAAAAAACAAAACCATCTCAGAAATGAAAGCTAAATAAATAATGACTCCGCTGATGAAAGCACAGTAAGCAAGAGAAGAATAAGGAAAGTGCACACAAATAAACAAAAAGATTTTAAAGAAAGGGAGAAATCATCAAGGCAGTGCAACATGTGAAAGCTAAGGTAGTTGAAAAATGTAAAACAGAACAAAAGCTTTAGAAATGTAACTCAAAATAGTGAGCAATGCAGCAAAAAAGAAAAATAAACAAAGGACTGTTAAAAGAATACTAAGTGTATAGGGAAAAAATTGATCCAAAATAGTTAAAAGAAAGAAACACACTAGTAAACATTATTGGTTTGGAAGATAAAGAGACTCTTTTAGGAATCCAGGATGAAACAACAACAACAATAACAACAACAACAAACCCAACTCATTTATAAAGAAGCTAAGGTCATTTTAACATGAGGTTTCTTCACAACAGCAGGTAACAGAAAGAAGACACAACATTTTGGTGCTACACAAGTGAAAAATCATTTTAAAAAGCATAAACTCAGAGTTTTCCAGACAGGCAAGTCATATATAGCTACTTATTAAAGATTTAGACAAAACACCAAGCTTTCCAGAACACATAGAATATACCCATATGATTTTTTTCTAGAGAAAATCATTGAAAAACAAAAACCTTAGTAGTGAAACATTATATATATATATATATATATATATATATATATATATATATATATATAGTAAAACAGTTGAATAGAGGGGTTACAGTTACACGAGTAGGGTAATGAGTACATTTCATAGCAAGCATTGTTATCTCCTCCTTTGTTTTTCCCCTACCATCCCTTCCCTCCCCAACTCCCCAACTCCTCTGCTCCCCACCCCAATATCGTAAAGTTCGTTTTCAACATAGTGTCCTGTACATTTCGTCATCACAAAGGGTCGGCCTGCATCTCCATTTAAGCGTTACCCAAAATCCTTTCCCCTCGCCAAATTACAAAAATGTATATACAAGGTCCACAACACCGGCCTAAAATCCAGTGAGAACAGGGGTTATGCTGTGAGGAAAGAATATACAAAAGAAACAAAAGAATCATATAGTGTATTGTAAGTACATTAAAAACACTAGCAAGAAAGAAAAAAACACTTGTATCCCTGTCTTGGGATACATTTTGCTTAGCATTATCTCACCTGGTCATATGTACATAGCCTTTGATCTTCTCTGCTTGTCCTAGCCATGCACTAAGCATTGCAACAAGGGAAACCATGAGACCTATGTTTCTTTGGGCCTGACTTACTTCACTTAATATAATTCTTTCCAAAACGAAATGCCCCAACAACAAATCCTCAAAGAAACAACTGCCTGATTAATAAATGGGCTAAAGACTTAAAGAGAAACTTTTCTGAGGAAGAAATAAGAATGGTCAATAGACACATGAGGAAATGCTCAACTTCTCTAGCCACAAAAGAAATGCAAACCAAAACATTGAGATTCCACCTCACTCCAGTTAGAATGGCTATACTCAAGAAATCTAATAACAACAGATGCTGGAGGGGATGTGGCCAGAATGGAACCCTACTGCATTGTTGATGGGAATCTAAACTTGTTCAACCACTCTGGAAAACAGTATGGAGTTTCCTCAAAGGACTCCACATAGAGCTCCCTTATGACCCAGTAATCCCACTTTTGGGCATTTACCCAAGCGATCATAAACAAGGTCATACCAAAGCTACCAGCACAACCATGTTTATCACAGCATTATTTACCATATCTAAGATATGGAACCAACCCAGAGCCCCTCAGTAGATGAATGTCTCAAGAAAATATGGTATGTATATATATGTATGTATATATATACATACATATATATACCACATTGTATATATATATATATATATATATAATGGAATTCTATGCCTCCATCAGAAAGAATGACATTGCTTCATTCGTTAGGAAATGGAAAGACTTGGAAAAATTATATTAAGTAGTGAAACATTCTTAAAAGGACTATTTTTTAAATAAGACATTTCATATATGTATCAGCTGTTTATTTGAAGGAGAATGCTTGTGTTTTGCTTCATTATGCTCATTTTCTGTAGATTATTGATGTCTTATCTTCTTAACAGTAAAGAAATTATTTTCTGTTCCTACAGCATGAGTTTTCATATCATGAATTGCTGCTAACTTTGTGGAAAGTATTCTGCACCAGTAGGCATTGTAATATATTACCTATATATAATTCACTCCTTATATTTCTAGATTAAATCCACTTCAACATATTTTTGTTATTATATAATGCTCTGTTTTAGCATGTTATATCCAAAATTCTTAAAGGTATTACCATATATGATCATAGATTAAATGTTCCTAAAATTTTCCTTTCTTCAACTGTACTTATGTAACTTATTATGCTGTAGTTTTGTTAGTACTGTAAAATATGTTGGAAAACTTCTAATTTTCTATTTTTAATAATATGACATCAATATCAGCATTATTCTCATAGAATAGAATTCCAACATTTTTGAAATTTTTCATTTTTACTCTTGCTTTACTCTTTCAGAGATCCTCCAGAGTCATTGAACAAATTATGATCCAGATGTAATATGAGGAATAAGCTTTCAGACAATTGTCTGACTGATTCAATCTTTAATGCAACTTTCAATTACTGTTTAATTTTTAAATTTTTTTTAATATTTTTAAGTTTTTTTAATTTTTAAATTTTATAAATATATAATATTTAAACTCAGATTTGATCAATGATATGTACCATGATGTTTCTTGTTTACTGTCTGTAGTTCCAAAAAGCTGTTTCTTATTTTCTCTTTGTATATGAATCTGAAATGTGTAGCCTTTTCCATTCTTAACTTATAGCTTTCTATTTTTAATGGCCAGCTTTTTTGTAACTCACTTAAGTATAGAAATATGATAGATAAATTGCAAGCTTCTAGAAAAAAATAGTGAGAAAAAGAAAAATTAATTTTTTCATATATTTTTATTGTGAAAATACCAATACAGAGGGGTTACAATTAAATGAACAAGGTAATGAGTACATTTCTTATCAAGCATTGTTGCCTCCTCCTTTGTTTCCCCTTCCCATGCCTATAAAGTTCATTTTTCGACATAACATCTTGTACATCTCATTGTTGCAATGAGTCCACCTGTATCCCTATTTAAACAATTTGTTTTTTCCCTTCTCCTCCACAAATTATACCAACATCAAATACAGTGAAAACATGGATTATACCATGGGGGAGGAAAGAAAAATTATTCTTAAAAGAAAATCATACTCAAAGTAAATAAGGAAAACCTTTAAAATAGGATACAAAATTTAGCCTGAAATATTGATGTTGAGACTCCATATGAAGGGTGGGGTGCCAGTGGTTCATGCCGTAACCCTACATATTCATGATGCTAAGATCTGAAGATCACGGCTCAAAGCTGGTCCAGGAAAGAAAGTCCAAGAGATGGGTATCTCCAATTATCCACCAAAAAGGTGGAAATAGAGATGGGGCTCAAGTGGTAGAGTGCTAACCTTGAGCACAATAGTTCAGGAACAACTCCAGGCCCTGAGTTTAAGCCCCAGGTCTGCTATAAGAGAGAGCGTGAGAGAGAGTAAGTATGAACAGAGTAAGGGACAGTGCCAGGCCCTAGTTCAAGCCCCAGGTCTGACACAAAGAAGATGGATGGAGGAAGTGAGAGAAAAAGAGAGAAAGATGGGGGGAGAGGGAGAGAGATGGGGAGAGAGGGAAAGAGAGAGAACTAAGAATGAACAGAGTAATCTCAGAAAATGAAACATTGACTATGCATCAAAATGAAAACAATAAGAATTAAGTGAAGAGTACAGGAAGGTGGCAGCTAAGAGGAATCTAGGACTTTTCCTGAGTCTCCGGGGAAACTAAAGTATCAGATGCATGGTTGCAAAGAGAGATGGATGGGCATGGGAGTGTAACAGTCAAGAGCAGAGAGACACCAATAAAATCCTAAAACATGGATCTTTAGATTTGTAAAATAATAATAATAATAACAGATCTATACAGAGGGCACTGAGCACAATAAACTAATGGGGTTGGGAATCTTTTCCCTCAGAACATTAAGGAAACGAGAAAAGCAAAGCTTTGGCAAGCTTGAGAGTTGCATTAACTAGTACTCTGGAAACATACAATGCCAGGAGACAGATCTATTGTTCTCCAAGCAAACAGACACCAGAGAGAGAACCCCCTGAACTTCCAAGCTTGCTCATAGGTATTGTGGTAAACAATCATCTGAAGAGAAGTTTCACAGTCCAAGGATATGGCTGGAGAGAGCAAGAAGCCCCCACATGTGAATACACCCAGTGGTTTCCTTTTCTCCCCTAGCTGAGCAAATGACCACCCTGGAAGTGAGTGTGGGTGCAAGAAACTGGTCATGACACGGACACAGATTCATGCATGCATAGGTGGGAAGCTCTGTTATTTCTTCGTATATTCCCCTAAACCATTTAACCCCTTTAGAGATACATGTACACCCATGTTTAGAGTAGCACTATTCACAATGGCCAAGTTATGTAATCAGCTTACATTCCCATCAATGGAAAAATGGATACATCACACAAGCTCAGCAGAAGAGTGAGAAGCCAGGGCGCTGCTTGAAGCAATTGATTTAGATGAGGTCATCCAAAGGCATAGTCCAGAAGAATGTTTAAGAAAAACAAAAAACAAAACAAAGAGGACCTCAGAAAAGGAATCTGAAACATACAGCTTAGAGAAACTAGAGAATAATTAATGGAGACTTCTGTCATTGAAGACTGCAAGAAGTTTAAGGCTCTGGAGTTTCATTTCCTTTTGTGTCCCTGATTCACCAAATTTTTAAATCATATGAGATTGCTTACATTGGCCATTACTGTATTTATGTGACCAGGATCTACCTGAGCTGGATCAAGAAATGGAGTTCTATTTCCTCTTCCTGCAGTCCCTTAACAGAAAACTGTCTACCTCCTAAGAAGAGAAAAGCAGTTAGCACTAAGGAGGCATTAGTTAAGACAAAATTCCTACTGGCTGACTTATACCTAAAAGTACAAAAATGTTAGGAAATTTTAATAGAAAATTCTTACAGAAAGCAAGACATACCTTTCAAATGCAATTCTGAAGGAAGCATCAATGACCTAGCTTGATAGAAGAAGAGAGAAAAGCCTAAAGCAAAATCTTAAGAATAAAGGAACCAAACACAGACAATAAGCAAATGCCCAAGGCAGATTAGGTCATTTAAACCCACATAAAAGCAAATTTCCAAGAATGTAATGAAGAGTGATGTCTTCTCTTCCTGTATCTGGGGGTGGGGGAAGAAGTTGCCACAATCATAAAAGGAAGAAAATTGATATTATATCATGGTTTCAACAGTCTTCAGTCCATTCCAAATCCAATTCTACTCCCCAGAAATAATGTTTTACAGTTTTATCCAGGCATAATTGAATACAATAAATTGCATATATGCAAATGATATCCTTTGCTAAATTTTGATGTTGTTTACATACTCCTGAAACTTCCACAGAAATCAATATATCGATCATATCCATCACCCCCCAAAGTTTCTTCTCTGTACTCTCTTCTCTGGGCCCAATGAAACACTGTTTTACCGTTTTTTTTTTTTTTTTTTTTTGGCCCATGCGGATCTTGAACTGTAATCCTCCTCATCTCCCTAGAACTAGAGATTACAGGCATGAACTTCTATACCTAGCCTGTTCTAGTTATTTTTCAGGTAGAGTATCACACTTTTGCCCAGAGGTACATGAAATTGCTTTCCTCCTAGCCTACATATCCCAAGTAGCTAGGATCAAAAGCATGAGACACCAGGCCCCATTCCTCTTACAATTCCTTCTTGCTCATGGCCAGTGCTCTACCACTTGAGTCATGTCTCCCAAATTATCTTAAAAGTTCTTATTTTGGAATAATTTTAGATTTACCAAAGTTGCAGAGATGAGGTAAAGAGTTCCTGTACTCTCTGACAGAGGTTTTCATTATTTTTTTATTATTAACCATTAATTATTCCCTCATATCAGCAGGGTATATTTATCAAAACAAAGAAAATGAACTTATCTAAGCCCCTAATTTGGTTCACAATATTTTGAAACAGAGTCTTGCGCTAAAGCCCAGATTGGCTTCAAATTTGAGGAGCCAGTGCAGTTCTCAGCAGAATGTTTAGGAATGAACTGGAGTAAAATATTCCTGAGTCTCTTAGACACAGATGCTGCTGGACCAGGGCAAATACTGGCTCCAAGAAGCCAGGATCTAGGTCTAGAATAGCACTTTGCATGTAAAACAATCAACCAAGCCATAATCACCTGTTACTTAAATAACAAAGGAAATAAAAAGCCACTCTCATTCTCTGCAGAGCTGAGCCATCATAGAACAACTTGGTTTATGTAAGCATGCCAAGCAGCTCTACAATTTAAGACATAGGGTCTGAAAAAATTCGGTGAACCAGACTAGTAACACAGCAACAATAAATTAGCCAGGCATACATATCTGGATAATGTGACATCGAATGCAAATTTTTCCTGAGATCCCAGGTAATGGCTAACACTGAGGAAGTGAATATCCACAGTCCAAAGTGAATAAATAGCACATCCCTAGTAATAAGACTTTTGCAGAGCAAAAGCCAGGAGAATTTCAGAGGGAAAAGGAAACATAATTGCAGCAAATTCGTATATAATGACAGGAAAACAAATGAGTCTTGCATTTATTAATTAAGAATGGTCCTGGCAAAATGGTAGGAATTGGTGTCAAGATGCAATGGATTGAAAAATTGCAAATAAATTAAACTAATTAGGGTAGAACATCCTTGAAGAATATTTTGAGAAAGGAAGGAGTGTTTGTAGGAGCTAAAATTGGAAATTGTTAGGCGAAATGAACCCCAAGATAAGGACACAAGTGGTTTTTCCTTTCTTGCTATTGTTTCTAACATATTTATAAGGTAATTTTTGTTGTTGCTTTGGATGTCCCTCCCCCACAGTATAACCCCTGTTTTCACTGTATTTGATGTTGGTATAATTTGGGGAGGGGAAGGGAAAAAACAAATTGTTTAAATAGAGATACAGGTGGACCCATTGCAACAATGAGATGTACAAGACATTATGTCGAAAAACGAACTTTACAACGTTGCGGGGGGCGGGGGGACGGGGAGGTGGTGTAAATGTAGTAAAGGAGATAGGAGGAGGGCAGGGATGGGAGGGGGAAAACAAAAGAGGAGGCAACAATGCTTGATAAGAAATGTACTCATTACCTTGCCCATGTAATTGCAACCCCTCTGAATGGTATTTTCACAATAAAAAACTTATTAAAAAAAGAAATCAAATTATTAAAAAAATTATATTAAGCAAAGTAAGCCAGACCCAGAGAAACATAGGCTGCATGATTTCCAATTTGTAGTAATTAGAATGTGCCAACACATCTATAGGTAAAATACAATGGATGGTAAAAGACAAAAAAATTACACTTGGACATGATAGATACGCAGGGTTCTAAATATTCACACAGTGAGACCAAAGAAGGATAGTCTTAAGAGAGAATCACAAAGGCTCAATAGCTATGTGCAAATGATCGTATAATACATTTATCAAAATGAACACCAAGAATGGAAACAGAGGGATTTTTTGTTATTTTACTTTTATTTTCCTCTTTTCACTGTTTTGATTTCTGTACTTTTTGTTCTTTATATAAATGTATCTGTTGAGGGAAGAGTAAGGAGGGAACACAGAAATGGTGGGACAAAGGGTGAACTAATTCAGCGGTGAACTACACAACTTGTAGGGGAAAAGGGTCAGGAGGCAGAAAAGAACTTGGAGAAGATGAGGGAAGAATTGGCACAAAAAGAAATGTGCTCATGGGCTGGGAAGGTGGCTCAGTGGTAGAGCGCTTGCCTTGCATGCCTGAGGCCCTAGGTTCGATTCCTCAGCACCACATAAGCAAAGAGAAAAAAGCCGGAAGTGGCGCTGTGGCTCAAGTGGTAGAGCGCTAGCCTTGAGCTGTAGAGCTGAGGGACAGCGCCCAGGCCCAGAGTTCAGGCCCCACGACCGGACTCAAAAAAAAAAAAAAAGAAAAGAAATGTGCTCATTACCTGACATGTGTAACTATAACCCTTCTGTATATCACCTTTACAATAAAAACATATTTTAAAAAAAAGAAACTGTGATAAAGAAACCAAGAAAAAAAAAGGTAACTAGTCATACAATGAGATGCTGAGCAAGTATGGAGATGATGGAAGACAATGAGGTAAACAAAGTCACTGGGACAGGGCTCAAAGAATGCCCAGTGACTTACTGATGGTGAGCAAAGAAATGGCTGGATCCATTTGCAAAAGAAGTTCTATAGGTAGCAAAAGAATCCAGATGAGGGTTGAGTTTCTCCTCACAAGTTCCTATAATCTGCTCATTGGTGATGCCATCGCTTCTTTCTAGTCATTATGGTGGACTATACAACTGCTTTAGCCAAAATATTTCATATCGTCTTTTGTCATGAGCTATTAGGGAATGTAATATAATTGCAGCTAGCGATCTTACTACATTTAAAACATTTAAAAACATATGCATTCCTATTTTACCAATCAGGTTTTGGCATTTTTATACATATAAAAAAAGTCAGACACATGAAATTTCCTCTAACCAGAAAGGTTAGAAGATGGACTCTCATTCAAATGCTAATAAAATCTATTCTTTCACATGGTAGCCATTTTCAGAGTTAACCTTATTTGTTCATAACTTACGACAAACTAACAAAATAGACTTTCCAAAAAAGATTTTAACTCTTTTTATTTCTAGAAGACTATAATTATCCCTTTGTCTTCAAAGTTTATAATTTGATAGTCTGCTGCTCTTAATAAATAGCCCAATTCTACAATTGTAATATAATCCTATCACATCTATTATTAGATGATCATTAACATTTAAACCCAATATTTTACTCTTGGCCTCTATTAATATATACTGTCATCTCTCATAAAAGAGATTAAAGGAAACAGAGAATATGTCCTCCCTGTGGGGAGATGCAAATACATTCCACAAATAGCTCCTACTTAGCCATAGCATTCCTATTTTGATCTAAGCATTTATCTCATGCAAGAAGCATAATAATAATAGAAAAAATAAAAATAATGCCAGGACATATCATGCCCAGGCAAAAACTATAAAGAGAAAGAAATCGCCACACTGATGTCTTTGTTCAGAGGACTGAAGTACCACACCAGTTTGCTCTAACAAGTTCATCTCTACTTTACAGCTGAGGATCTCAAGAGATAGTCAAGTTTGCCCAAGTATTGAACATGATGCTAAAATATGTCACGAGTAAAGAACACCTAGGAATGGTTTGACGGCAATTCTGTTCTAGTCCATTCTGGGTCTGAGTTTGACGCTCTAGCAGTGGGGTTTTCATGCCTGTTCATATTTCTTATTGAAGACTTCAGAGTCTCTGACATAGAATTTGCTCCACCATGCCATCTCAGAAGGATTAGAAGGCCAGAAGGATTAGAAGGAAATGGCATGGAGACAAGCAAATAAGCTCATTTACATCAGTGGGAGTCAGTTAATGAGGGGCAGTCACTGGGCCATGAAGCCAGGCTGAGGAGCACTCCTGGAGAAACCCCCCCCCCACTTTTCTCTTTTAATCACTCTTTCTCTGTGATATGACAGCTCCTCTAAAAAAGTAGGTCTTCAACAACAGAGAACAAAGGCCTTGTAAATTACTGTTTAGTCACTTCAATGTTTAGTTAAATAGTAACTTCCTCAAGTGGCTAAAATCAGACAGGATGTTATAATATTCATGATTCTTGACTGAGAGGGTTGTATTTATTTGGTTCAAACTGACAGACTCCTCAGCCTCAAAAGCAAACTGAAGTTTTTTTTTAAATCCTCCGTAAGTTAAAAAAAAAAGTGGTATGGCAAGGCCTTGCAATCAGAAATAAAATCGTTTTCAAATGGATATTTTTCCAAGCCTTCTATATGAATTAAGAAAATTAATACAGCCTCTGTGCTGAAAGGAGGCCCAAATGGAATTTAGAATCTTCATTATAATGAAAATGGTTTCCACTGTGAAGAGATGGTCATCCCAATGCCAGAAAACATAGAGTAGAAGATAGGAAGACAAAGAAGGTAGAAACCCTAAAACTCCGAGGCAGACCAAGAAAGAAGATTGTCTTAGCCCAAGCAAACTAACATTTTCACTATTATCTTTAAAAAGAGAGGAAGCAAACATTCATTACAAAGAAGTACTTTATATTTTTAGTTGATATATGTGTAAGTACATAGTAAAATCTGCCAAGTTCTAAAATCTATAACATATTCAGTCATTTGTAGCAGATCTTTTGTTGTACTCATGAAGGCCCTCCCAGACAGGATTGGTAGTTAGCTGTGGTAGTTAGCTGGTCTGTGTGAGTCCTTCTGGCCTACAGGAGGATTATGCGAAAGTACTCACTCCCTTTACAGAAGAGGCCTTTAACATGGATTCTGAAATATAAGTTCTGCAACACCGGATTTTCTTCATTCTACAAAATGCATTGCTTCATGAGAAATACAAAGAAAACCACTTAGTAATTTGTAACGAGTAAAGATAGGGTTACTAAGACATGTGAATAAATACCAAATGAACAATAGACCAAATATCTTGGGATTCTCCCAGAAGTCAGTCCTCAAACTATTGTGCCAATATTTCTCTTCTACTGCAATGTTACCAGAGAGAAAGATTAACATATTACATTGGTATTCCCAAGGTATTCCAAAGATAGTGGGTGCTTTAGATTATGTTTTCAGGATGAATTAATGAGTTCAGTGGATAGCAACTCATTTTCAGTTTATGTGACCTGGAAAGACTTCAAGGAAAAAAAGCAATCAACAGACCTGAAAGAACAAATGAATTGTGGTAGAAAGAAATAGTGCAGAAAGATACTTAAAGGAAAATGTTCATTGTTTGGGAAATGTAGCTGCAAGCTTTGCTGTGCTGTGAATTATGAATTATGTCCTCCTCAAAAATTCATTTGTTAAAGACATAACCCTCAGTTCTGCAGAATGTAATTGTAATTAGAGGTAGTCTTTAAAGAAGTAATTAAACTGGAATGAGGGGGGCCTAATCCAATGACTGATGTCCTTCTAAGAAAAGAAAAATTTAGACTCAGACACAGAGAGAATACTGTGAATACATAGAGAGAAGTTGTCAAGAAAAATCCAAGGAGAAAGGCCTGGGGCTGATGTTGCTCTCTGGCCTCAGAAAAAACCAACCCTCCTCAGACCTTTATCTTTGACTTCTAGTTCCAAGACAGTGAGAAAATATATCTGAGTTTAACTACCATATCTACAAAATCTTATTATGATAGCCCTAGCAAGCCAACATGCTGACTTTAAACTGTGCAGCACATTGGCCCTGATTCATTTTTCCTTCATTCATTTCAGGTGAGTGGGAAAGCCTAGATTAACTGACTAGAAGGCGGCAGACAGTCTCCCAGTGTTGGATGGAGAGCCAATATGTGCAAATCATTGGCCCTGGAGATAACTGGTCTCCTAATCTGACCCACACTGTAATGTCATTCTGGCCAATGAGCATCTTTTAACAAAAAAAAGGAGAAACTACTTCTCTAAAAAGGTAGCGACCTCTACTGGAAATTGTACAGAATTACAGATATCCCAGCAACTCTCAAACCCTACAGGAGGAGATGAAAGAAGAACGGAGAGAAGGGGAAGGGAAGGGAGGGGAGAAAAATAGAACCAAATTCAATGTTAAAATCAACCGATGACAGCTTTGGGACTCTGGTTTCCAGGATTCCCCATGAAAATGCAAATTCTTCTAACTCTGCTTCTGCTTTTGATCAACTTCCTGTTCTGGAAAGTGGAGTTTGAAATATACACCTTTTTTTTTTATTATCTTTAAGTCGTTGTAAAAAAGAACTTTAATTCAACATGCTAGTTTATGGCTATAAGGCATGCTGGTGAATGCCAACCTTTTCATCATTCTCCCCATAGTCTTGATTGGTAGTTTGGATTTTAACTCTTCTGAAGAATTATAATTTACCAACCAAAACTAAATCAGAATGATTTTAGCAGCCTTTGCTAAATTGCAGTTCAAATATACAGCATGTCTTTTCTAAACTGGTTCTATGGTTTGTCTTCACAAACTATTCTAAAGCATGGTACTGAGAATCAGCTATTTCTATCATCAAGGAAGATAGTTTTTCTTGTAAACACAGTAACCTCAAGCCCAGACTATATGAATTTGTGTATAATTGTAGTATATTTCCAGTAGTATTCCTATCAATGTTTAACTACCAGCCCTCAAAAAAAAAAAAAAAGAATTAAAACTGTCATATTGTAAGTTCTCCCATCTTGACCAATTTTAAGGCATCAACAAAGGTCATGGCTAAGATGGAAAAGATGTGCAAAATTCTCCCACAGTAGTACAAGGAAGTGCCAGTGCTACAATTTATTCCCCAAATGCTCCCAAGCATGCCAATTCTCCAGACTGTTTCTTGAATTCATTTCAATACAACTGAACTCAAAATATATGTTATATAATTGTGAAATTGGGTGATCTGAACAATCACCAATAGAAAACTACCATGTTTGAAAGGAAGTGCTAATGTGATGGATGCTTTTATTAAATAGTAAGCAGGTTATGCATTAAAATCTAATTCTAGTATCTTACTTATTGCTAAACACACAGGAACACAGAGATAAAATAGCTGCTGACTCCAAAAGCTCACTCTAATTACTGTACCTTTCCATGTTTGCTTGTAGGAACAATTTCCTGTCATCTAAGGAAGGCTAAGCGGAGATTGAATGTTTATGTGTTAGCAGTTCAACACATTCATTCTGGGCCAGTCCAGCTCCTGAAAGATCCTGCTCCATGTTTAATCTCTCCATTTCATCCCAGAAAAGAAAAACAGCTTTCCTATACTCCATTAACTTTCTAAAGACTATAATCCAACTTACAAATCAATGCACTAGTTTTACATCATGAATGCTGCAATAAACTGTCAATAATGCTAATTGAATGTATCCTCCTCAAAGATGTGAAAGGACTAACCCTCCAAACCTGTGGGTAACCTTATTTAATCAGAAGATCTTTGAAGATGATCCAGTTTAAAGGAACTCATTAGAACAAGCCCTTTCACAAAATGATTTTGTCTTTACTTAAGCAGAAAATTTGGACCCAGAGACAAAATGAGTCAAGAGAAGAAATGAAAGAAAAAAGGGAAGAATCCTGCCATCTAAGTCAAATCTTTCTCTCACAAACTTCAAAAGCAACTAACTCTGTCAACACCTTGATTTCAGACTTTCTACTTTCCAGAACTGTGAAGCCATTCATTTCTACTATTTAAGCCAATCAGTTTATGATGCTTTGTTACAGCAGCCCTGGCATCTTAACATCATCAGTGATGAAGGCCTGTAATCCTACTTATTCAAGAAGCTGAGATCTGAGGAGAAAGATCATCCCAGACAAGAAAGTTCATGAGACTCTTATCTCCATTTACTGCCAAAAAGCTGGAAGTGAAGCTGTGCCTCAAGTGTTAGAATACTAGCCTTGAGTTAAAAGTTAAGGGAAAATGCAAAGCCCTGAGTTCAAGTCCCAGTACCAGTGTAGAGTCACGACAGAAAAATGTATTCAAAAATTGCTAAAAATCTTTTATATAACACTATTATTAAGATATAAGGTATATGTATGAAATACTAGGATAAACTCTCCTGATATAATTGACATAAAAGCTTTTATGGCAGGAAAGTAAAACAGACTCTACTGGAAACAGGTATTAGTGGAAGGGAGAGGGTAAATGGAGGAGATAAAGGAGGGTGAATGCTCTCAAAGTACTTTTCCTATACATATGTATATGAAACTAGAATAATAAAACCTGACATCTTTTTTTTAAAGAGGAGGTGGAGTTATACCACAATGTAATTCCTTCAAGCAACTAACCCACAATTTAACAAAATGTGTATCAGGAAGCTAGATCATGTGTTGGGGTGGAGGGCAAGGTCAAAAGAAATGGGGGCAGACAAAGGGAGAGAGGAAGGGGGATTCATGCAGTCATAATACTGAATGTATGTATGTGAACATGGAGCTAGGTAAATTGATGGATGGGTGAGATTAGAAGGGATGGAGGTGAGTGATGGAAAAGGGACATTGATCAAAACACATTGTGCTCACAAACTCACATGTTAAGTTGAAACTCCTTTATACAACTACTTAAGGATAATAATAATAATAAAATAGGCCAGGTGCCTTTAATCCCAGCTACTCAGGAGGCTGAGATCTGAGGAGCACAGGAAAGTCCTTGAGACTCTTATTCTAACCAAATGATAGAGTGCCAGCCTACAGAAAAAAAAAAAAAAAAAAAGCTCAGGGTTAGTGCCTAGGCCCTGAGCACAAATCTCAACATTTAGTACCAAAAAAAACCAGGAAAAAATAAAATAATAAAATAAAACAAAACAAGAGGGAGATGGAAAGCAAACGAGAGTGATGGGGGGGTTAAGTTGTTAGGTACATTGTATACATACATGGAAATGTCATAATGAAATGCTTTTGAATAACTAGTGCATGCTAATGAAAGTCTTCATAAAAACATGGTTAACATGCTAATGCAGCTTAATCATGAATAAAGGGGATTTACTTGCTACTGAAGCTATCTCACTTTAACCCATTCCTCTCATGGTAGAATTTCTGAAATTGAAAACATGTTGTTATAGAAGATATTCTGGGGAAAAAAATCCACAATCAGACACAAATTTATCTACCTCAATGGTAAGCCTGTGACTAAGTTTCTAAATTCCAAGGCATAGAACCAGAAACACAACTGCTCAAAACATGGCAAAACTCTCATTGAAACATAACAGGTTAGAGGCTGAAAGGAGATGGAAGGCATATTTTATAAGGAAGAAGCAAAGCCTAGAGATACTTCTCTAACATTTTTTTAAGATAGTAGGGTTTGAACTCAAGGCCTTGCCTTTGCTAGGCAAGTGCTCTACCACAGAGCCACAGCTCTGTCCTTTCTATCTGGACTATTTTGAGATAGGGTTCTCATTTTTTGCTCAGGCCTGTGCTTAGGCCATGATCTGCCTACTTCTCACTTGCCACCATAACTGGGGTGACAGGTACATGCCAAAATATCCACTTCCTTCCTTTGGGATGTCTCACAGACTTTTGTGCCTCGGTTGGCTTAAACTGCGATCCTCCAATCTCAGCCTCCCACACAGCTGGGATGACAGTTATGTACCCCTTCATCTAGCTGTTGGTTGAAAAGGGGTTTAACATGTAAGTCCAGACTGGCTTGAAACAGCATCCTCTTAGTGTCAGCCTCCCAACTAGCTAGGATTACATGTGTGAGCCCTTGGCATGTGCCGTCATGTGTATGTTTATTCTATTTACAAGTACTGGGAATACAGTTTGATCACGTGCCCTAGTCAATTGAAGAGCAATTTCAATTGACTAAGACACATGATTAAATGTATATTTCAGGGGACCAACTTTACAAATTCTGTTTCAAATCCCATGTTTGGCTCATAGATCTATACAGAAATTCTTGAGGAATTTGGCCATGTAACCAACTTTGGAACTACTAACGGGAAAGATTCTGCCCGAACTCTATGACTTTTGGTTGCTTCTAACCTTACTCATACCGGGCCATGTATAATGATTATTCCTGGTCCTGAGAAAACTGCTTTGAGTGCCCTGAACCTGCTTAACGCCCATATTCACATTCAGCCTTATACTGTACAAGCTGTTCTTCTGGCTCCCAGGGAAGTTCAAGACACACAATTTTGGAGCAAGCGGTATAGTGGGGCTTGAAATACCTAAAAACAATCTTCTTAAGAATTCTTCTTTTGTCCTCATTGGTTTCTGTCCTTAAATATGCCAAATACCTTCAGTTTGCTGCCTCACAATTAGCCACTTACACATCACCAAGGTCAAGCTGATTTATGTAAGGTGAGTTGTAATAACCACCGGTTTCATTTGTTTTGGATCATTGCTAAAACTCCTGCAAGGGGCTTGGCGAGAGGGGGGGGGGGGCAGTAGGGGTGGCGGAGAGCTTTGATTCAAAAGCCAAACAAAACAAAACAAAATGAAAAAAAGTAATCATGTGATGGCCCAGTGAATCACAACTATTTATGAAGTTGACTAGTTTAAACTGGGATACAGGACTCCCCAGGGAATGTGGAGAGATGTGGAGAACACAGAGACAGATTGTAAATAACTGTGCCAGTGACAACTATAGCAGGGGTTGAAACCTAGAAGTCATGTGACTAGAAGGAAGTTGCATGACCTGGGCCTCCAGCCTGAGCTCTCACTCTCACACCAGAAGATGGCATTCAACACCAAAAGGGGAACTGAGACAAAACTCTAAGAGCATGCTTGTGTTGGTGCATTGCCTTTAAAACACCTCTTGCATATTCATTCTCTTTTCGAACCCTTCACTGCTTCCTCTAAGGGACACTTTATTTTCACCCGGATGACGCTAGCATCTGCGCCTGCTTTCTTTGCCACTGGACCCTAACACACATGCCTTCTAGTGGTATCTTAAGATCCCTCTTCAGAGAAGTCTCTCTTTAAGTCTTTAGCCCACTTATTTATGGGTAGTTGTTTCTTTGAGGGTTTTTTATTGCGGGATTTAATTTTTTGACTTCTAAGTATATTTTAGATATGAGACCCTTGTCCATTGTATGGCTAGTAAAGATCTTCTCCCAATCCATGGGCTTTCTATTGATCTTGCTAGCTATGTCTTTTGCCATGCAGAAGCTCTGCAATCCCATTTGTCCAAAATTTCTTTGATTTGTTGTGTTTCTGGGTCTCTATTGAAGAAATTTTGGCCTGTGCCAAGGAGACCTAGAGTTTCTCCTATTCCTTCCTGTAATGTTTTCAGGGTATCTGCTTTGACATCAAGGTCTTTGATCCATTTGGAGTTGATTCTGGTGCAGGATGATATATAAAGATCTTGGAGTTGATTCTGGTGCAGGGTGATATATAAAGATCTAGCTTTAGTTTTCTACAAGTAGTTAACCAATTTTGCCAGCACCATTTACTGAAGAAGTTGTCTTTCTTCCATTCTATTTTTTTAGCTCCCTTATCGAAGATTAGTTAGCTATAGGTCTGTGGGTTCATTTCTGGGTCTTCAGTTCTATTCCATTGGTCCTCAGGTCTATTCTTATGCTAGTACCAAGCTGTTTTGATTACTATGGCTTTGTAGTAGAGTTTGAAATTTGGTATTGATATTCCTCCAGAACTGTTATTTCTGCTAAGGAATGTTTTTGCTATTTGGGGTCTTTTATTGTTCCATATGAATTTTTTTATTGCTGCTTCTATTCCCTTGAAGAATAAGGTTAGGATATTGATAGGTATCACATTGAATTTGTAGATAGCCGTTGGCAGTATTGCCATTTTCACGATGTTAATCCTCCAAGAATGGCCAATAGACACATGAAGTAATGCTCAATTTTTCTAGCCATGAAATAAATGCAAATCAAAATGACATTGAGATTCTACCTCACTCCAGTTAGAATGGCTATAATCAAGAAATCTAAGAACAACAGGTGCTGGAGGGGATGTGGCCAAAAGGGAATCTTACTGCATTGTTGGTGGGAGTGTAAACCACTTTGGAAAGCAGTATGGAGGTTCCTCAAAAGACTCCACATAGAGCTCACCTATGACCCAGCAACCCCACTTTTAGGTATTTACCCAAATGATCACAAACAAGACCATACTAAAGCTACCAGCACAAATATTTTTATCACAGCATTATTCACCATAGCTAAGATAAGGAACCAATCTAGATGCCCCTCACTCTCAATAGATGAATGGATCAAGAAAATGTGATATATATGTGTATATATATATATATATATACATACATACATATATATATGAATTCTATGTCTCCATCAAAAAGAATGGCAGTGCCCCATTTGTTAGGAAATGGAAAGACTTGGAAAAATTATATCTTATCTGCAATAACTAGTATATGTCTAGGACAAGCAGAAGAGGCCAAAAGCTATGTACATATCACCATATAACCTGATGCTAAGAGAAATGAACCCTAAGACAGGGACACAGAGATTTCATTTTTCTTGTTGTTTTTTTTAATGTACTTATAAAGTACTATGTGATTTTTTTTTTGTTTCTTTGTATGTTCTTCCCTTATGTTACAACTCCTGTTGTCATTGTATTTGATTCCGGTGTCCTACATCTTGTATATACATTTTTCTAATTTGGAGAGGGGAAGGGAAATAACAAAATGCTGAAATAAGGATACAGGATGACCCATTGTAACAATGAGATGTACAAGATACTATGTTGAAAATGAACTTTACAACTTTGCATGGGAGCCGAAGGAGGAGTTGGGGAAGTGGAGAGGGAAGGGATGGTAGGGGAAAACAAAGGAGAAGGTAACAATGCTCGATAGGAAATGGACTCATTACCTTGCTCATGTAACTATAATCCTTCTGTACAATATCTTTACAATAAAAAATATATTTAATAAAAAGATCCCTTTCAGTTGTCACTCTCAAGATTTCCTGGCCCTAAACAACCCAAGGATTATATGAAACAGTTATACCATGAAACCCATGCAGCAAGACATCTCTCCTTGGACACAGGTTAATTTAGAAGGGAAGAAAAGGGTAAAGGACCTTATGGAACTTGTGTTTGTGGGTCTAGTGCTCACATTTAACCCTGGTTGCCAGCACTGAGATAGGAGGGCAGCTAGGCTCAGTGGCTGATGTGCTCAGAAACTGTTCTTAACCAGGATTGTCTTTTCTCTTTCATAATGAAATAGATACAGTAAGTCATTTTTGCAGATGTTGTTAATGTGTCTTTGGGTTTCTGAACAAATTACCTTGTGATGTAAACCACAGGCAACTTAGGATACAGTCCTGCTGTATCCTAACAGAATAAGCCACTGTGACTTCATTTTACAGATGCCCACAGAACCCATGGGATACACATACACCTCTTATTTGTCTCAGACCAACAAAGAAACCTCCAAGACACCTGCTACAGGGAAAAAACCCTTCCTAGTCAGACAAGAACTGAAATTTCACAGCCACCTTCAAGGTCACCAGGGCTATTTTGAAAGTATATACCCTTAATGTTCCCTTAACAACTTTCAGGAAAGAAGATGCAAAAGGAGAGAATGCTTCTTTCACTGACCTTTCACACTTCACACCCACAGTTACCCTCATATAGAACAGCACACACACTGTAGCCCCATGGTCCTCAATAAGAACTTAGACACCCTGTATCCCAGGTTACCACAAAGGTTAGATAAATCCACTAGATGCTTCTTATCTTTGGAATACATAGTATGTAGTGTTGTTCTAGAGATCAGCACCTTCCTACTTCAGATAATTCTTTGATTCTGCAAGACTTTGTCCCCAACTTAAAGGGTTACCCCTTTCTGAGCCTTTTGCCTTTTGTGTGATCACTGAGCTACTTACATCATAGTCAACATCTGTAACTTTCATCCATCCAAGGAGGTCTGAGAAAATTCTCTTTTAGCCCTACCTGTTATCTACCTGAGTCTTAGCTAGTGTGCGCATTCCCATGATCCTCTTCTAGCAGTGTAAGCTCTTTATCTGTGGGAAGAGATAGAGTCTTCAGAAGCCCTTGCTGCCTAGGATCTAGAGGAGTCTATTTCCCTTCCCCCAGGGCCACTAGGAAGAAATCTACATGGAAACCCAACATTCTGAAATTCTTCTAGGAAATGCTATGCATTTGTTATCACCAAACAACTCCCTGCAATCCTCCCCTGAATCTGAACATCCACGTTTGTGTTGACCCTGTCTAGTAAAACTTGCTTCTGTTGTCAATTTCTCCTTTCCATGTTTCCCTCCCTTGGATAATGACTTCTTCACTCAAATTAATTTTCACAGATACCTTAATTTATAAAAGCTACAAACGCAATTCCATCACTGCAGGAGAAGATGACATCTGAACAGAGATGCTGCGGTGAGAATTGGTGTCCTGACCTTCACTAGGCTATACCAGAAGCACCCAGAGCAACTAATTGCCTTTGGCAGATTAACTACAAAACCTATATCTTGAGATCAAGAAATCAAGACAATCTGAATTATTCCAACTAAAATATCAAGATGCATATAACAACTAATAAAGTTAAATTCATGCATTCTTGAGAAAGGAAATTTCAATCAATCTCCCTGTGTTTTAGAAAACTCATGAATAAATAAATATGCTAATATAAACAGCTCCCACTTCTGAAATGATTTTTTGGAAGAAAGTCTTTCCTTAAAGTAGCTTGCATTTGAAAGCAACTCTCCTACCTGACAGTAATCTGGCAGAATTAGTAAGAAGGAATGACCTTTACTTATTCTGTAATCTACACATATAATTGATGACAGCCTCCAAAAAGACAGTATAATTCTCACTTGATACTATGATATTCTCAAGGTAATTTGGGTCATAATGGTTTGTCTGAAAACATATATAGGCAAGCTTATGTCATGTTAAATATAATCATTCGGTCACATTCTCAGGATCTCAAAGAAATGGAATAGGCTTTCAGAAATCAATACACAAGCCTAATGGATTATTCATCAGAATGTTCTGTACTGCATGACTAGATCCACAGTTACAAACACAGCATTCAGCAAAGCTGAGTTAGAGTGGGAGAATCTATCCAACCCACCTCACCATCAGAGGAAATCCCAAGTGTTAGGAAGAAAGCTATCGTTTCAGTAAATAAGAAATTAGACTCCATAATAGTTCTAAGATAACCAAGTTCTGTATTTCAGCAGAAGAATGGCTTTAAAACACCAGCCCCAGCTAGGAGCCAGTGGCTCATTCCTATAATCCTAGCTCCTCAAGAGGCTGAGATTTGCCTGTCTGGTAAAGTCTGTGAGAATCTTATCTCCAATAAACTATCAAAATATTGGAAGTGGAGCCGTGGCTTAAGTAGAAGAGTCTTGAGCAAAAGAAGCTCAGAGACAGAACCCAGGCATTGAGTTCAAGACCCAGGACCAACAAGCCTCACCCCCCCACACACACTCCTGCCTCTTTCCCACATCTCTCTCTCTTCTCTCTCTCTCTCTGTCTGTCTCTCTGTTTGTCTCTGTCTCTCTCTGTGTGTCTCTGTCTCTCTCTGTCTCTCTATTTGTCTCTGTCTCTCTGTATGTCTCTCTGTCTCTGTCTCTGTCTCTGTCTCTCTGTCTCTGTCTCTGTCTCTCTCTCTCTCTCTCTCTCTCTCTCACACACACACACACACACACACACACACACACACACACACAAAGCCAGCCCTGGCTCTTTTTTCTATTCTAAGTTTATTATTCATAAGCCATAGTATGTGTGAGAATGTTAGGTGACTTGGTGGCATGGGGAACAATGGAAGTATTTGTAATGGGCTGAGCTGCATAGTATCAGGTAAGGATTAGTTTAGATGTGATGTGTCCTGGCTTGTAAGTCAAGGAAACTAGAGTGTTTTCTTCAACAAATGATTCTAGGGAAAGTGGTTCTCAACATCTGTGCCTCAGAATCTCCTCATGCAGAAATAGAGAATAGAGAAGAAGGCTTTATAACCCCATGCACTGATAAAAGATAGGCACAGGTTCCTGGATCAAAAATAGTCACCTCACTTAAACAACATGACAATAGGATCACCCAAGACCTGCAGAACTGACAATACCTGCATCCTGTGACACCTCACCCAGAGTGTCCTCAATCACATCGATAGGCACCACCAAGAGGTGTATAAAATAAAATATATTTACATGTTCATATAGCCCATGAATCAATTTGGGGCTGGTAGGAATTTTTGCAAAAGAAAGGGTAGTGGGACAGAGGGAAAGAAGAAATAGAATAGAATAGGCTGGGAAAGAAACCAGTTCTCTACAGTATAATTAAACAGTACTTGCTTCCATTTTTAATGAACTAATGCTAATGTGAATATTCCAGTTACTCAACCACATGCAATGTTATATTTATGCTATCTTTGTTTACTTGGCTATTAGACACTGATTTTCATAAGCCTGTATTCTAGGTCAAATTTCTAAATTCTATCATCTGGACTTATTCATTATAAATCAGAGGCTCTCATGTTCAACTATTACTTAATCATTGATAAGTTGCACAATTTGAAACATATATATATATATATGCTATATAAGTTGATTGTTTTCAGTGCTCAGTGGACACAGAGTAAATAGCTCAGAGCACTGAAATTTACAGAATGAAGAGCCCATGACTCCTTAACAAGAACAGCATAATGAGCAAAATCGTAGTACCCATCAGAAAGGGATAAGGTTTGCTGCTATGATTTACAATATCCCAATCCTCTTTCCATCTAATTACTATTTGTTAATCCTGCAGACCTACCAAAATCTGGCTGAGCAAAATCTCTCATCATTTTTGTTTTTAAGAAATAATAAAGACAGACTCTGGAATCATTTATAACTATGCTGTGAGGTAGAGAAACTTTAATGTCAGATCCTCCTCTAGGAAATTTTACAAGAAAATCAGCCCCAAATCCCACAGCTACTCCATAACTCAGCGCTTTTCCCATCTTTCCTCCATCATCACTAACATGGCTTGTTTGTAATTGTCTTGTTCCCTCAAGCCTCTAGGCTTGAATGAAATCTGAATAATCTCTACCACCTCAAACAAACTATGTGTAAACAAGTGGAGCCAACTCGGCTACTCTTACTGTGCCTGTAAAAGCCATTATGTTAAGTGAAGTAAGTGAGATTCAGAGAAAAAATAAACATATGTGGACGTTAGCTCTAAAATAGAAACATACATGATAACATATCCAGGGTTTTACACACATACACACAAACAAATTGAATAAAGGATGGTATTCTTAGGAAAGGAGTCCAATGGTGTAACTCCTCTAAACAAATAACAAACTGCTTAATGCCATGAATACCAGGACGCAGAAGCATGTTCCCTCCACCCATGAGTGGAGGGAAAAAGGGTGAGCAAATGCAATCAATATATTCAATGTGCATTCAGTGTCAAAATTCGAACTACATAACTTGAGGGTAGGAATAGGAGGGAGGGAAATGGGGGAGAATGATGGAAGGGGTAATACTGATCAAGATGCATTGTGCTCATTACCTGACTTTTGGAACTGAAATCTCTTTGGACAACTACTGAATATTAAAAGGTATTTTTAAATGTACATATGATCTATGTAAAATAAAATCATTTCTCTCACCTCTCCATAGGCTCTCTATCCCCTGGTGGGGATTCTCATGTTGGGATTCCTCAAGGGATCGCTAGGGTTCTAGGTTTCATCATCTAGAAGAGAATCATTTGCTTCCAGTGTAATCAATTACCATTCCCAGAGTTGTACAAAATAGAACTACTTCAAAAACCAATACATATATTATTAAGTTCAATGTGACTTTAATATAACAAAGAGAGAAAGTATGTACCCTAAGATCTCAACCTTCTAGTCTAACTATGCTGAGTTATCCTGATAATATGTATCTCCTTTACCATGTATCATTGAGTACAAACCTTCATATATACTCTGCTTTACTTGTGTTGGCTCATTTAACATTCATGTTTTCATGTACAAATCATATTTCACCATTTTTAATTAAAAAGATTCAAAAGTTAAGCTTACTTGTTCTTACAGGTATATGCCAGTGTCTCTTTAATGATCTCTATTATACATCAGAGTTCTCACAAAAATATCTATCATTCATTCATTCAATTATAATGGATGAATGTAGTCATGATATTCAATGTACAGATGGGAAAATGAAACCAGTCAACTTGAGGGCATGGGTAGGGTTGGCAGAAAATGGGGTAGAATGATAGAAGGGGTACCATTGATCAAGATGCATTATACTGTTGAATTGAAAAAACTCGTTTCTACAACTACATAAGGATTTTTTTATTTGGGTACCCAACTAGGTCACTATCCTCAAGCTCTTTATTCCAAAGCTGGTGCTTTACTGCTTGAGCCACAGCTCCACTGCTGGTATTTGTTTGTTTGTTTGTTTGTTTGTTTATATGTATTTGGTTATTTATTTATTAGGTGGTTAATTGTAGATAGACGTTTCACGGACTTTCCTGTCTGGGCTGGGTTCAAACTGTGATCCTTAGATATCAGCCTCCTGTGTAGCTAGTATTACAGGTGTGAGCCGCCAACCCCTAGCAAGATAGTACTTTAAAATTAATAATAATAAACTATTCTGACCAGATATTGAGTTTATATGACTAAATACAAATGCATGGTCTCTACTCTCATAGAAAAATATATTCTAGTGAGGAAAAATTAAAATCTGTATTTCTCTAAAAACTTGATCAAGGATGGCATGTTGAAGATGAATAATGCAAGATAAGAAGATCACCATTAAGAAGGGTGAAGACAAGAAAGTCTTTTTCCTAAGAAGGCTTATAAATTAATACTTTAAAGACAAGAAGAAACAATCATTTCCCAGGTGTAGAAGAACATCTCAAAACATGGTGGACCTCAGCTATTGCCTTGAGGAAGGAAGGCTCCATGGCTAGATATGGTCTCCCCTCTAGTCTGCTGAACTTCTCCACTATGAGTCCTGGTGCATGTTCCAGGGACACACACTTCACCTTGACACAAGCACATGCTCACACTTTCTGAGACTGCCCCCACACTGTAGCAGTGTTGTGTTCACCAAGGCCGCCTTCTATGGGTGAAGTTGTTGTCAGTTGTGACCACGTAAAAATAGTGACAATGACTGTGCTTTCTGATACCCAATAGGAGTGCACCGCTAGCCTATGGATTTTTAAGCCATGTTTTGCAAAGAGAAAACCTACTTTGTATGAAGCCGAGAGAGGAGAGCTCTCCCTCAGATGACCATCTTTACTTGTTCAACATACTGGGATTCCATTCAAGAAGACATTCGATGAAAGGATTGTGAATAAAGGATCATATAGGAACTATGCTTTCCAGCTTGTTCCTGGACCTTTCACCAACCCAATTCTCCTAAACATACTATCATGACTTCCTCTAGGTCACCTGTTATCCACTAAATCTGAATCTTTCCTTTGCTGTTCACCTATTCATATCCCATTCTGGCTGCACGCTGGGCATCCACTTTTTGGTTTAGCCTAACATCTTGTTTTATACTTGATGAACCAACTTCTTCCTACTTTAGAAAAAAAACCCAAACAATTAAAATACACATACTCTTATTATATAAAAGCACTATTATTATATAAAAGCTCAATCCCAAAACAAACATTTCTACTATTGATTCAAAGTAAATTACCTCCTTTCTGGAAAAAAAAATGAGTAAAGTCATTTTTAAAAATCAATTAGGCAAAGTGGGAAGGGAAGGGATAGTAGGGGGAAAAACAAAGGACGGGGTAAGAATGCTCAATAGGCAAAGTCCTCATTACCTTACTCATGCAACTGTAACTTCTCTGTACAGCATCTTTTCAATAAAAAATTTTTAATAAATTAGGCAACTTTCTAAAGTAAATGTGTAAAAACATTTAAAGAATACAAAATACAAATTTACCAAAATTCATAATATTGTTTCTTTTTAAGGGCCTTCTTTGTAATGGATATTTTTTTCCATTCATGAAAAGTAAAAGAGACCCTGGAAATTAAGAAAAGGAAGGCTCTGGAAGAAAAGAGGGGTGAGGGGAAGATAATTCATATCAAGACAAATAGTTGAGAGAAGAAAGAAAACATAGTGAAATATATAGAAAGATCAGGATGATTGAAGATAAGTTGATAAAACAAAAGGTCATCTTTCAAGTTTTCAAAGCACTGCTAACTCTGAAATTATTCATCCGCTTTCTCTACATGTGTTATTGCATAGCAATTTCCTAACAGTAGTGTAGGGAAAGATCGTTTTGATGAAAGCATCCCTAATTCTTAGGAAAAGTCTCTCAATGTGCATTGCAAGACCAGATGAATAGAGCCCTGTGGATTTGCAGGGCAGTACCACTGCCTCTGGACTTTCTTTCAGGTTTTGTTACTATTTAACACTAGACCACAAAGGAATAAGGGAAGTGGTTTTCGCTGTCATAGATGCTTATCCACCCGTGAAAAGATACTCATAGTGCTTTTGACAAGGAGATACCCACTTAATGTCTTGCTCAAATTTATTTACCTGTTATAATGAGTTCATTTCCACCATGCAATTTCAATCAGGAGCATGAAATTCAAATCAGTCGACTACATTGTGGCTTACAATTCAGCCCAAGGAAAAAGTAGAATTAAACTCACCAAGTCACCGCTGCTTAAGAAAATCAGTAAAAAATCTCAAATGCACAAGTCAACAGGAATAATATGTCAAAAGTAAAGAAATTGCTTGTCATTTAACCCTAAAATAAACACATCTGAATACTATAATACTGAAATTATTTGTTATTTGAATTATAAAAATGTGGACATTAATAGTTTACTGGCCTATTGGCACATTTGCAGTCAATCTGCCCTGAAACTTGACTAAATCCAAAATATTAACTGGGTTCCCTCAACCTCATAATGGAGAAGACAGGTGTATAAATGTACAATGTAAGAACATGATTCCTTAAGTTTCTTCAAAAAGAGAAATCATTTCAGAACAAACCACAAGTGTTAGATTGAAAAGCATCAGTTTATAATTATCCTTTGGAGCATTTTAGACTTAATTTAAAATATTAGAACTTTAAAATCTTTGATCTCTGTTTATTTCTTGAAATTGAAACCCAGGGCTCCATAAGGCTCCAAAGATGTCAGTAGCAATTGTCTAGAAACAGTTTGGAGGATAATAATGACCAATCCTCAATCATATCTTTGTCGTAATCTACAGGGACTTCATTTGTGCAGAGCAGAAGACAAAACACAGTTAAGAGGCAGTTTAAAAACTTTCTAGATGCAGAACTGGTGCTGTAGCTCAACTGGTAGAGCACTTGCCTTGAGCTGAAGAGCTGAGGGACAGCGTTCAGGCCCAGAGTTCAAGCCCCACGTCTGACAAAAAAAAAAAAAAAAAAACTTTCTAGATGCATCATGCAATGGTTCCTGTGCCAAACCCAGTCAGATAGCCCTACGTGGTTAGAATGAGGTGGATGTGGAGGTGTTCACATAGCTCACCCCAGCCTATCCTCCCCAGGACACTCATGGCATCCTCCAGAATAACATTTTTAGCCCAGCAAGGCCATATTTCCTCACATTGCTTTGCCAAAAATAAAGCAAACTCACATTATTTACTCATTCCATAAATAATGACTCTAATTAGAATTCCATCTGTATTCATTCTTGTAAAATTACCTATAAATGAGCACACTTGTTCTGAGTGTTTTTGTTGCTGTTCTTATTCTTGTTCTAATCACAGCCTTATAGATGAGGAAAAGGCATTTAAAATATTCAGAAGACAAAAGGAAAAAAACCTTAAGGATTATTAAAAGACAAAGTGCACGGTGTAAAAATAAATGGATATTTTTGAAGTAAACGCATACTTATCACTATCATATCAATACGTATTTTCCTTGCAAAATCATACAGGGTAACCTTGAAGAGCTCAGAAACTTTTTAATTTCTCGATTCCTGAACAACTTGGTGAAGAGAGGGAAAAACTGGGAGAGAATGACAAAGAGGGTGACACAGTTAAAAAAAAAAAAACCTGTACTCCCTACCTGACTTATGTCACTGTAACCACTCTGTATATCTTCATAATAAAATTTCAATTAAGAAAACCTAGAATCACTAAACAATTCCATTAAGCACAGTATACTTCTTGTAGCACATTATACTTCCACTCTAATTTATATCAACTTATGACCAATGACCATTTAACCAGGAGAGGTGGGGACAATGCATGCACTTTTCCATTATAATCACTTTAAAGGCAATATTCTAAACCACACTTTCTCTGTCTTCAGAAAGTGGTGAACCTTCTTGGCTTTATCCTTGTGAATTTAATGTATCAGCAATATTAGTCTGCCCAATAAACAAAACAAATTTTATTAACGTTCAGAAGTTTTCTTTTGAAAACAAAATATATTATTTTACTCAAGAAGGAACTGCCTTCAGATCTGTGGCCACACTGCCCCTTGGGACACACATCTGCAGAGCCTCCTCTGTGTCTTTGGGCTTTTCAGCCAGTTTCTTTCTTGGAGCCCACCTTGAATCCCATGTCTGCTACCACCTTAGACTGCTAAGGGAATTCCCCCATGCCCTGTTCCTCCTACTATATAAATTAGGAGGAAAATGGCCCTGTGACTACCAGTCCATCAATAGAACTGATTTATCTCCCTGTGAATCTATGGCTCATTGTTAATCTAAGATGGTATTTCTTCTCTATGACCTATAGGTTTACTTTTCTGTCAAATTAACCTGCTTTATAAAATGTATACTTCCAAGACATATCCTACACGAGATCTATCTTAGTTTTACAATCCTGGTAAGCCTTTCTCTGGGATGCCGGGATTTCAATGTTGACCAGTATCTGAGGCTGCATACCCAGTGCCTCTTCATAGTTGCTGGACATGGTAGCTCCCTGTATCACCCTGAATCTCAGTTCTGAGCAATACTGTAGGGTATGATAGCAGTATTTAAAAAAAAAAAAAAAGCACTCTGGGAATAGGCAATAGACTCAATATTGGTGAATGGATCAAAATGAACCTAACAAGAATGAGTGTTGAAGAAAATAGAAATCAATTTAAAAAAAGGAGTATAAGAAACTGTTTGAGTACTCCAGAGATTCATAACTAATATGAATGAGCTGAGAGAGAGAGAGAGAGAGAGAGAGAGACAGAAGAGACAGAGACAGACAGAGAGAATCAGACAGAGAGAGAGAAGAGCATGTTATTATGGGATTTAGCTTATCAGAATTGTTAAAGCTGAGAATCCCACAATATGCGAGCTATCTGCAAGCTGTAGGATCAGGAAAACCAGTAAGGTAATTCCATCCATTAATCAAGGCCTGAAAACCACAAGGCTCACTGGCAAAAGTCCCAGAGTTCCATGGTCTGAAAATAAAGAATTCCAGTATCTGAAAACAGGCGAAGATCTATGCCTTAGCTTAAGAAAAAGAATTTACCTATACTCTGCCTTTTTTCCTATCTTCCATGAACTGAATGGTGCCCTCCCACCACTTGTGAGATGAAAACTTCTTTATTCAGTCTACTGATATTATATCTTTCAGAAATCTGAGCTTCACTTAGCTCAGTTGATTTGACTCTTAATTATCATAGTATATTAATAATAAATATAATAAATAAATATAATAAATATCTTTTAGGAAAACAATAACCTAATAATTTAAAATGATATGTTACTGTTGAATAATTTTTTTAAATTATTGCATGGAAATTGGTTAAACACCTGTAGAAAACTAAAGTTAGATCCTTATATATCAGCCTACATCAGAATAAACTCCAAATGGATCAAAGACACCCTGAAAAGATTACTGGAAGGAATAGGAGAAACTCTAGGACTCCTTGCGACAGGCAAAAAATTTCTTAATAAAGACCCAGAAACACAACAAATCAAAGAAAGGTTGAACAAATGGGATTGCATGAAACTGCAGAGCTTCTACATGACAAAGGACATAGCTAGTAAGATCAATAGAAAGTCCACAGATTGGGAGAAGATCTTCACTAGCTATACAATGGACAAGGGTCTCATATCTAAAATATACCTGGAACTCAAAAAATTAAATACCCCAACAACAAATCCTCAAAGAAACAACCACCTGATTAATAAGTGGGCTAAAGACTTAATAAGAGACTTCTTTGAAGAGGAAATAAGAATGGTCAACAGACACATGAAGAAATGTTCAACTTCTCTGACCATAAAAGAAATGCAAATCAAAACAGCATTGAGATTCCACCTCATCCCAGTTAGAATGGCTATAACCAAGAAATCTAATAACAGATGCTGGAGGGGATGTGTCTAAAGGGAACCCTACTGCACTGTTGGTGGGAGTATAAATTTGTTCAACCACTCTGGAAAGCATTATGGAGGTTCCTCAGAAAACTACACATAGAGCTGCCCTATAACCCACCACAGTCCCACTTCTGGACATTTACCCAAATGACTTCAAACAAGGCCATACTTAAGTAACCAGCACAAGTATGATTATCGTAGCATTATTCACCATAGCTGGATATGGAACCAACCCAGATGCGCCTCATTAGATGGATGTATCAAGAAAATGTGATATATATATATATGTATATATTCATATACATAGATATATAGGAATTCTATGCTTCCATCAGAAAGAATGGCATTGCCCCATTTGTAAAGAAATAGAAAGACTTGGAAAAAAATCTTATTAAGTGAAGTAAGCCAGAGCCAAAGAAATACAGGTCTCATGATTTCCCTTATTTGCAATAATTAGTATATGTCTAGGATAATCTTAGCAGATGAGCAGAATAATTCAATAGCTATGTACATATGATCATATAAGATGATGCTAAGCGAAATGAACTCCAAGACATGGACACAAGAGGTTTTGCTTTGTTGTTGTTTTTAATGTACTATGTGATCTTTTAATTCTTTTGTATGTTCTTCCCCCTATGGTATGTCCTCTGTTGTTACTGTATTTGATTTTGGTACCCTAGTATCATTTGTACATTTATTTGAATTAGGGAAGGGGAACAACAGAATGGTGAGACAAAGGACAAGAAGGGAACCAATGAAACAGTGATATACACAAGACAATATGTTGGAAATGATCTGTACAACTTGGAGGAAGGGGTTGGGTGGGGAGGGAAAGTAGGAGAAATTTGAGGGAAGGGGTAACAAGGCTAACAGGAAATGTACTCATTACCTTACTTATGTAATTTAAACCCCTTTATACATCATCTTGACAAAAAGTTATCTCACGGATGCTATTATAATGAAACCAACATATGACACATGCTTTAGGAGAGGAATTCAGGACTTGAATTCAAATCTGCCTGAGTACTGACACCATTCTTTCTTATACAATCTTACCTCTAGCGCTGACTACCTGCTTAAAAAATAGTGGCAAGTTTTATTATTTTAAAATCTTTATTTGGAAAGTTTATTCCAACTCAGATTCATATTACCTGTTTTGTTATTCATATTCATTCAACAAACATTTCTGGAGAACATGCTACATGTAAAGAATACACTAGTTAACAAGCCTACCAATGGCCTTGAGAAATTTTGTTGGAAAGATTAATATGTTCCTGGCTTCTTCAAACTCCTCTGCAGAACACATATCTTCCTTCCCTTTCATCCACCCTGCCTGCGGCTTTACAATTTTTCTATGTTGACCCTGTGATCTGTTCATATTCTTGGCTTAACCTGCCCTTGTGATTGGTTCCTCGGTAAACCTTTTAATGTGTAACAGACTATTCTGAGATGCTTAATTTCTCACTTTCTTACACTGGAAAACTCACTTGAATTTCTGACTTCTTGTTTGCACATCTGCCTTGGGGATACTGGAAGGGAGTACTGTAATTTTCAGGTGCTATCCTTGACTAATGCATACTATTATCTCCACAGTAAAGTACGGTGGTGGATTTTAAGTACAGTTCTGGATTTTTACATTGTCTTCAACTCCCCTATCTCCTAGAGAGAAAAATTCTCCTTAATGAATACAGACTTAATCATTGGAATAACTTCACATTTATTATAGTTGCCTACTTTTTTCTATCTGAATTTTAGTTTTTAAAAAGTGATCTACAGATCATTTCCAACATATTGTCTTGTGTATGTAACTGTTGCATTGGTTCCCCCCTTGTCCATTGTCTTACCATAGGGGGAAGAACATACAAAAGAAACAAAAAAAAATCACATAGTACCCTTGGAACATCACCTTGACAAAAGGAATAAATAAATAAAGTGATGTAGATGATGGTGGGAAACTATCTCAATCAGGAAAGGGAGAAAAGAGTTTTTGTCCACATTGACAGATATTACTTATAATTTAACTGTTTTTTAAACACAACAAAACGTTCATATAACAATGAAAAACTTGTTTTAGCTAGAAGTAGTGTCCTGGTATGTTTTTCAAGGAGAATATCATGGCTCACTTAACAAAGAACCCTTAGCTTGGTGTCCAACATTTCATTTATTATACAGTATTTTGCTTAGTGACACAATTACTGACCTAGTGGCCCACTGTTATCTGCTGTTTTACATTCTATAGTTTCAGAATAGTTCTTATGTTTTAAGTTGCACATTTTCCTGGTATAATGAATGCATTCACATCTCACTCTTTTCCACCTGGAATATAAATCAGTTCTTTCTCCAGTGTATCCGCACTGTACACACTACCCACCCATTGTTCATGTGGCCATTTCAGTTATTAGATTGACTCTCATCGTATAAAAGTGATTGGATTTGGGGCTGGGAAGTTGGCTCAGTGGTAGAGCACTTGCCTTGCATGCCTGAAGCCCTGGGTTCGATTCCTCAGCACCACATAAGCAAAAAGAAAAAACCCGGAAGTGGCGCTGTGACTCAAGTGGTAGAGCGCTAGCCTTGAGCTGAAGAGCTGAAGGACAGTGCCTAGGCCCAGAGTTCAGGCCCCACGACCGGACCCAAAAAAAAAAAAGTGATTGGATTTAAATAACTTACTTAATAATAGCCCTAAAATACAAGAATCATAATGCTTGTAATTTTATTAAAGTATAATGTCATGCCAAAGACAATGAAATTCTAGCTTCTTGAAGGATTGTGGTTCCAAGCCATCCTATGCATAAAAGTTTATAAAATTCAATGTCAACCAATGGTTGAGCACACTGATAAATGTCTGTCATTCCAGCAATGGCTGAGTGCAGGGGTGTGTATCTGCCATCCCCCAAAACATGGAGAAGTATAAAGAGGAGAATCACAGTCCAGGCTGGCCTGGGCATAAAGTGAGACTGTACCTCCAAAATAACCAAGGAAAGAGGAACTAGAGATAGGGCCTAAGTGGTAAAGCTCCTGCCTTGCTAGGATTCTGAATTCAATCCCCAAGACCACAAAAAATGACTATGGTCATAATGGTTCCATTGTATTACTAGTTTTGATTGTTAATCCCCTACTATGTGTGTATAAGAAACATAGATTACAAAATAATCAGAATTTCACTAACCCACTAAGGACATTGGAATATATCCCAGCTGGATAAAGTTGAACTAAAATTTTGACTATTTCAATCTATATAAATGGGAATTTAATACAAGTTGAATTATACTATAAGGATTTGCTGGCATATAACCATTTCCAACATACAAAACACATCTTATGGTTCAATCTATTAAATAAACATCAATGCTCATTAAGCATTTTCACAGTACTGTTTCCTAGGCTAAACACATTTTATGTATTACTGCATTTAATCCTCACAATAATCCCAAAATGTGGATACAACTGTCCTTCCTCTAGTGATTTTGAAAATTGACCTAGAAGATACATCAGTTTCATAGAAATAACTGAAAAGGAACTAAATCTAGTATTGGACACGGGAGGAAAGATGGTCCTTGTTATGAAGTCTCAGAAAACTTGGCTAAATGTGGGATAGAAAGGAGAGTAAACTATGTAGGTTGAACTGACAACCTTATAAAGAAAAGTAGAAGCACTAATCCCCAGTACCTGTGGATATTAATATTCTTTATAGATGTAAAATGAGATCATATTCTTTGTAAACATAAGATGAGGTCATATGGTATAAGGGTGGGCCTAAAATCAAATGTGATTGATGCCTTTATAAAGAGAGAAAATACATACACATATACAAACACACACACACACACACACACACACACATACAGAAAACTTAGGAAAGAACAACATGTAGACACACATTAGAGTGACAGTCACAAGTCAATGAAGCTCAGGACTTCTTTTTTTTTTTTTTTAATTTGTGAACATACTGTACAGAGGGGTTACAATTACATGGGCAGGATAATGCGTACATTTCTTACCAAGCATTGCAGCCTCCTCCTTTGTTTACCCTTCACATCCCTTCCCAGCCTCCCCCCTCGCCCCCAGTCCCAGTCCTTCTCCCCCCCACCCCCCGCACTGACCTTGTATTGTAAAGCTTGTTATGGACATGACAATTTGTACTTCTCATTGTTGCAACAGGTCCACCTGTATCCTTAAACGACTTGTTTTTCCCCATCTCCTCCACAAGTTATACTGACATCAAATATAGTGAAAGCAGGGGTTATATTGTGGGGGAGGGACATACAAAGCAACAAAGAAATAATCTTATAAATGTGTTAGAAACACATGCATGAAAGAAAAAAAAACATTAAAATACATATCTAAGGGTTCATTTTCCTAACATCACCTTATCTGACCTTTTCCGCTTGACTCATACATATACTAGATATTGCAAATAAGGGAAACCATGGGGCCTATGTTTCTTTGGGCCTAGCTTACTTCGCTTAATATAATTTTTTCCAAGTCTTTCCATTTCCTAACAAATGGGGCAATGTCATTCTTTCTGATGGAGGCATAGAATTCCATTGTGTATATATACCACATTTTCTTGATCCATTCATCTACTGAGGGGCATCTGGGTTGGTTCCATATCTTAGCTATGGTAAATAATGCTGCAACAAACATAGTTGTGCTGGTAGCTTTAGTGTAGTCTTGTTTGTAAACATTTGGGTAAATGCCCAAAAGTGGGATTGCTAGGTCATAGGGGAGTTCTATGTGGAGTCTTTTGAGGGACCTTCATACTGCTTTCCAAAGTGGTTGAACAAGTTTACATTCCCACCAACAATGAAGTAAGGTTCCCTTCTGTCCACATCCCCTCCAGCATCTGTTGTTGTTAGAGTTCTTGATTTTTGCCATTCTAACTGGAGTGAGGTGGTATCTCAATGTTGTTTTGATTTGCATTTCTTTTATGGCTAGGGAGGGTGAGCATTTCTTCGTGTGTCTATTGGCCATCCTTCTTTCTTCTTCAGAGAAGTTTCTCTTTAAGTCTTTCGCCCACTTGTTTATTGGACAGTTGTTTCTTTGAGGATTTGTTGTTGGGGGATTTAATTTTTTGAGTTCCAAGTATATTTTAGATATGAGACCCTTGTCCGTTGTATGGCTAGTAAAGATCTTCTCCCAATCTGTGGGCTTTCTATTGATCTTGCTAGCTATGTCCTTTGCCCTGCAGAAGCTCTGCAACTTTATGCAATCCCACTTGCCCAACCTTTCTTTGATTTGTTGTGTTTCCGGGTCTCTATTCAGAAAATTTCGGCCTGGAAGCTCAGGACTTCTATAGCTGCCAGAAGCTAGAAGAGAGACATGAACTGATTCTTTCTCAGATACTTCCAGGGCCACAATCCTTGCTGTTAGTTTGTTTTCAGAATTTTGGCTTCAGAACAATGAGACAATATCTTCTTTGTTGTTGTTTTAAGCCATTGTGTATGAGGTACCTTTTTGTTTTATTTGGGGACTTTTTTGTTTTATGTTTTCATGTATATGATACAATGCTGAGGATGAATGAATCCAGGATTTAACTGCTGAACTATATCATCAGACTATTCATGATGACTTCTTATGGAAGACCAAGAAAACTAATTCCTAGAGGTAAGTGTCAGTTTATCCTCTGACAAGTGATAAAGACAGAATCTAACTCACACAAATATTTCAAGACCAATGCTGTAAATTGTAACAAGGGTCTTTTTTCCTTCCGCCTTCCTTCCTCCCTTCCTTTTCTTTCTTTTTTTCTTTCTTTCTTTCTTTCTTTCTTTCTTTCTTTCTTTCTTCCTTCCTTCCTTCCTTCCTTCCTTCCTTTCTCTCACACACTTCCTTTTCTTCTTCCTTTCCTTTACTTCTTTTCCTTTTTATTTTTTTGACAGTACTGGGATTTGAACTCAATATTCATCATTTACAACACATCTCTAATTTTTTAGTTCCCTCACTCCTTTCAATTTGTTTCATTCTTTCCTTTTAAAAAAAAAAAAATTTGTTCTGAAGCTCAACTGGCTCAAGTAGTAGAGTAGAAGCTCAACTGGCTCTTTTTTGCCTTAAGCGAAAAAGATACGAGCCATAACCTAGGTCCTGAGTTCAAACTCTACCACTACATGCACACACACACAGACACACACACACAGCCTTTTCCCACTCTTTCTCCTTTTACCGTTTTCTTTTATTCTGCTATGTCCTTCTCAGATCATAGCAGGAAGCTGCAGAAATTTGAATCTGTAGAGAAAAATGACAGCTTACCAGCCACTTTTAAAAAAGATTCTATTTTTGTTCCATTGCTCTTAGCTCAGGTCTCCCAGAGCAACTACTTTATAACTGTGCAACAAACTACTTGATTCTTGGGGTAGGGGGGCAGGGAATGTGCATATTTGTCCTCTAGAGAAGTACAAACGCAGGCACAGAAGTTGTATACTGTTTCCTGCTTCACTGCCATGCTCTATGTGGCCGGCTTTAACAGGAGTGAGTTTTATACAGAACAAGATCACACACCTTCCCAACGCACTGTTTCCATGGCCTCCATTGTCATTTGAGGCCCATTAACCCCAACAAAATCAAGAAGGATTCTTTTAGCTTGCATCTTTAGAGGGAAAAAAGAGAGAAGCAACACTTTGGGCTGAACTATATATGCTTTGCTAAATAATTAAATTTAAACTGAAATAGATCTATAGCAAAAAAAAAAAACGAAAACAAAAAAAAACCTGAATGTGCTGCTGGTGGATCCAGTGTCTTCTATTGCCAATATCTTTTCATATTGACAAAGGCCTGGCTGTTTGGTGGCTTTAAGGCAAATAAAAAAAAGGGCCTCTGGTTCCTCTTTTGCGCTGTCGCTGTACTTGTGATGGTCATGTGTATTCATTCAAATGCTGTCCTTCTTTGATTCCTCCTCAATCCATGCCAGCCTGCCCTACCTATGCCTTAAAGCAGGACTAATACACACACTTCACAAATTACAACCTCTGCCTACAATTTACTCAAATATCAAACTACAAGGATAGCTGTTCTTGATCTGCAAAAGCACAGGTCCACAGAAAAAAAATGTGAGTGCAACACTTAACTAGCCTTCCATAGGTGTGTGGTCAGTGCTTGTCAACAGCCTCTGCTCACTCCCACAAATATTTTCTCTCCTCTTAGAAGACTTTTAGAAACTGCCATGACTCTTATAAAAAGTGTTCCTGTGGTAAACACTATTGGAAAAACAATTATCCTGGATTCTGAAGTCATTTAGTATCCTAAATTGTAATTTTTTCTGCATCCTTCTTTTCAGTGACTGGAACAAGAAAAGAAATGTATATTAATTTTCCTCCTGACATTTTGCTATTGTCTTTGCTCCAAAAGGAAGCAGAGCCTGAAACTAGAGCTTGTAAGCAGACAATTGGGAATAGATATTAGGGAAGGAAGGATAGTCAATCTAAAGACATACTCAGGTTAGGCATAGATATAAGCCATGAGGATTCTTTCTTCCTGGAGATCCTTTGAGGAGCCAGAGAGAATGGGCTTTAGGGCTTTCTAGCCAAGGGGTCTAAGACAAAAGGTGTTTCTGCTACTTCCTTCCTAATTTACCAAGGGTTTAATCTCCAAAGGGAAAATTTTCTGAGGATAGAAATTTGTAGGTGTTTAAGATAACCATAGCAATGATGCTGGAATTGATGGAGATGGTTATAAACATGGTATGGGTCAAACATTCCTCACTATTAACTCTGTTCCAAGTACTGTAAAAAGCCTTTACTCCAGTCTTCACTTTCGTAATGATTAACTTAATGTGCTAACGTGACAGGTCACTAGTTTCCTCAGTATGTATACTAATATTATTTTCAGTGTGTCTGTGAGTGATATGAGCATTTGACACATGATACTAAGAAAAGCAGACTAATCTCCCAGTATGAGTATATCCTGTCCTATCACTTGAATACTGAGTAGAAGAAAAAGACTGAAGAACAGACAAATCCTTCTAAGTGACTGCTTTGAGCAGTGACATCCATCTCTTCTAGCCTTCAGACTTGATCTAAATCATTATCTCTCCCTGTGTCTTGATCCTGATGGCTTTTAGTCTAGAAACTACACCATTGGCTCTCCTGATGTCAGGACTTCAAACTGCCACAGTAACTATTCATTATTTTTCATGGATTTCCAGCTTGCTAATGCTAGCTGCAGAAGTTGACACTTTTCAGCCTCCATAATCACATGAGGAAATTTCACATGATAAATGTGTGTTATTAGTTCTATTTCTAATGGAAATAGAATAGAATTAGTCTTTTATCAACCCTATGATGTCAGTAATATAATCCCCATTTCACATGAGAGAAAACTGAGGCATAGAAATACTAAGCAGCTCAAATGCCACAGCAAGCACATGTGACAGACCTGTTTTACGTCTTAAAATGACCTGTGGTATAAAGTAAAAATAATTTCCCCACACTTGTTTCATACAATGATATCATGTGTTGTTAGTAAGGGGTAGAGTAAAAAGTAGGTTTTTTTCTCAAACACATTTTATATGTGTTTTTTAAAGCAAAATTAACAGTTCTTATTGTAAAATTTCCTAGTCTTTAATTTATAAAGTTACTCCAAGAGAGTGGTATTGTATGCCTTATTTCTCAATCTGTTTAGTCATCTAAAACTCTTTAATGAAATAACTATTAATGTCTTGTAATACCAGAATTCTTTAGACCAAAAATTTAAAAAGCATTGACAAAATATTTTTCTTTAATAATATGTGTTGAGTAGCACTAATTAGAAGAGGAAAAATCCAAATGATTAAGGAATAGGAAAGTATTTGGTTTTATTTATTAAAAAAAACAAATCTGCTAGATGACTAATCCACAGAAGTCTTTGGGAAACATAGGAAAGACAAAAGTTATCCACTAGAGAAGGATGAACAAATTTGAAGTTCAACTAAACACAGTGGAGAATCTTTCTGCAATTATACTCTACAAACATTGCTGCTAGGCAACCAAGCTCAGGACCATCCATCCACATAATACTATTCATATTGTAATAAGAAAAAACACTAGGGGAAAAACAAACAATAAATAAGTACAGGACAACACATACCTAGTTCTGCCTTGAAGGAAGATACAGAAAGAAAGAAGTTTGAGACATGGTTTATTTAGAAATAATGCCACCCCAAGGCAATTTTCTAGCAAGCCTATGAGATCATGAACTACTTTAGGGAGTACTGATCTACTTAGTTTTTCTATTGTATGACATAACATAGTCAATATAAATAAACAAGAATATAAGTCCTCAAAACAGCTCACTGGGAACCACTGGGAAAAACTCCCAGGTGGGAGATGTTACAGCTTCCCTTTCAGAAGATTTGTTAGCATCTTTGAGTGGGACTCATGGACAACTCTGTGATGTTTACTTTCCTGGCCCCTTTCTGGCATCATCTTTGATTAAACTAGCCAAGGAGTTAGGAAGCATAGACGTTAACAGTATAAACGAAATTATTTCTAGAAGGAGAATGAAAGTTGGTCTGGATAGACAAAGAATTCCATCTTCGGAAGAAAAATGTTCCAAATCAGAATTTTGTTCCTCAGAAAACAAGTCTTGGTCTCCTCAATTCACATAATTTGACTACAGGAAGCCTTGTAGTCATGACTTGATATTTTATGAATTCTAGACTATGCTGAGCATGACACTTAATATTCGGAGAAGAAATAGTCATTATGGATTCTGAAAGAGATATAAATCACAGAAATAAGAAAAATTAGAAGGTTATTAAGATAAACTACCAATAGTGTGTCTTCATTAGCAAAGAATTCTAAAGGCATGCATACTCTAAAGTCATGCTCAAAAAGCCTGGCATTTCAAACTACAGTTTCTGTGCTCACATTCACCGTGGCCAGTGCGTGCCTGGGTAAACATGTCAGATGAAACTGTTCAGTTGATGCCCATGGAATTCACCAAATCCCATATTTCAGATACCACTGTGCTGGGTTTATCAGAGAGTTTATTAAAAATGCTCTCTTCTCTAGTCACTCATAACATAAATTAAGAGAAGAAAATACATACATAGGAAGCTTTTCTTGTTTTAACTATATTTTATTATCTTTAATTATTTGTACAAAGGGATGATCATTTACCAAATGCATCTTCATAGATGTCACCCCTTGTAAGCAGAATTCCAACAGTACCAGTTCTAACTATTTTTTACATAATAGAACTGTTAAAAAAAAATAGGAGAGCGTTCCTTATGGAAGTCATACAACACAAGTGCTATAACCAGTGATACAGTATACATGAACAGAAAACGGAGACTGCCTGGGAGGGATAATCAGCAGGAGGGCAGAGAAGGAAATGAGGGGAGACTGAAATGCAAAGGGGATTAAAGGATGCTTTGTAAATATGTATCTATGAATAGAGCAGAATATATCCCACCAAATGCTGTTTGGTGGAGAAACAAGAGAGGGAGAAGGAATGCAACTATGGTGGAGGGGGCGAATGTGTTCAAAGTGCACTGTGAACACTATGGGAATACTACAACCATTGTAAGAAAGTTCTCTCATATTACAAATTCAAAAATATTTTTTAAAGGATGAAAATGGAGTCTCACCTATTGTATGTTTTAGGGAGCTCTGGAAAAGAAGAGAAAAAGGACCCCAAGCACAAAGAAATTATAAACAGATGGAAACACTAATTGCCCTGATTTGATTGGCACATATTGCATGTACGTGTTGTCATCACATGGTACCCAATGAATATGTGAAATTATTCCAAGTCAAACATTATTAGAAGTCTTGATATAAAATATTACTAGAGCAGAGAACTCATAGATGTCTATATTATGGGGAAAAGAGTTACTGCTATCTATCATCCAGATAAGGTGAGAAAGGAGGTAGGGTAAGGGATGGGAAGAAGAAAGGGACAGAGACAGGGACAGAGACAGAGATAAAGAGAGACAGAGATTCATAGAGAGGGAATCTTACTCTCCTGTCACACAGAAGGAAGGAAGGAAGAGAGAAAAGTAAACTTCCAGCACTTTTCTTCAGATTCCATTTGATGGCCTACATTACCAAGGCACTATACATTTATTTCAGGTCTGTGACCTCATTTTGAGGCTTCTCAGAGGCATCTTCTTTAATATAAGCACTTTAAAATATAATTTCCAAAGTATCCCAACTTGCAGGTAAGCAGAAATGTTTTCATTAGCAGAGCTCTGTCTGGAAGGGGATTGCAATTTAGCCATCTGACCGTGTGATCAGAATGCTCTGCTTCTGACCTAGGATGCTTATCACAAAAAAAGAGCTCCAATTCGAGGTCAAACCCATTTTTTAAGTGTTGACTGTTCTAATGTTAGTGCACCAGTGGGAAAAGAAGTATGCTCCACTTCTCACAAGGCTATCTGCATGCAAATGGACAGAGAAATTTCTGACAGCTCAAGTTTTGTCAGAATGGGTCAAAAGTTTTCAGACTATCCCAAGACTATGGCTTTATTTAGCAAAACTGGAAGTAACCAAAGATAATTTGAATTGTACCCTATGCCCAACACCATTTGCCAAACCTGAAACATCTTAAATCCCTCTCATTATTCTAGGACAAGGCATTTTCCCTACAGGCAAGTCTGGGATGTGATAGGTCATCAGATAAACTCTAGCAAGAAACAAGTCACCAAGATTGTCTCCTTCCAGTACATGCAAGAATAAAAGAGATATGCAAAATGGGAAGGGCAAATCCATTCACTCATGGGAGACATGTGATAGAACAAGGTAAAAAGATGAGAGAATGAGAAATGGAGAGTGTGAAATAGACCCTGATATGGAGACAGGAAAAGGATTGTGATTTTAAATAGTCCCAAATTAATTTTTCCCATTGTACAATTTTGCAGCAGCATTCTTTCAGGAAACAAAGCTCTGTATCAACAAATAGTTTTCATGGCATTATTCGCTCAGTGTTTTATCTTCTTCTTCTTATTGTTTGTTCAATGAGGGGTCTCCATCTGTAATACTGGATATTCCCAGCCTTGAGCTCATGATCCTCTTTCCTTAGCCTCCCAAATGCTGGAGTTCATGTGCCATGAAACTCAGCCTAGCTCAATGTTCTCAATCAACAAAACAACCAGTCTCTACAGGCTGGTGTACCAAGGACCCAATAATAAGCCAGGTACTAGTACCTTCCACCTGCAATCTAGCTATTCAGAAGACTAAGACTTAGAGGATTACAGTTCAAAGCCAGCTCAGGAGGAAAAGTCTGTGAGACTTCATTTCCAGTTCACTACAAAAATGTCAGACTAGAAGTATGGCTCAAGTGGTACAGTGACAGACATGAGCAAGAAAGTTGTGTGAGCAGTGGAAGGCCTGAGTCCTGAGTTCAAGCTGTAGTATGAGTACACACACACACACACACACACACACACACACACACACACACACACACCCTCAATAATAAGATACATTGTTGGTTGTGGAGCCTGAACTCTGGGCCTGGGCTCTGTCACTCAGCTCTTCAGCTCAAGGATAATGCTATACCACTTGAGCCACAGTGCCACTTCCAGCTTTTTCTGCTTCTGTGGTGCTGAGGAATCAAACCTAGGGCCTTATGCATGTGAGGCAAGCACTCTACCACTGAGCCACATTCCCAACCCCCAATATATAGATATATATTTTTTCAGAATATTAATTCTGCCTTTGTTAGAGAAGAAACTGAGCTGTATTCAGAAATACTGGGAACCAGGCTCACCCATCTGGTCAAAGCCCTAGCAATGCTATTACTAAATGTGGTAAGTGTTCAGTGTCCTTGGTCCTATTTCCCCCTGAATTATAATCCCACTAAAATCTTTTCTAATGAAAATAATTACTGAATGAATATACATTGCTAAGACTCAAAATGTCACCTGTCACAGAAGAATGGCTCTCCCTTTATTTACACACATGTTCAGAAACAGATGAGCTTTTCGAAACTCCATAATGATGAGGCAATTTTACTCCCCCAGATGGAGCCAACTCTGAACCCTCTTCATTTTATATCATTGTTTTTTAGGGAACCAAATAATCCATTCTTCTCCTTGTATGAGTGGTTAATCTTTCTTATTATTTACCAAAATTTCCATGTCTTTCTATATCAACTAATTAACAGTAGGAGCTGTGACTATTACTGAATTGGCTCTTTGGGGCGCTAAGACTGAATTAAATTAGTGCATCCAAAAGCAGTGTTTTTCTATTATAGTAAGAAATTAGCTTTCCATGAAGTATTTACAAACAAATAGGCCAAAAAACTGTGAAAGAGAACATCTTTCTTGGAAGGAAAAATGCGAATGAGATTTCTAGAGTGGTTTTAAACTTAATCCCATGTGTTGACTTAAGCAATCTGACAAATAACAGGTAATATCAAGTAATGTCACTTTCTGGTCCATTAAAAAAACTGAAAAGGAATAAAAATATTTTTTCACACTGGAGTCCTAATGTAAATGCAAAATTGATACCAGAAGCCTCAATTTCTTAGTCTGAGATAATCCTGGTTCTATAAACTAAATTAACTAATAAACTTAAACAAAAATAAAAAGGCATCATCATCATCTGCATATTCAACACAATCATCAGAGCAGCTGTTGGCAGTAAAGAAAGGCTCTAGATGATTTCACATAGCTTAACTCTGCTACTGACTAGCTGTAGACGACCATCCAAATTAAAGAAGAAAGCTTCAGCCTCTGTTATTTCTAGGAAAGCTAGGAACAATAGTACTTTCGTTTTTAATATTTTTGTTGTAAATATAGTATACAGAGGGGTTACAGTTACATGAGCAAGGTAATGAGTACATTTCTTATCAAGCATTGTTACTTCCTCCTTTGTTTTTCCCCTGCCATCACTTTCCTCCTACCTCTACAACTACACTCCATTGCTGCGCCCCTCCCCAACTAAATTGTAAAGTTCGTTTTTCAACATAGTGTCTTGCATGTCTCATTGTTACAATAGGTCAACCTGTTAAAATAGGTCAACCTGTATCCCTATTTAAGCATTTTGTTTTTTCCCTTCCCCTCCCCAAGATAGAGAAGTGTATATACAAGATTTAGGGCACCAACGTCAAATACAGTGAAAACAGGGGTTATACTGTGGGGGAAGAACATACAAGAGAAACAAAAAAATGACATAGTACATTTTAGATACCTTAAAAAACAATAGCAAGAAAGAAAAAAGTTGTGTCCATATCTTGGGTTCATTTCGCTTAACATCATCTTATGTGGTCATATGTACATAGTTTTTGACCTTTTCTGCTTGTCCTAAACATATACTAGTGATTGCAAATAAGGGAAACCATGAGACCTGTTTCTTTGGGCCTGGCTTACTTCACATAATATAATTTTTTCCAAGTCTTTCCATTTCCTAACAAATGGGGCGGAATCATTTTTTCTGATGGAGACATAGAATTCCATTGTGTGAAACGAGCTTTACAACGTTAGTGCGGGGGAGGGGGGGGGGGAGGGGGGGGAAGGGGGGGAGGGGGGGAAGGAGAAGGATTGGGATTGGGAGGAAGGGGGGAGGCTGGGAAGAGATGTGAAGGGTAAACAAAGGAGGAGGCTGCAATGCTTGGTAAGAAATGTATGCATTATCCTGCCCATGTAACTGTAACTCCTCTGTACAGTATGTTCACAAATAAAATTAAATTAAATTTAAAAAAAAAAAAAGAATTCCATTGTATGTGTGTGTATGTGTGTGTGTGTGTGTGTGTGTGTGTGTGTGTGAGTGTGTGTGTGTGTGTGTGTGTGTGTCACATTTTCTTGATCCATTCATCTACTAAGGAACATCTGGGTTGGTTCTATATCTTAGCTATGGTAAATAATGCTGCAATAAACATAGTTGTTCTGGTAGCTTTAGTGTGGTCTTGTTTGGGATCATTTGGGTAAATGCCCAAAAATGGGATTGCTGGGTCATAGGGGAGCTCTATGTGGAGTCTTTTGAGGAACCTCTATACTGCTTTCCAAAATGGTTGAACAAGTTTACACTCCCACCTACAATGCAGTAGGGTTCCATTCTGGCCACATCCCCTCCAACATCTGTTGTTATTACAGTTCTTGATTATAGCCATTCTAACTGGGATGAGGTGGAATCTCAATGTCATTTTGATTTGCTTTTCTTTTATGGCTAGAGAAGTTGAGCATTTCTTCATGAGTCTATTGGCCATTCTTATTTCCTCTTCAGAGAAGTTTCTCTTTAAGTCTTTAGCTCACTTATTTATCAGGCAGTTGTTTCTTTGAGGATTTGTTGATGGGGGATTTAATTTTTTGAGTTCTAAGAATATTTTAGATATGAGACCCTTGTCCATTATATGGCTAGTGAAGATCTTCTCCCAATCCATGGGCTTTCTATTGGTCTTGCTAGCTAATGCCTTTGCCATGCAGAAACTCTGCAATTTCATGCAATCCCATTTGTCCAAAATTTATTTGATTTGTTGTGTTTCTGGGTCTTTATTAAGAAAATTTTGGCCTGTGCCAAGGAGACCTAGAGTTTCTCCTATTCCTTCCTATAATGTTTTCAGAGTGTCTGCTTTGACATCAAGGTCTTTGATCCATTTGGAGTTGATTCTGTTGCAGGATGATATATAAGGATCTAGCTTTAGTTTTCTACAGGTGATTAACCAATTTTGCCAGCACCATTTACTGAAGAGAGTGTCTTTCTTCCACTCTATTTTTTAGCTCTCTTATCAAAGATTAGGTGGCTATAGGTCTGTGGGTTCATTTCTGGGTCTTCAGTCCTATTTTGCTAGTCCTCAAGTCTGTTCTTGTGCCAGTACCAAGCTGTTTTGATCACTGTGACTTTGTAGTAGAGTTTGAAATTTGGTATTGATATTCCTCCAACACTGTTTGGGATTGTTTTTGCTATTTGGGGTCTTTTATTAGGGACAACAATACTTTCTTCACAGACTTCTTCAGCAGGTTCAATGATATGTGATATATATATATATATCACATATATATACATACATCTATACAAATATACATATATGTATATATATCACATATATATATATACATCTATACAAATATACATATATGTATATATATATCACATATATACATACATCTATACAAATATACATATATGTATATATATATCATATATATATGATATGTATGCTTGAATGCTATGAAGCATCATTCATATGATACCTTTGATGATGCCTATTTCACAAGTCCAACAAGCTGCTTTATCCCTAGTAATCTTATGGAACTTGGTCTGTGAATATTTCTTTTTTATTTTTATTAATAAGTTTTTTTATTGTAAAAATATTGTACAGAGGGGTTACAATTACATGAGCAAGGTAATGAGTACATTTCTTATGCAGAATTGTTGCCTCCTCCTTTGTTTCCCCTTACCATCACTGTACCCTCCCAACCCCCTACCCCCAACCCTCCACCGCCAAAGTTGTAAAGTTCGTTTTTCGACATAACATCTTGTACATCTCATTGTTGCAATGGGCCCACCTGTATCCCTATTTAAACAATTTGTTTATTCCCTTCCCCTCCCAAATTATAACAACATCAAATACAGTGAAAACAGGGGTTATACCGTGAGGGAGGGACATACAAAGCAACAAAGAAATCATCTTATAAATATGTTAGAAATACACAGTGGAATTCTATGCCTCCATCAGAAAGAATGACATTGCCCCATTTGTTAGGAAATGGAAAGAGTTGGAAAAACTTATATTAAGTGAAGTAGGCCAGGCCCAAAGAAACATAGGTCCCATGCTTTCTCTTATTTGCAATAATTAGTATATGTCTGAGACAAGCAGAAATGGACAGATAAGTTGATGTTAGGCGAAATGAACCCCAGGATAAGGACTCAAATGGTTTTTCTTTCTTGCTATTGGTCTGCGACTATTTCCAAGTCCAAAGTCCTCACCCAATTACAAGACTGAGGATAAGAAATGAAATTGTTGATAGCAAAATTGACCTATGATCAGATTCACTCTTATAAATTACTGAAATTATGCTTCTTTTGACTTTTGCCCTCAAGGGGGAAAAGTGGGTCAATTTCTAGCACAGAATAAAAGGTGGAAGAAATGCAGTGCACCCAGGAGGAATCTATGGCTCCTTATTCTGTTTGATTCTCCTTACTCTCTGAAGAGGAAGGGCAGAAGAAGGACAACTCGTCATGAGTGCCTTTGGCCTACATCATTTAACATCACAAATACCTGGATCTCTTCAGCCCATCTTCCAAAGATGGTCTTGACTTAGTAGTTACCCAGCATCAGAGACTTGGAGGCCTCTAGGCAACTTCTCCTGCTTAGGTTGAACAAATGTTATCTTGAGAATAAAAGTTTTTGTGGGTGATAAAACATGCGTAAAACTGGCTACCCTTTCCAAAGTCAGAGATTAAAATGTCTTTGGTGCTCTTGGGATTCTGAACTACTACATTAAGATGTACTTGTGCTGAATAAGAAAGGATCATAGACTTACATAATCGGATAAAAAGAGATCTCTGCATATAAAGAAATGCATTTGTTCTCCACATGTGGACTTCTTAAGAGTCATTTATTGTTCACCATTAGGCTTGCTATGCTGGCACAGTACCACTGAGCCACATCTCCAGCCTTCTTGGGGACAGAGTCTCACTTCCTAGGCATGTGCCTGAGCCATGATCCACCTCCTTTTAGGCTGTCTGTCGTCTCTAGGACTGCCTTCGCATGCGGGTTCTCTCTGTGAAGACAGTCTTATGGACTTTTCTACCATTGGCCTGGTACTGCAATCTTCTCAAGTTCAGTCTCTCTCACAGTTTCAGATGTGCACCATTGTTCCCAGTTATGGGTTGAGAAAGGGTCTCACTGACTTTTCTACCTAGGCTTGCCTCAAAATGTGGTCTTCTTGATTTACCCTGACAAATAGCTAATATTGCAGACCTAAGTCATAGATACCTAACTAGGAAATAGATTTTTTTTAAGCAATTGTCTTTACAAAACACATTTATGAAGAATAGAACAATTTGAATTTTGTGATTGCCCTCACAGGGGTACTTAGGTGTAACAACAACAACAAAAAATCTTGCATAGCAATTTTAAACAGAAAATTATTTAGGAAGAGACAGAGTATCTCCAGAATCATCTAGAGGTCTACTTTGGCTAAACTTCTGGAGAGGACACTCAGAGTAATCATAAGGCTAGCCTGCCAAAGAAGCTACTTTCCCTGCCATCATCACAAAAAATTCCAAGATAGGACAAGTCCAGCACTGCTGCCAGGAATGCCATCTTCCTCTCTCTACCTCAGTGTCTGCTGCAGAAATGGAAACAGGACCACACCACCATCCCTAGGTAACTCAGACCAGAATGAAGCCTTTCCCAGATGCATCTGATAAGCAGGACCTAAATTGCTTATTCTTCCTCCAAAATAAAAAGACACCATTTTTTGTTTCCTCTTGGAGTCAGTAATACTTACAGTAAATAGAATTATTACAATAAGGACAGACTTTAAACACTATTTTCTACAACCTTATTTACAGAAGTCTTTTACAGCGTTCAAATTTTAAATAAGGATAAAAGAAGCTACCATATGGTACTATGCTATAAATTAAATAAAATACAAATATAAAGGTCTTAATACAACTGGAATACAGCAAGTGAGCAAAAGATATGTGTTATGTAGTAACAGGTTGTCGAGTAGAACATTTCCTGTTGTTCCAGAATTAGAAACTAAGCCTTAAATCTTACAATGCAAGATTGTCCACATATTAAATAAAATAAAAAGAGACAGCTTCTCCAACATTTAGTATGAGTAGGTGTGTTCTCTACTGCTCCCAAACATTCCTCAGTATACTCGCCCACATTTTAAACAGGAGATTGAGGGGAGAATCTTTCCACAGGCTTCTTGTAGGAATGGGAATGTCTACAAGAAAGGAATAATGGCATTTCATTTTCCAGTGTGACCTGCTAATTCCTCTGCCCACAGAGCCCATCTGTGCAGAGAAAATGAACAATGGAGACACAGAAGTGAGAAAGCAGAAGTGAACAACATCAGGACACAACAATCTGTTAGTTTTTCCCAGTGCAAGAGAATGCTGAAAAGGTGACGAAGCTTGCGCTATATCATTAGTCCCCTAGCCAAGCTGACATTCTGCTGCTGCTTCAAGAAGTAGCGGACAGTTTGATTCCTCAGTACCACATAAAGAGAAAAAGTCAGAAGTGGCGCTGTGGGTCAAGTGGTAGAGCACTAGTCTTGAGCAAAAGAAGCTCAGGGATAGTGCCCATCCCTGAGTTCAAGCCCCAGGACTGGCCCTCCCAAAAAAGAAGTAACAATAATGCCTCTGTGCAATGAACCAATTATGAAGGAAGCTGGAGGCTGCAAGATGATTTTGGGAGAAGTCAAATTGAAGAGACAGGTCTCCCATGAAAGTAACTATGAGTGTGGGATCTCTCTTACAGGATCATCTAATGATCAGACACACATGTCCAAACACCCATTTCTGTCTTTCCTTACAATCTCTCTCCTCTCTATCACAGCACACCACAGGAGACAGAGAAAAGGGAAGAAGAATATAACAGCAAACCCCAATCCTACCCTATATGCTTCTTCAGGTCACAACTTAACCCAGAGCTAGCAGACAGGGCAGGTGTCATCAGAGTTTTCTATCAGAATGAACTGGACATCCTAACTAGAGTTGATCTGAATAGAATGAGACTGCCAAAAATGTCATTAAAGTCTAGGAAAAGCAGATTAAACAGAATGAGGTCAAAGGCAAGATCTACTACCACAAACTTTCCACAAATCAATTTTAAATTGCATTTCCTTCATTTTTTCCTTTTTCTATCTACTTTCTCTATAAGGACCCGGTTCACATTGGAAGAAAAGATAAAAAGGACTAGGTGGCCATCGACAGCGTCATGAAAGTGCTTTCCCACCCTTTAAACCTTTCTTTACACCATTATGTCCTGAATAGTAATGCTCTGTTGCAAAGAAAGACATTCTCTCCATTGAGACTCTTTTATTCCAGCCAACTTGTCTACACTCAATACATTTGTTTGCTGGTACTGGGCTTTGAATTTAGGACTTTGTTTCTGCTAGGCAGGTAGTTTACCACTTGAACCTTTTTTTTTCAAGACAGAGTCTTTCTTTTTCCTATGTCAAACTGGATTGTGAGCCTTCTATTTACACTTAACACGGTACCCAGGAAGAAAGGCACATGCTACCATGGCCAGTTCTTTCTGTTGAGATGGATCTCATGAACTTGTTTTGCCCACGCTAGCCTGAATCCTCTTGTTTCTCCCAAAGAGCAGGCATGTGCCACCGGCCAGGTCCCATCCAACACATAACTGAAGCAGTAACTAGTAGAATGAATTTGTTATACTATGATCTGCTTCCCACAATCTTTGATTCACAGTTCTGGAGTGTTGTAGACCATCTTCTTCAAATTTAACACACCCAGGAATCTTGTTGAAGAGAAAATTCTGATGTAGCAGGTTTGTAGTGAAAGTTGGGGAACCTGAGATTTTTTTTCCTTTCTAACACATTTTCAGACTTGGGGACAACACTTAGTGTGGCAAGGCTACAGAGTGAAGAACATCCTAAATCATTAAAAGAGAAAGGGGAAACAGTTCTGCCATTCCATAGAAAGAGGTCAACAAGAGAAAGCAGAAATTCTATTTATCTGCCTTGATAGCAACTTCTCAGACTGTACTCTGTGTGCTTTGTGACTAGATTTTCCCATACTTATTCTATTCTTTCTTCATGGTAACACCACTTGGTAATGGTCATATTTTTTGTAATATTGTATATTTTCTTAGGATTCTTCTCAATAACATTAATATCTTACCTCAGTAAACTAGTGAATATCGAAATGATAGTTTGTGCTGTAGAAGGAAAAAACCTAAGTCACTCAAAAAGAGATAAATTTCATGAGACTCTAACCATGGGATGCCTAAAGCTTCAGCTATGTTCAATTCCATTAATGTGTTAGATTTCAATTTTTTTCTTTTCTTTTACACAGAACTATCCTTTTTTTACTCTCTCATATCTGTCCCTCTTTCTCATGTTCATATTTGCTGAAATGAAGAATATTTTAGGACAATTATAGATTCAAATAGTCTGATCTGTGAGTGAATTATTTGGTTCTAATTCATGCTTTCAAAAATCTGTTGTAATAATGCGTAATCAATACTGAATCAATACTGATGCATGTAGATGACTGAAAACTGCCTGGCCACTCAAATCTCTCATGTTCTGATATATAAATGACCTTGGAAACCACTGCTCTCCTGCGGGCTCTTCATCACAACTATGTTGAATTACTATCAGGTATTCTCATTAGGATTTGAGTCCACATTCTTTGACTACTTTGATTCAGAACCCAAACTTTTCGAAATGTTACTGCTAGCTTAGTTCCTCCATCCTGTGTTCAGAGTCCATGGATTAGCTACAGGACTATATACACTTCCACTTAAAAGACTCACTGTATGAGATTTCTCTAAACATGCTTCTATAACAGCTTACATCCTTCATCCAGGACTTTTTGTCTCTCAACCTCTGTTTCTTATGTCTCATGCCAAACATGTGTTAAAAGTTTGGTTGCTAGCATTGCAACTGTTAGGAGGTGGTGGAAGTTTAAGAGGAGAGGCTTTCTGAAATGCCTCCAGTTCATTGGAGGCTTGTTCTCAATGGCACTATAGGATATCCAGCTCTTTCTTTTCCTCAGCTGACATATATATATATATATATATACACACACACATATACATATACATGGTTTTATATAAGACCATACATGTGGTTACATACATATATACAATGTATGTGTGTGTGTGTGTGTGTGTGTGTGTGTGTGTGTGTGTGTGTGTGTGTGTGTGTGTGTGCATGCCATCCAGCAACTTGAACTCAGGCCTGGGCACTGTCCTTGGGTTTAATTTGCTCCATGTTAACACACTTCCACTTGAGCCACAGCTCCACTTCTGTCTTTTTTGGTAATTTAGTAAAGATAATAATGCCACAGACTTCTCTGTCTGGGCTGGCTTTGAACCATGATCTTCGGATCTCAACATTCTGAGTATCTGGGATTACAAGCATGAGCTACTGACACCTTACCCAGAAAATCATGTATCTTTATAACTTTATTATCTCAGGGTTTTTTGTTACAGTATGAAAATTTTCTGACAAACAAGAACAAGGGGGCCATCTCTCTACCTTCTGTTCCTTTGTTAGCTACCCAACAATATTAAATACTCATTTAAGATCAAAGTCTACATTTATTAATATTTGAAAATTCAGGTTGTTTAAACTGACAGAAATCATCAAGTCCAACTCTTTCTATTAATAATAAGTGCTCTACATTTTTTAGCCAGATACATTTCCCCGAAAGGATACTGGACTGAGTGTCAAGTAGGAGGTTTGGCGTGCAACAAAGAACTATGGCTGTTCATTGGAAGAAAGTGGCTCAAATGTCAAAATTATCTGTATACATCTCTATTTTCAAAGTGGGCACTGGTGGCTCCGGCCTATGATCCTGGGATCTGAGGATTGGGGCTCAAAGCCAGCCCAGACAGAAAAGTCTGTATACTCTCAGCTCCAGTTAGCCACCAAAAAATTTGAAATTGGAGCTGTGTCTCAAGGAGTAGAGTTTTAGCTTGAGGGAAAAGACGAAGAGACAGCGCCTAGGCCTTGAGTTAAAACCCCAATACTACCACACATCACATCACACACACAAACACACACACACACACACACGCATCTCACACATACACACAGTCTCTATTTCTTGTAGTGTTCTGACTCATATGTTCTGACATGTGACATATGACGTAAAGGGTGTTCATGAAAAAAACACTATACTCAGTCTTTTCTACATAGAAATCCTCAAGAATAGTTTGGAAAGAAAGTAAGTAATACAAATTTCCATATTTAGTAACTATGCCTTTTCTCACAAAACCAGAGCACACTTGTGCTAAAACCCGAACATAAAGATTGAGAAAAATAGCATTAGTAAGAGGAGGCAAAAAGAAGAATAGAGAGCATCATCTCTAGTTACTAGCCTTAAAGACCTAAATATGTAGGGCACTAGTGGCTCATGATAATAATCCTATCTACTTAGGAGCCTGAGACTTGGAGGAACAAAAAGCCAGCATGGGCAGAAAAGTCTGTGAGACTCTATTTCCAGTTAATCAGCAAAATACCAGACTAAAGGCATGGATCAAGTGACAGAGCACCAATTGTGAGCCAGAAAGCAAAGTAATAGCTCTAGGTCCTGGGTTTAAGCTCTGTTGTGGCATTCACACACATACACACACACACACACACACACACACACACACACACAAGAATACAGCCTGTTCTCTTGTCGTTAATTTACTTGACATATTTGAAATAAAGTGCTAGCATTTTCTTAAAGTGAAAATTACATTAAAGCCTATGTATGAATTAACAAGATAAGGTTCCAGCACAGTCTCAATAATAATGATGTCTACCTTCAATTTCTCACTGGTAAACATGAAGAAAATACTTTCTCTGTGACCTTCATGACACTGACTCAAGGGTAACATAACATGCTATATGTGAAAGAAGTCTGGAAAGAAAGACAGTAAGTCTTGATTTATCTATATTATTGTTATCCAGCCTATAGCCAAGCATGATATTTCCCAGTAACTGATCAGTTTAACTTTCCTATAGGTGATGGCTATTCTGCTTTCTTCCTTTCTTTTTGATCTGTTTCATAACATTTTCTTTCTTCTTTTTAATAAGTTTTTTATTGTGAAAATACTGTACAGAGGGGTTACAGTTACATGAGAAAGGTAATGAGTACATTTCTTATCAAGGATTGTTGCCTCCTCCTTTGCTTTTCCCCTATCATCCCTATCCTCCCAGCTCCACAACTACACTTCCCCCTCCCTCCATTTCTCTCCCCCAATCTCCCCCCACCCACTTCTACCTAAATTGTAAAGTTCATTTTTCTTTTTTTGTTGTTTCTTTTTTATTATTATTAATTTTTTATTGTGAAAATACTGTACAGAGGAGTTACAATTACATGAGTGAGCAAGGTAATGAGTACATTTCTTATCCAGAATTGTTGCCTCCTCCTTTGTTTCCCCTTGCCATCCTTGCCCTCCCAACCTTCACTCCCCAACACCCCAAAGTTGTAAAGTTTGTTTGTTTTTCAACATAGCATCTTGTACATTTCATTGTTGCAATGAGTCCACCTGTACCCTTATTTAAATAATTGGTTTTCTTCCTTCCCTTCCCCAAATTATACCAACATCAAATACAGTGAGAACAGGGGTTATACCATAGGAGAGGGACATACAAAGCAACAAAAAAAATCACATGGTACCTTATAAATACATTAGAAACAATAGCAAGAAAGAAAAAAACACTTCTGTCCCTATCTTGGGGTTCACTTTGCTTAACTTCATCTTATCTGGTCATATGTATATAGCTTTTGACCTTTTCTACTTGTCCCAGACATACACTAGGTATTGCAAATGAAACCATGGGACATATGTTTCTTTGAGCCTGGCTTACTTCACGTAATAGAATTTTTTCCAGGTCTTTCCATTTCCTAACAAATGGGGCAATGTCATTCTTTCTGATGGAGGCATAGAATTCCATTGTGTATATAGATATATACCATTGTATATATTTACCACATTTTCTTGATCCATTCATCTACTGAGGGGCATCTGGGTTGGTTCCATATCTTAGCTATGTCAAATAATGCTGCAATAAACATGGTTATGCTGGTAGATTTAGATAGTCTTGTTTGTGATCATTTGAGTAAATGCCCAAAAGTGGGATTGCTGGGTCATAGGGGAAATGAACCTACAGACCTATAGCCACCTAATCTTTGATGAGGGAGCTAAAAAAATAGAATGGAAGAAAGACAGCCTCTTCAGTAAATGGTGCTGGCAAAATGGTTAACTACTTGTAGAAAACTAAAGCTAGATCCTTATATATCACCCTGCACCAGAATCAACTCCAAATGAATCAAAGACCTCAGAGTCAAAGCAGACACCCTAAAAACATTACAGGACAGAATAGGAGAAACCCTAGATTTTCTTGTCACAGGCCGAAATTTTCTTAATAGAGACCCAGAAACACAACAAATGGGATTGCAGTAAACTGCACAACTTCTGCATGGCAAAGGACATAGCTAGCAAGATCAATAGAAAGCCCACAGATTGGGAAAAGATCTTCACCAGCCATACAATGGACTCATATCTAAAATATACTTGGAACCCAAAAACTTAAATCCCCCAACCACAAATCCTCAAAGATACAACTGCCTGATAAATATGTGGGTTAAAGACTTAAAGAGAAACTTCTCTGAAGAGGAAATAAGAGTGGCCAATAGACACAGGAAGAAATGCTCAACCTCTCTAGCCATAAAAGAATTGCAAATCAAAACAACATTGAGATTCCACCTCACCCCAGTTAGAATGGCTATAATCAGGAACTCTAATAACAACAGATGCTGGTGGGGATGTGGCCAGAAGGGAACCCTACTGCATTGTTGGTGGGAGTGTAAACTTGTTTAACCACTTTGGAAAGCAGTATGGAGGTTCCTCAAAAGACTGCTTGTTTTCTGAGAACTACAAAGCCCTTAAATGAATATCTCTGTAAAAGAGGGAAAGCACTGTAACAGATAGCAAATTCTGTCTATTACCAATATTATCAAATCATTGACTCTTGTTTATCAAGAGTGCAAGCAATTTATACTAACAACAAAAATCTCAGAAAACCCATTGTTCATGCTATGGATCGTAGCAGTCATGGTCATTAATCCTTTTTTATTTTAAATGAAACTGGACAAAACCCTGAGCAGGAAAATGTTGACCCCACATCACACACAATTTTTCCACCTATAGGAAAATTAGCACATAAGCACAAATTACTATTTCAAATGGACATGAATGTAGGCAGTCTCTATTTCAACTTGAAGTCTAAGTAAGACCATAAAAGGTAATGAAATCCAGAAAACATGTAAAAAACCCAGGAGTGATTTTCAACACTACAATTGGCACTGAAAGTTTTTGTTACATTGCCAAATCAAGATTACCTGGGTATTGTATATTCTTTACACTCTATATATTGCTGTGTTACTTTAGAATTAAATACTTGTAAGAGTATTATTTAGTAAAAATTACTCCCATGTTCAAAGTGAAGGTTTAAGGTAGAAGATAACTGGCCATGCATGGAACTACTGCTGATTTTCGTAAGCACGCCTTGTGGTTGTCTTTCTTTGAACTGCATTTGATTTATTACCCCTGTCCCAGTTCCACTGAGTAATCTGAAAATCCAAAATGCAATAAGCTTTTTTCACCTTCTTATGCATAGAACCATATGGCAAAAACAAGAGGAGATCTGTGGGATGGATGATTGTAGGCATCCATACTTGCCTCCCTCTTGCTAAGCTCATGCAACTCATCTCTGATCTATCATGAATACTCGGAAAGGCTGGGAAGCATTATGGAGGCTGTGGCAAAGGGAAGGGGAGAGTCGTGTAAAGATAGTGTACTTGAGACCACTATGATTTTCAGTTGAGGGAAAAAGTCATCCCAAGTCCACCCCACGGGAAGGGATGTGGGGTTATGACACTCAAATTTCTGATATACCCATCCCCAGGTCATACATTTAGTAAACGCAAAGGAGAAGATTTTGGACTTTCTGATGTAAGCTATAAACACCACAGTCTGGGCCAGAATGGTTTAAGGAGGATTGGTGAAGGACTGACATGAACAAAAGGAAATTACTCAGGTAACTTTCATTCAGGTAATTTATCCTAGAATATATATAAGTGTTAATTAACACTGGGACAAAACAGGAGCTTTCTGATTATTGCTGAGGCTTTTTTTTTTGCATGCTAGTGTGTATGCATGCGTGTGTGTTCATGTGAGTACACATATATAACTTTACCATAAGGAGCTGGCCCCTTAGAAAATTCATCTGACACTTGGAGACTAGTTCAGAATGCCTAGGTTGATCCTTCTGTTCTATCACTACCACTGTGATCAGACGCCATCCAAGTGAGTCAGTCTATAAGTTCCAGATTGGACCAACCTAACCAAAGATATCACAGCTTAAACTAGACAATCTATAGGGCCCTTCCAATGCAATGTTCCAACGTGACTCTAAAGATTGTTTCCTGTCTTTTATTATATAAAACACAAAGCTACTTATTAAGTTTATAGGAGCCCAAATTAGCTTACCTTTCTGACCCATGGCATTATAGAAAATGTCAACCTGCCTTCAGTCCAGTGTTGCTTTGCAAAGTCCTGCACCCATAATTATCTCAGTGTCATATCCCAACCTCCTGTGGTATTTGGTGAACATAAACAAAGAGGAGTTTTTTTTAATGAGAGAGCCATTCACTATTACTTATAACACCACAAACTTCTCATTCACTACCACTAGCTAAAGTAGTTGTCTTTGTATAAAGTTCCCAGCATGAAAGTACAAGTGGACACCACTTGATTTGGGTTGAGGTAACTCTTTATGTGCTAAATCATAGAAAATCACTGTATTTATAGACATGTGGTAAGAAAAAAATTGCTGTAATATGAATATAGAATGCTTTGCAAAATACTTCAATCCCCCACTCCAGTTTCTCATTGCATAGTTAAGAGTCTTAATTTCCATAGAAATAACTACATGTTCACTTACCTGGGTATGAAAAATTCAAATCACACCTAAAGTAATCCACTTGGAAACAAACACTTCCTCATTTTCACATTCAATTCATGTTAGTGATTGACTCTCTACTGTGTACCAAGAATGGTTCTGTTTGCTGAACAAACCCAGTGATAAGTAACACAAATAATTATCCTGAAACACTGTCCTGCTTCAAGCAACTCTGTCATCAAAAGCACTGCAAGTGTGTCATTTGTAAATATGAGCAAGACTGATAGATATTCGTGACTTTCAAAATAATATCTTTATATGACTTTTCACTAAGAAGAACCAGCTTGCAGATCAAAGTCACTAGCAGATCACACACAAAAAGAACCAGTAGCATAAATAATTATGTTCACAAACTCGTGTCATACACCACACTCTGTTTATTAAAAAAAAAAAAACCCTTATCAAAAGCTATGTACATAAGTCCATATAAGATGATGCTAAGTGAAATGAGCCCCAAGATAGGGACACAAGAGATTTTATCTTTCTTGCTATACTTTTTAATGTACGATGTGATATTTTTGTTTCTTTTGTATGTTCTTCCCCCATGGTATAAACACTGTTTTCACTATATTTGATTCCGGTGCCCTGCATCTTGTATATTCATTTTCCTAATTTGGAGAGGGGAAGGGAAATAACAAAATGCTGAAACAAGGATACAGGTTGACCCATTGTAACAATGAGATGTACAAGACACTATGTAGAAAACAAACTTTACAGCTTTGGAGTTGGGGAGGTGGGGAGGGAAGGGGAAAAGCAAATGAGGGAGCAACAATGCTCTATAGGAAATGTACTCATTACCTTACTCGTGTAACTATAACCCCTTTGCACAGTATCTTTACAATAAAAAATATATATTAAAAACCCCTTATAGTAAAGGAAGTATGAATATGTCAATCCAAAATTTGCTGTTCTGGAATATTTGGAACTAAAAATACTTATAAAAACCAGTGATGTAAGATTATTCTTACTTCTTTCCTTAAAAAATAGGAGATAAAAAAAACGCTTGAATGAACAATAACAAGTACCATACCTGTTTTACAGCTGTTTATCAAAGAAGCAAAGTCTCCCCCATCTGCGTTAGGATCCTGTCATGGGTACTGACCCATGTTTTGCTTTCCTGGCCTCATGTTCCTTCTACTATATTTCTTGTGATGAATCCACTGTTTCAGACTGAATTCACAATCCCCATCACTTCCAGGCACAGCACTTAAAATAAATGAACAATTATTTTAGTTAAATCAAAACAATTTGTGTTAGAAATCAACAGCAATTAAGAATCACATACCATGTATTCTTCTGAGATAATCTTGTTCCAACAATTACTGGCTCAGCTAATGAAGTAATGATGCCTCTGGGTTATAATTTCCCAGGTGGCAGCTTGTTTTAAGGCAAAACTCTTTTTGATAGAAACAACTTCAATTTGAAGGTCTCAAATTTTGTACAAAGCTACAATTTATGCATATATATTATAGTATATATATACATATATATAAATATATACCACAAGAATGATGATGAGCCCTCAAGCTACCTCAAGTAACTACAATCAATGAGTGGACTAATGAAATATAACTGAAAATGAATAATTACTACAGACACAGCTGGTCTATTTCTTTCAGAAGAAAGAAATAGCTAGCTGGTCTATTTCTTTCAGAAGAAAGAAATAGATTGTTGTTGTTTCCACCTATTATGTTTTTTCTCCCCGATCCTACACCAAAGTGCTAATCCCAGATCATACTGTCTCATATCTAAACTGCAACACTGTCTTATTTTTGCCTTATAGATTTTCCTCCACCTGTCTGTCCTAAATATAAAATAAAACCTGAGAAAGAGGGGTAGTTTTAGTAAATGAACTAACAATAAGTAAGGGAAAACTAAGTGCAAGTCTAAGTAAAAAAGACTTTATCTGTTTTCTTCTTGAAATGCATATTTTTTGAAGGGGATATAATCTGCCCATTTTGGTAAAGAAACAAGAGTTCAAAAAGGTTAAAGCAAGTGGCTTAAGATTATACAAGTAGGAAGTGATATAACCACATTCCTCCTCCCTTAAAAAATAATCATCCACATATATATATCATATCATAATATAATCTATATCTAAACTATACACCATTCCTATGATTCTGTTGCCATACACATTGCTATGGTTTAGATCTTAAGTGTCCACCAAAGACCCACATGCCAAAGGCTGTGGAGCTATTGAGAGGTAGTGGGACCCTTAGGAAATATGACCTAATATAAAGGAGTTAGGTCATTGGGAGAAAGGCCCTGAATGCATATTAGCACTCTTGGCTCATCTTCTCTCTACTTCTTGGCTGCCACGAGGTGAACAGAGTGCCCATTCTATATATTTCTGTCATGATATACTGTGCTGTGCCACCACAGGTCTGAAGATACCAGGCCACATGACGATGTGTAGAACTTCTGAAACTACGACCCACAGTGAACCTTTTTTCCTTTTTATGTTTATTTTCCCAGATATCTTACCATGGCAACTGAAAGCTATCACGCACATTTTACTAACCCCAAATGGCCAAAGAGATTCTCTGGGAATCTACAACAAAGCTGATCTCTTTGATAAAGTAATATTGAGGCTTATGAGCTTCAGCTTTGGTTATACTTTTCATCACTTACTAGTAGCCTTCCTCATGTCTCAGTTGCCTTTTAGCACCTTTTCTCTCCTTTTCCAGGTCTAAAAGAATACTTCTATCACTGTATATATCACGTGACAATCCAAGCTCCTATTACTCCCCACCCCCACCCCAAAGATGATCAGTTCCTCAATATAGGGGACTGACACTTATTTGTTATTGTTTAGCATTACCCTCACTTTTATCATTTCTCATTTCCAGCTTGATGCATCCAGAACTGGAGGACAGAGCTGATGCCACATTAATCAGGTTTGGAGCTCTAGTAAGGTGGTAGTCTGTGAACTCTACTGCATTGGAGCTGGCCATGAGTTAATCACTGAGCCAAGGGCTTACTCAAGAAAGAACAGAACACATATGGATGGTGATGGCAGTTCTTATAAGGGTAATGGCTGAGAAAGTATAACGGAGAAAAGGGAACAGAATCATACTTTCACATTTAAGTCACAGCAGCCTTGTTCAACAAATGTCTCTTTCATAGACCTGGTGAATGATTTTCCTTGCCCTAACTACAAAGACGTCCCTAATAATTTCCTAGAATTCAGAATGCCACACATATTAGCCTATTTTTCAGATAGCAGAGTCATCATCTTTATTTGGGAAAGATGATGGGAAGAACTAACATATTAGCTTATAGTTATGATGTATTTGTGAATCACAGTGTATGACATGATAAGCAGTTTCACACATACTATATATACATATCATAATATATGATTGTATATTTTAGCACACCAAATATCATACATATATTACATGTGTACCATTATTTAACTTCCCATTTTATCCATGCAGAACACAGAGAAAGGATATCAATTGCTTACCCAAGTTTCATTAAAAGTAGAGGATTTAACTCAATTGGTCACAATAACCCACACTTTCAACCAGTGCCTATGACCCATCTATGCAGAAGGCTTCAAGGAGGAATGCAAGGAAGGTACACGGGTGCCTGTCACACTGGAGCATGGTTGAGTTCCCAGAAGCTAGACTTTAGGAAAAGCAAGTAGTGGTGACAGGAGAGGTGTGGCAGAACCTGGTTGTGTGAGGCCTTGTAGAGCATGCATATACATATACATACATATATATATATATATATATATATATATCACAATTTCCTTAAGTATATGTGTATATATATATATATATATATATATATATATATATCATATTTTTTCCTAGCTCTACAACATCATGGGGTATGTCCCTTCTGAAAAAGCCTCAGATTTCACCTCATAAAGACACACACACACACACACACACACACACACACACACACGTATGTTGTAGGGCCTGAACTCGGCCTGGGCACTGTTCCTCAGCAATTCATCTCAAGGCTAGCACCCTACCACTTGAGCCACAGCACCACTTCTGGCTTTTTCTGCTTCTGTGGTGCTGAGGAATTGAATATCTAGGGTCTCATGCATGCAAGGCAAGCACTCTACCACTGAGCCACCTTCCCAGCCCCAAGACTTTTATCTTGATGGGTCATTACACCATCACTGAACAATTTATTAAAGATTTAGCCCATTCCATTTTGTAAATCCACTACTTATAGCCAGATCCCTTTTTGTGTACTACTGGGTCATGAGCAACTTGAGTTTTCTTTCTCTTAGGCAATGATATTTTCTCAGGCAATACTAAGTCCCCCTGGCTTAGTAAACAAAATAAAAATGTATTATTTATATTGGTCTTCATTAATAATTAATAAAATTACAGGTGCATGATATTGCCAAGCTTCCTAGCTCACATCAGTGAAGCTGGTACATAACTTCCTTCTCCCCAAAATCACAATTAAATGATTACTGCTGAATGTATGTTTTTAATTAATTTGTGTTACCTCATGTGGAAACTAGGAAATAATGAGCTAAATTTCCAAACAGACAAACATGCTATGGTTTGTGAACTTTTAGTTCTCATGGTGTTATAATTACATCCGACTCATTTTCAGCTTCCTCTAGACATCTAAAGAAATGATTGTTATTGAATTATTCTAAAATTCCAGGAAATCATGTGGGTAGAACAGTGCCTTACAGAAATGTAGGACTTGCCTTTCAAACACAACACTTTTTTTGTTCTCTTTGCCTACTTGTCCACCATGATTTTTCTAACACTTTCATTTAGATCCTTGCCTCTTCATTCAAACATTAACAACAGATAATTAATGAACACAAGCTGTACATTAGTAGACAAAAAATAATAATTCATCATATTTATGATTCCTTAGAGATGCTTAAATGCTTTGAAAACTTTTGTTTTCATTGTAATATGCTAACCTCTATAGAAATACAGTAGTTGAGATCTATACTCAGTGTACTTCTCTAGTTACAAAGATACAATATGTAGCACAAAAGATCAATGAGCTATAAAGTAGGAAACGTGTGTTCTTCCCTTCCACTAACTGCCTGGAAAGCAAAATCCTTAGATTCCCGATATCAAGCCAACTCTTTGATGATTGAATGAAGAGTCCTATGAAAATCATCACTCCTACCCCATCTTACTAACTGTGCTGGTAAATTCTGTCCTAACAGAGCTACAATTCTTTGTGTTTGTTCATTTGTTCGTCAGCTGTAGAGCTTGAACTCAGGGCCTGTGCTTTTTTGCTCAAGGTGAGTGTTTTATCACTTTGAGCCACAGCTCCACTTCTAGTTTTGGGGTAGTTAATAGGAGATAATAGTCTCAATTACTTTCCTGCCTGGGCTGGCTTCAAACCTCCATCCTCAGATCTCAGCCTCCTGAGTAAGATTATAGGCATGAGCCAACAGTGCCTAGCTCAGAGCTACAATTCCAATGGCAACAGCCTTTACCATGGGAGCAAGCAAAAACAAAACTGGATATAGTAGACAAGTACTATGAGGAAGCCACCCGAGATGGAGCAGAGAGTGATAGAAGGTATGCAGGAAAAGGAAACATTAGATTGGGAAGTCAGAATGCTGACCTGGGAAAGAAACACTTAGAGTGAGATCTTCAAACCAGGAGTCAATGGCCCATGGTTGTGATCCTAACTACTCAGATCAGCATTTGAAGCCAAATTATGCCAGAAAAGTCCTCAAGAGTATCTCTAGTGAACCAGTAAAATGCAGAACTTGAAGCATGGCTCAAGTGGTAGAGCAGTAGCCCTGACAGTGAGCAAAAAGGCCTAGCGAAAGTCTGAGGCTCTGAGTTCAAGTCTTGGTACCAGCACAAAATAAGTAAAATGAGATCTTATGGATGAGGAGTCATCCAGGGGCAGAAGCAAGGAAGGGACAGCCAAAGCAGAGGGGATAATCATTGTGGAGGCCCTAGTATGAATAAAAGCTTACAAGGACAACAGTAAAGAGAACATCAGACAAGAGAAGTGTGAAAGGAGAATGAGGGTACTCATTGATGATTATTTTGAGTTGATTGGAGGTTTATCTGTTTTTTTAGAGCCATCTCTTTCTCTATGATTCTCTTGCAATATGATCTCAGTTCTTTCTATCTCCCAGGCCTTCTTCAAACTTTCTAATTTTCCAACAAATTTACAGATTATTTTCATATTTAGAGAAGAGTGGACAAACCTAGATATTTTAAATATTTCAAAAATGGTGGTTACATCATGAGGAAATAGGGCCTTACCTAAGGTCCAGGAAACATGATCAAATAAATACATTTGAGCTTACAGTACTCATTCTTTCTTATCTTTTCCTTATCTTATCCCTTCTTTTTGTAACTACCTTTGTTCTCTGTAATGCAGAGAACAGGAGTAATGAGCCATAAAAGTAAAATGGAAAAGCAAGAGAACTCATAGGAAGATGTGTTATGAAGATGACTACTGACACAGCAACTGATGGACCCATTCCTTAGAGGCTCAAAGAAGAGTCAGAACAACTTGAAAGGAAGAGACACTAAAGAGGGAAGTAGTCATTCATTGTCTGCCAAAGATTCACCCGCTAAATCCTGAACTCCTAAATTGTGCCTTTGTACTCATAGAGACTTTCCACAATGCACCCTGCCCTCAACAATCCTGTCCCATGGCAGCCTCAGCAGAGGAGCTCTGGGGCAGGAAAGTAGAGGCTGATGGCAAGTACTGGCAGATTGTTCCTGTGTGATGCTCCTAAATCCATACCTTGGTATCAGCTGGGTCTTAAAAAGTCTGAGGAAGTATCTAAAATTTAAATTTTAATATCTAAAATCTTTCATTTTCAAAGTCCTCCCTAATCAATATGAAGTGAAACAGTTCCACATCATAGGGTAAGATGGCCAATTGCTGTGTGTGTGTGTGTGTGTGTGTGTATGTGTGTAGTGTATGTGTGTGTGTGTGTGTGTGTGTGTGTGTGTGTGTACATGCACATATAGTTTCTTTCCATTTCCAAAACAAAATAAACCCACAAAAATCAGTTGCCTTCCTATACACTGATAACGCACAGGAAGAGAGGGAAATAAAGGGAGCAACCCCATTCACAATAACCTCCCATTTCCAAAACAGTCCTGATGCTTTCTGCATGTGAGAGACAGGTCCAAGGAGATTAGCGCTTGTTTCACAAGAGCTGTCTTTTTATAAGATTTGTAAAACCGAAGTATAAATGCTAATGTCCTCTTCAATTCCTCCAAATGTGATCAAAACAAAATCATTTCAAGAAAAAAATTGTCACAAAAATATTATTTCTATAGCAATTGTTGATCCTGTAGTAACAAGCTAGTGATGCTGGCAGAGCACCGCTCTTGGTATCAAAATCCCTAACACTAAGCAATGTGATTGGCTGATGGCACTAAGCAGTGTGATTGGCCAAGTGTTCAAGAAAGAGAAGGGGGTAAACTGAAACCCTTGTATTCCAATTACTATTACCAGTGATCTCCCTAAGGAAATGGTTAATTTCAGTATCACATAAACTAGGGATCTGACAAAGGCCAAGTTAAATACTGATAGGACTCTACACAAAAGAGTGGCAAAGGTTTCATGGTAATTACTTTAACTCTAGTGTACACACCAAAATATCCTTTACATAATTAAACAATATAATGAACCCACTCCTACACAAACAAAACACGTAAGAAAATTCATATTTTGAATGTTCATTATGGAAATTTGGGCATAGAAAATTGGTAGGTTTAATGTCCCACAGTCTTCTAAGAAGAACATATTTTATGATCCAGGGAACTCTAGACATAAATTCTACTTGTAAGAGATTTCTCTGATTTGTTTTGTTTCTGGATCTCCATTAAGAAAATTTTGGCCTTTGCCAAGGAGCCCAAGAGTTTCTCCTATTCCTTCCTGTAATGTTTTCAGGGTGTATCCTTTATTTCGAGGTCTTTGATCCATTTGGAGTTGATTCTGATGCGGGGTGATATATAAAGCTCTAGCTTTAGTTTTCTACAGGTGTTTAACCAATTTTGCCAGCACCATTTACTGAAGAGGTTATCTTTCTTCCATTCTATTTCTTTAGTTCCCTTGTCAAAGATTAGGTGGCTATAAGTCTGTGGGTTCATTTCTGGATCTTCAGTTCTATTCTATTGGTCCTGAAGTCTGTTCTTGTGCCAGTACCAAGCTGTTTTGATTACTATGGCTTTGTAGTAGAGTTTGAGGATTGGTATTGATATTCCCCTGACACTGTTCTTTCTGTTAAGGATTGTTTTTGATATTCAGGGTCTTTTATTGTTCCATATGAATTTTTGGATTTCTTCTATTTCATTGAAGAATGAGGTTTGCATATTGATAGGTATCACATTGAATTTGTAGATCGTCTTTAGCAGTATTGCCATTTTCATGATGTTAACCCTCCCAATCCAGGAGCATGGGAGGTTTTCCCACTTCTTTAGCTCTGGCTTTAATTTCATTTTCAGGTCTTTAAAGTTTTCATCATAGAGGTCCTTCACCTCTTTAGTTAACTCCTAAGTATTTTATTTTTTGTGGGGCTATTACAAAAGGGGTTGCTTTCCTAATTTTAGCTGCACTCTAATTTTCTTAATAGAGACCCAGAAACACAACAAATTGAAGAAAGGTTGGACAAATGGGATTGCATGAAACTATAGAGCCTTCTGCATGGCCAAGGACATAGCTAGCAAGAACAATAGAAAGCCTACAGATTGGGAGAAGATCTTCACTAGCAATGCAATGGACAAGGATCTCATATCTAAAATATACTTAGAACTCAAAAAATTAAATCCCCCAACAACAAATCCTCAGAGAAAGAACTGTCCAATAAATAAGTGGGTTAAGGAGAGTTCCGGGAAGATGGCGGAGGAGAAGCTGGAATCTGAACAAGCTCTTGCATAGAAAACAGTTTCAGAGTTCCAGTGAACAGTCCCAAGCCAGAGAATCACACCAAGTGTGCCATCACAGGACAGAGAGTTAGTCAAGAGAGGAGAAGCCAAGCAGACACATCTGAGCAGCTGCCGCTGCGGCGGCAGGGTCGCAGCGGCGACCACCGCCACGGAGGCATACCTGAGACGCAGTCCGGGACGAAGGAGCCAGACGCAGCAGACGAGCGGATTCTACTCAACACCAGCAAGAACCGACAAGGAGCGGACAACTTCATCCTGCACTTTGCAGACCAGAGACGACCCGAGATCCATGACTCCGCGTGAGTAGAAGCCCCACTTCCTCACTCCTCTGGGAGCAGAGGAGGGAAGGCCACCCCTCCCCCCCCAGCACCGGTGATCTCCATCTTGGATACCGACAAAGCTCGGAGGAGCGGCTAGCTCCAGCTCAGGCCTTGGAATAGAGCTAGACATTTGGCAGGTCACAGGAACTTGGCGGTGAGGTGACCTCACAGACTCAGTTCCATCCAGGGAGGGGTCGCCCAGCTCAGGCGCCAGCCATTGGAGTGGCTCTCCTCACCGGGTAACCAGAGCCAGAGGCTGCCCCTCCCTCTAGCAGCCACCACAATCAATTGAAAAACAGAAACCCTGAGAATGGCTCCAGGCTGGGTGCTGTGAGTTTTTTTTCACAAAATAGCCCCAGGGAAAAGCTACTGTTCGTTGAAAGGCCTCAACTCTACCCAGAACCTAGCCTCATCACTGCATCCCCCTCTTTTGTGATTCTCAAAGCAGATCACCCTCCCAGTAAACTAACCTGGGAGGGGGATCTCAAAATCTTGGGTAAAGCAGAGCATTTTTCTGCCTGTTCCAACAAACTGACTTAAGAAACCAATCAAGCCACAGGACCTCAAGCTGACCAGAGACTCCAACCAGACTCTGGTTACAGACAAAAGGGAGATACAGGACTCTTCCCACCCCTCCCAAAAAAAAAAAAAAAAAAAAATCAAAGAACTTTTTTTTTCTTCTTCTTTTCTTTTTTTCTTTTTCTTGTTTTGTTTTTTTTTTCATTTTTTGTTACCTTATATATATATAAAAATTTTTTTTTGCTTTTCTAAAACTTTTATTAATCTTTAGTTTTTGCCTCTTCTGAAAAAATAATTGTTTTCCATTAACTTTTTTTTTTTTTTCTTCTCCTCTTATAATTTTTATTTTAGGAATACGTGAATGTGTGTTTTCTTTTCTTTTCTTGTCTTCTTTCTCTTTTTCTTTCATTCTTAATTATCTTTTTGTTTTTTTTTTCTAGCTCTACTGAACTTCTGATCTTTTCTTCTCACTTTCCTATCCTTTCCATCTTTTCCTCTTTGTTCATCTTTATGTGACTTAACTCTCGTCCTGCACATCCTCAGATAAACCCGTAGTTAACCAGTAGACCCTATCCCCCATTGTGTACACACTTAATCCACAAACTTATTACTCAATTCAAAACCTCTGACACTTAAATTCACTAATAGCAGTACTTTATACCTATACAATATTTTAAGCATTTTTTTAAAGTTTTTCTCATCTCCTCTATGTCCCTCCCTTTCTCTCAACATATTCATATTCCTCTATAAATAGATGGTCTTTTAATCTCTAAAATAACTTAATTTTTACGTTTCTATTTTTTTTCTGGTCTCTTTTCATTCCCCTTTCCCTTTCTTCTTTTTCTCTCTCTCTCTACTTACATCCTACCCAACCTATTTCCTGCATTGTGATTAGGACATAGTTAACTCTCCCTGTGCCTCCCCACACCAATCTATTCCTATTTTTTACCCACATCTCTTCCTAACCCTAATAATTTCTGGCTTTCCAAATTCTTCTCTGCGGTTCGAAGTCCTTTAACATATAGTTGTTTGATGTCGAATAGATGTATCTGTTGAACTAGATTGTATCTGTAGACTATTGACTGTACAAATGCAAACTTTGGTTGATGGTTGCCTTAAGATAGTGTTCTAGCACAAAACTGGTGCTATCTTCATCTCAAATGGGCAGAGTAAGCCGGAAAAACACAAGAAAAATGGCAAATTCGGGTATCTCAATTCCCAATCCTGATAATCAGGGGTTAGAACAGATAATGAATAATCCAGAGGAGAGTTCCCAAACAGCTCTACAAACACTGGTGGCAAACATGATAAATGAAAAGTTTGACAACGTACAAAGGACTCTGTATGAGCGTGATAGGGAGAGAGAGGAGGCATCCCAGAAGTTTATACAGGAATATCATAAGCGTGAGGAAGCTACTCAAAAACTGATACAGGATTTGCGTGAACAACTTGAGAATACTCAAAGAGAAAGGGAGGAATGGCGTGAGCAGGCTGAGAACACTCAAAGAGATCTGCAGGAATCCCACGAACGGGAGGAAGCAAATCAAAGAGTAATACAGGAATTGAGAGACCAGGTAGAGAACACACAAAGATCACTAAAGGCATTCATGGAATCCATTAACAAAGAGCTGAAGGAAGTCAGGGAGACCACAAAGGGAATGCTGAATGGAACCCAACAGAAGGAATGGGAGCCCAAAGAAACCATAACCAATCAACTAAGCGATTTGAGGACAAACACTGAACACCAAATTAAGGAAGTAAAGAAATTCATACAAGACCTAAAACAGAGCTTCAACAAAGAACTTGAAGCCATCAAAGCTGACGAACTAGAAGGAAAAGAGATAAAAAACAAAGTAGAGAGTCTTGACAGCAGGTTAGACCATGCAGAAGATCGAATCTCAGGGATTGAAGACAGCCTAGATATTATAGAGAAAGAACATACAACCATACAAGACAAGTCCAAGAAATATGATAGATCTATCCAACACCTGGAAGACACCATCAGAAGGCCTAATCTAAGGATAATGGGTGTAGAGAAACACCTAGAAACAGAAGTTAATGGTCTAGGAAATCTGTTTAACAGGATCCTAGTAGAGAACTTCCCAAACATGCAAAAAGATAGGCCTGTCCAGATACAAGAAGCCTTTAGAACCCCAAATAGACCAGACCAGAATAGGACATCCCACCGTCACATTATAATCCACACAGGATCAACTCAGAACAAGGAAAAGATCCTTAAAGCTGTCAGAGAGAAAAGGGTAATCACTTATAAAGGGAAACCAATTAGAATCACCTCAGATTTCTCAGCAGAGACAATCAAAGCAAGAAGAGCCTGGAATGATGTATGCCATGCCCTAAAAACAAACAACTATCAACCAAGAATACTGTACCCAGCTAAACTGTCCTTCATAACTGAAGGCCAAATAAAAACCTTCCATAGCAAAGAAAAATTGAAACAATACATCTCCACCAAACCAGCCCTACAAAAGATTCTTAAAGATGTCCTACACATAGAAAACCAACAAGACCGCAATAAAGGCCAAGAAACTGCACCCAAACTGAGAATCCAAGAACCATAGGAAGAACCCAGTTTTCGCAGCCCCCAAGAAGGTAGATAACATGGCAGGAACTCCCAAATACCTCTCAGTCCTATCTCTTAATGTTAACGGACTGAACTCTCCAATCAAGCGACATAGACTGTCTAGTTGGATTAAAAAACAAGACCCTTCTATCTGCTGCCTGCAGGAGTCACATCTTGCCCATAAAAACAAACACATTTTCAATGTGAAAGGCTGGAACAAAATCTACCAAGCAAACGGACCCCATAAACAGGCGGGAGTTGCAATCCTAATATCAGATAAAATAGACTTCAAATTAAAATTCATGAAAAGAGATAAAGAAGGTCGCTACATACTAATTAAAGGATCTCTCCTTCAGGAGGATATTACAATTCTAAATATCTATTCGCCAAACAATGGAGTACCCAAATTTATCAAAGAAACACTACTTTCCCTCAAATCCCATATAGATCCAAAGACATTAATCGTTGGGGATTTTAACACACCACTCTCCCCACTAGATAGATCAACTCGGCAAAAACTCAACAGAGAAACCGCAGATCTAAACAGCTGCATAGATCAACTAGACTTAACAGACATTTACCGAACATTTCACCCAGCAGCATCAGAATACACGTTTTTCTCAGCAGCACATGGAACGTTTTCTAAAATAGACCACATTTTAGGCCACAAAGCAAACTTGTCTAAATTCAGAAACATTGAAGTTATACCTTGCATTCTCTCTGACCACAAGGGAATAAAGTTAGAACTCAACATCAAAAGCCACCAAAGAAAGTCCGGTATCACATGGAGGCTGAACAACACACTGCTGAATCATGAGTGGGTCATGGAAGAGATTAGAAAGGAAATTCAAATGTTCATGCTATTCAACAAAAATGAACACACAAAATACCAGCTCCTCTGGGACACAGCAAAGGCAGTACTCAGAGGCAAGTTTATAGCTCTGAGCTCCTACATCAACAAATTGGAGAGATCTGAAACTAACAATTTAATGACACATCTAAACCTCCTTGAAAAAGAGCAGCAAGATAAACCCCAATCCAGTAGACAGAAAGAAATAATCAAAATTAAATCAGAATTAAATGAATTAGAATCCAAAAAAACTATAGAAAGAATCAACAAAACAAAGAGTTGGTTCTTCGAAAAACTTAACAAAATTGACAGACCCTTAGCAAATCTTATCAGAAAAAGAAGAGAACACACCCAAATTAATAAACTCAGAGATGAGAATGGAAACATCACCACGGAAACAAGCAAGATTCAGAACATTATAAGGGAATACTTCTCAAAACTTTATGCTAATAAGTTTGAGAACTTGACAGAAATGGACCTCTTCCTAGCAAATATTGACATGCCAAAACTAAACCAAGATGAGGTAAACTATCTTAACAGGCCCATATCAAGCATTGAAATAGAAACAGCAATAAGAGACCTCCCAGCTAAGAAAAGTCCAGGACCAGATGGTTTTACAGCGGAATTTTACAAGGCCTTCAAAGCAGAGCTCACACCAATTCTCCTCCAACTCTTCAATGAAATTGAAAGAGAAAGCTCACTACCGAACACATTCTATGAAGCCATCATAACCCTCATCCCAAAACCAGGCAGGGACTCATCAAAGAAAGAGAACTATAGACCCATTTCTTTGATGAACATTGATGCGAAACTTCTCAACAAAATTTTGGCCAATCGACTTCAACAATTCATCCAAAAAATCATACACCACGATCAAACAGGATTCATTTCAGGGATGCAAAGCTGGTTCAATATACGCAAATCAATTAATATTATTCATCACATCAACAGGAGCAAGAATAAGAACCACATGGTTATCTCAATAGACGCAGAAAAAGCATTCGACAAGATCCAACACCCCTTTATGATGAAGGTTTTGGAAAAATTAGGAATCCATGGAACATTCCTCAATACAATAAAGGCTGTATATGACAAACCTACAGCCAGCATTATACTCAATGGTGAAAAACTAAAGCCATTTCCTCTTAACTCAGGAACAAGACAAGGATGCCCACTCTCTCCACTTCTCTTCAATCTAGTATTAGAATGCCTAGCTACAGCAATAAGACAAGATGCAGACATAAAGGGGATCCAAATAGGGAAAGAAGAAATAAAACTCTCCCTCTTTGCAGATGACATGATCTTGTATTTAAAGAATCCCATAGACTCCACTCCCAAATTACTCAAGCTGATTCAAAACTTTGGCAAAGTAGCAGGTTATAAAATTAACCCCCAAAAATCAATGGCTTTTCTGTATGCCAACAATGAGAAAAGTGTGGCTGAAATTAGGAAAGCAACTCCATTTGTAATAGCCCCACAGAAAATAAAATACCTAGGAATTAACTTAACTAAAGAAGTGAAGGACCTCTATGATGAAAACTTTAAAATCTTGAAAAAGGAAATCAACACAGAACTTAAAAAATGGCAAAACCTCCCATGCTCCTGGATTGGAAAGATTAACATCGTGAAAATGGCAATACTTCCCAAGGCTATCTACAAATTCAACGCAATACCTATCAAAATTCCACCCTCATTCTTCAAGGAAATAGAAGAGGCAATCCAAAAATTCATATGGAACAATAAAAGACCCCGAATAGCAAAAACGCTCCTCAACGGAAAGAACACTGCTGGAGGAATATCAATACCAAATTTCAAACTCTACTATAAAGCCATAGTAATCAAAACAGCTTGGTATTGGCATAAGAACAGACCTCAGGACCAATGGAATAGAATTGAAAACCCAGAAATGAACCTACAGACCTATAGCCATCTAATCTTCGATAAGGGAGCTAAAACAATAGAATGGAAGACAGACAGCCTCTTCAGTAAATGGTGCTGGCAAAACTGGTTAACTACATGTAGAAAACTAAAGCTAGATCCTTATATATCACCCTGCACCAGAATCAACTCCAAATGGATCAAAGACCTTGAACTCAAAGCAGACACTCTGAAAACATTACAGGATGGAATAGGAGAAACCCTGGGTCTCCTTGGCTCAGGCCGAAATTTTCTGAATAGAGACCCGGAAACACAACAAATCAAAGAAAGGCTGGACAAATGGGATTGTATAAGGTTGCAGAGCTTCTGCAGGGCAAATGACATAGCTAGCAAGATCAATAGAAAACCCACGGACTGGGAGAAAATCTTTACTAGCCATACAACGGACAAGGGTCTCATATCTAAAATATACTTGGAACTCAAAAAATTAAACCACCCAACAACAAATCCTCAAAGAAACAACTGCCCAATAAGTAAGTGGGCGAAAGACTTAAAGAGAAGCTTCTCTGAAGAAGAAAGAAGGATGGCCAATAGACACATGAAGAAATGTTCAACATCCCTAGCCATAAAAGAAATGCAAATCAAAACAACATTGAGATATCACCTCACTCCAGTTAGAACAGCAAAAATCAAGAACTCTAACAACAACAGATGCTGGAGGGGATGTGGACAGAAAGGAACCTTACTTCATTGTTGGTGGGAATGTAAACTTGTTCAACCACTTTGGAAAGCAGTATGGAGGTTCCTCAAAAGACTCCACATAGAGCTCCCCAACGACCCAGCAATCCCACTTTTGGGCATTTACCCAAATGATCACAAAAAAGGCCACACTAAAGCTACCAGCACAACTATGTTTATTGCAGCATTATTTACCATAGCTAAGACATGGAACCAACCCAGATGCCCCTCAGTAGATGAATGGATCAAGAAGATGTGGTATATATACACAATGGAATTCTATGCCTCCATCAGAAAGAATGACATTGCCCCATTTGTTAGGAAATGGAAAGGCTTGGAAAAAATTATATTAAGTGAAGTAAGCCAGGCCCAAAGAAACATAGGTCCCATGGTTTCCCTTATTTGCAATATCTAGTATAGGTATGAGTCAAGCGGAAAAAGTCAGATAATGTGATGTTAGGAAAACAAAACCTCAAATATGTATTTTAATGTTTTTGTTTCTTTCATGCATGTGTTTCTAACGCATTTATAAGATTATTTCCTTGTTGCTTTGTATGTCCCTCCCCCACAGTGTAACCCCCGCTTTCACTATATTTGATGTCAGTATAACATGTGGAGGAGATGGGGACAAACAAGTCGTTTAAGGATTCAGGTGGACCTGTTGCAACAATGAGAAGTACAAAATGTCATGTCAAAACCAGCTTTACAATGTCGGTGGGGGGGGGGAGGGGGGGGTACGATTGGTTGGGAGGGAGGGGGGAGGCCGGGAAGGGAGGTGAAGGGTAAACAAAGGAGGAGGCTGCAATGCTTGGTAAGAAATGTATGCATTATCCTGCCCATGTAATTGTAACCCCTCTGTACAGTATGTTCTCAAATAAAATAAAATAAAATTAAAAAAAAAAAAAATAAGTGGGTTAAATACTTAAAGAGAAACTTCTCTGAAGAGGTAATAAGAATGGCCAATAGACATATGAAGACATGCTCAACTTCTCTGGCCACAAAAGAAATGCAAGCAAGGTGCCAGTCGCTCACCCCTGTAATCCTAGCTACTCAGGAGGCTGGGACCTGAGGATCAGGGTTCAAAGCCAGCCCAGGCAGGAAAGTCCATGAAATTTATCTCCAATAAACCACTAGAAAACCAGAAGTGGTGCTGTAGCTAAAGTGGTAGAGTTCTCACCTTGAGCTGAAGAGCACAGGGACAATGCCCGGGCCCAGAGTTCAAGCCCCACAACTGTCAAAAGGAAATGCAAATCTAAACAACATGAGATTACACCTCACCCCAGTTAGAATGGCTATAATCAAGAACTCTATTACAACAGATGCTGGAGGGGATGTGGCCAAAAGGGAATTGTTGATGGGAGTATAAGCAGTATGGAGGTTCCTCAAAAGACTCCACATAGAGCCCTGCTATGACCCAGCAATCCCACTTTTGGGCATTTACCCAAATGATCACAAACAAGGTTATACCAAAGCTACCAGCACAACCATGTTTATTGCAGCACCATAGCTGAGATATGGAAGCAACCCAGATGCCTCTCAGTAGGTGAATGGATCAAGAAAATGTGGTATACAATGGAATTCTATGCCTCCATCAGAAAGAATGGCACTGTCCCATTTGTTAGGAAATGGAAAGACGGAAAAATTATATTAAGTGAAGTAAGCCAGGCCCAAAGAAACCTAGGTCCCATGGTTTCCTTATTTGCAATGACTGGTATGTCTAAGACAAGCAGAGAAGGTCAAAGGCTATGTACATATGACCATGTAAGATGATGTGAAGGTCAAAGGCTATGTACATATGACCATGTAAGATGATGTTAAGTGAAATGTACCCCCAAAACAGGGACATACATTGTTTTTACTTTCTTCTTATTGTTTTTAATGTACTTAAAATGTATTATGTGATTCTTTTGTTTCTTTGTATGTTCTTCCCCCATAGTATAACCTCTGTTTTCACTGTATTTGATTCCAGTGTTCTGTATCTTGTATATACATTTTTGTAATTTGGAAAGGGGAAGAGATATAGTGGAATGCTTAAATGAGGATGAAGGTTGACCCATTGTGACAATGAGATGTACAGGACACTATGTTGAAAACAAACTTTATAATATCAAGGGGGGAGGGAAGAGTTGGAGAGGTGGAGAAGGAAGGGATGGTAGGGGAAAAACAAAGGAGGAGGTAACAATGCTCAATGAAACTGTAACTCCTCTGTGTAGTATTTTTACAATAAATATATCTATATATGAGATTTCTCTAGATCACAGACCTTGTTAAATACAAGTGAAATGTCTGTCTTTATATAATAACCATAGTTATTAGCATGTTTTAAGTAGTAAGTGGCAACATTAAATTTGGATTTGGACTGTTAACACTTTTATGTTGCTCTACCTAAGAAAGTTAAAGAGATTTAAAAAAAAAAAAAAAAAAAGAACCCCAGAAAAAGTTTCTGAAAAAGCAGGAGTATGAAGGCAGAGCACGGATGGAGGAGATAGGGGACAGAACCCTGCTAGTTGTGATGATCAGAAGAGATATTTGGAAGATCAGACAAGGCTTATTAATTTTAGTGTTCAAGTGAAACAGTGACCACTATGTATTATATATACCATCTATTTTTGTCAGTCATGGGGCTTGAACTCTGGGCCTGGGCACTGTCCCTGTATTCTTTCGCTCAAGGCGAGCGCTCTACATCAAGCCACAGAGCCACTTCCAGTTTTCTAGTGGTTTATTGGAGATAAGAGTCTCACGGATTTTTCTGCTGGGGCTGGCACCAAACCGTTATCCTCAGATCTCAGCCTCCTGAGTAGCTAGGATTACAGGCGTGAGCCACCAGCACCCGGCTATATATACCATTTTTATCCAATCACTCTCCCACAAAAAAAAATTCCTCAGTAACAATTGTTTTATTAATGAGAACATTTATTTGGGGGAAACTAAAATATGAGAAGAGGATCATTAATTTACTGATAAAAGAATACATCACTCTATATTTTCATTAGAAAAATAGTTTCCCAGTAAGTATACTTTAAAAATAAAGAATACTGGTTGAAACTTGGCTAATTCTACAGAGAACCACAGATATAATCTCTGCCTCCTTGACTTTAACCATCATCCCAAAGGGGAAAAAATAAATTTTCCAATGACAAGAGGCAGGACATAACTGATGATGGCTGTCTGTGCTATAAAAGTATTAATTCCACATGTCAGCATGTTCTCTGTAAAGCCAGTAGTGATCACTGAAAGATGCAAAAAAGAACTAGACATAAATTCTACTTATAAGGATTAGAGTATATGGAGAAAAAGACTTCTTCAACCTCTCCAACTTGTCAGTGACAGCACCTTGACAATTATTCATCTATGAAGTGAATTAGGCAATGTGATCCTAATTTTTGTATGACCTAATGATATAACTTGAATGTAAAGACAAAAAGAAAAAGTTCATTATTCCCACATCCTGTTTATCTGTCAGGTAATTTTGATTCACACTACAAAGAGTAGAGTCTTCTTGGAGAGGGTTGGTATATTTTCACTGTCCAGGTCATCGAATACATACTAGCTCACATATTTTACTCTAATTAAATAGAAATATGCTTTGAATAAAAATTCAATTATCAATTAAAGATCCATTGCACTAATATCTACTTCTACACTACATACTGCTTTACCATTCTTATTACTGTGACAGATTGTTTACCATAATGACCATAATTATTCCCTTCCCTGTCTCTATACCCATTTGTAATGTAACCTCCCAGCTGGGCAGAACTTATGACTTAATTTGATTAGTACAATGCAGCTGCAGTGACATTGTGCCAATTGTAAGCCCAAGCCAAAAGAGACCTTACATGCTTCTTATATTGCTAAAACTGCCAAACCAAAATATTACAGACTGGGTATCTTAAGAAGCTGAATTGTGTTTTCTCATTGTTATAGAGGCTAGAAAGCCAAGATTGGGGTATCAGCAGATTTTTTGAAGGTCTGTCTTCTTGGCTTTGAGATGGCTACCTTCTTGCTATATCCTTATATGGTATTCCCTCTGGGAATAGAACTCCTAGCATCTTTGTGTCAAAATTTTCCCCATCTTCTAAGGACTCCAGTATGGTTGAGCTAAGACTACCATATCTTCATTTTAACTTAATTACCTTGTCAAAGATCCTATCTCCAAATACACTTATTTTCTGGGATCCTAGGAATTCGTGCTTCAAAATAGAAATTAGGAGGGGATACAATTCAATCCTTAACACTTCCCTTGTTGTTCTCTTGTGACCCAATTGCCTTCATTTGAACAAATCCGGGCTGATTTCTTAGATGGCCTACTTCTGACCATGAAATATGAGAGAATTAATCCAATCTTGAACAGAAAAATTATCCAGCCATTCCAGCCTAACATATAGATCTTCATAATTAGAGCCAAATGACTATGGTTTCTTGCCTCTAAGGCTGAAGGTGATTCATATACAACAGTAGTTAATTGAGACTCTAACCACAATAAAAGGTATTGAGAACTCATCTTACTTGTAGCTATGTCAGAATCCTTTGGTTACAGCCATTAGTGAACACCTCTGGTTAACTCTAAGGGGAATTCATTAGAAAGATACCATGCAAACAGAATAAATGAAAAACCTTGAAAATTGAAGTGAAAATAACTCTGAACTTTAGAGAGGAAAAAGCATTCTTTATCTTAGCCAGAGTGCTCTATTGCCAGTGGAAATTAAAACCAAAGCATTCATTTAGAACATGTACCACCAGGAGCCACATCATTAGCTCAATCTGAAGTTGAAAGTTCAGGGAAAGTTTCAAGTCCAAGCTGCAATCAAATGCAGAAGGTATGAGTTTCCTTATCTTTAAGAGAAAAGAGTAAAACTCAGCAGTGACTGCAGTAACATAGTAAAGGCCTTGGTACCCTAAGCACAGTTTCCATGTCTCAGTCACTACAGGAGATGCATTTGTTCATGAGGTTCAAGTATTGACAGGAATGTAAATCACACCTGCTGTAGAAAATCACGGGGCCTAGGGCCCTCGACTTAAAACCCCTGCAGGTTGCCCATTATTGAGGATCGAAGGAGAGATAGCTGCTTAACTACCTCTTTTATGCAGCTACAAATAAAAATAATGCTTTAGGCAATAAATCATCCAGACAACCAAGTAGAGTGTGAAAGAACACACATATATCAGTGATCTTTAAATAGAAAAACCTAGAAAGACCCTCATTAATTTGCAATGAATAAAGTTGTAAGAAGTTTATCAATAGTCTTATCTTTTATCATCATTATTATCGTTATTAACATGTACTAATTGTATAAATTAATACGCTTCACGGTGGCATCTCATACAGGCATATATCATGCCTTGATCATGTCTACCTTCCCTTTGCCTTTTCTTGCCTGCCCTCTTCTCTCCCTTTCCAAGGCTCCCTCCCCCTACCCTGATAACCCCTCCTCTACTTTCAAGCTAGCTTTTTATGATTCTTTTGAAGTTTCCATAGATGAAAGAAAATATGCTATACTTGTCTTACTGTGTCAGTCTTTCCTCAATTAATGGATGCTAAGCAACATTACAATCTGACTGTTAACCTACTCCTTCCACAATCTTTTCCCCCAATTTGGCTGGAGGAGGGCAGGGAGTGCTTTCTATGAGTCATAGCTCTTTCCTACGTGGACGTTAAATAATTTCCAAGAATCTGGGTTATTATTAGGAAGAGGAAAATGGTAGAAGCAGGGATGGAGCTAAAAAAAACACTGGCAGCGAGAGGGAACCCAGGGTGAGAACAAAAGGACAGAGCAGTCCTGGCTTCCGACAGGGATCCTAAAACTAAAGTAAGAGGTTTTGGAAGGTAGGCACCTCGGGAAGGAGAACAAGTACTGATGGTCACCAGCTCTAATCAGCAGCTCTGTCCCAGCAGGTTCTAGATTAGAGCAGATCAAGCTTAGTACCACCCTAGAGCTTGTAATTAACTTCCAGGAATAGAAAGAAGAAAGGAAATGCGATCATTTGGTGGTTGCTATTGGCCATCTCAAATAATGGAGAAGTTGCTATAGGAAGGGATGCTCCCTGGCAGCAGTTGGATTAGGTTTGTGCTATCAGGTGGGATGAAGACTGTGGCAGAGATTAAATTTGGTTGCAGGTAGATGGGACAGTTACATTTCTACATATCAGCTAGTGGCTTTGAAGGAATATGCCTATTGGCACTTTTTCCCCTGAGAGAAGTCTATAAATTTAACCAGATTTTTCAAGAGGTTTCTGAACCAAATAAGGTTCAGTTTAATGGAGATAATGTAAAGGTAAAAAAAAAGAGCTAAAGCGGAGCTCCCTTCAGTCCCCAGCTGTCTGTTCAATTTTACATGGCTACTTGGATGTTCTCATCTCTACTCACCATGATTCCATTCCCTCTCCCCTTATTCTGTCTAGATTTACAAATCTAGATATTATAATGATAATGATGATGATGATGATGATGATGATGCAAGGCTGCATTATTTGCTTTAGATATTTTTATACATTTTCCCCCAAAGTTCTTATATTAACACATAAACAGAATCCCTGTTCATTGTCAAGGATATTTAAGAAGGGCGTAGTGTACCAGAGAAGGAAATGCAATCATGATAGTATTTGAATTCTCTCTGTTTTAGCCTAACTTTGCCAAGAATTCAGTTTTGTGGTCTTGTGGATCTCTCTGGCTGACATTTCCTCAGGAGTGAAAATAGTTTGTTAGATGACTACAAGCCATGGGGCAAGATATGAGCTGGGTTTCTGGGAGAATAAATATGTTAAGACAAATGTGTTAATTATATTTTCTATATGGTTCACTATTGTACTTCCACACCAATGCCGTTAATATCATTATATCATGACTGTAATAGCTTTCATGTCACATTTTAAGATGTGTTGAAAATATGCAAATTTTGGAAGAATGTATACCGTAAACTAATATAATATAATATAATATCTTGACCTCTTTTCCCACAAAGAATTTTCATTGACATTGACAAATAATATGCAGGTACATACTTAGAGAAGAAAGCAAATGAGCTTAAAATAATTCATTTTTACATTTTCAGAACAATTTAAAATTAATATTAGCATATATTAGGTGCAAAAGGAGGGTTTAATTATAACATTCCCATACATAAAATATACCCCCACTAAACTCACCTCGTCTACCACCTTCCTATCTCCCCTTCTTCAGACAATTTCAGATTTCATTGTCCTATTTTCATATATGCCTTATTTCTAATTGAATTTTTTTATTTATTTTATTGTAAAGATGCGTCCACAGGGGTTCCAGTTACATGAGTAAGGTAACAAGTACATTTCTTTTCAAGCACTGTTGCCATCTCTGTTTTTCTCTTACTAGCCATTCCCTCCCCCACCTCCCCCACTGCTCCTTGCCCTCGATGTTGTAAAGTTCATTTCCAACATAGTACCTTGTGAGTATCATTGTTGCAATGGGTCATCTTGTGTCCTTGTTTCAGCATCTTGTGATTTGCCCTTCCCCTTCCCAAATAGATAAATGTACATATAAGATTCAGAGTGCCAAAATCAAATACAGTGACTACAGGGGATATACAATAGGAGGAAGAACATAAAAAAGAAAAAAAATCACATAGTGCATTAAAAACAACAACAAAGAAAAATCTCTGTGTCCATATCTTGAGATTCATTTCACTAAACATCTTCTATGGTCACATATACATAGGTTTTAAGTTTCTCTGCCCATCAGCTAAGATTATCCTAGACATATACAAATTATTGCAAATAAGGGAAACCATGGGACCTGTATTTCTTTGGGTCTGGCTTATGTCACCAAACATTATTTTCTCCAAGTCTTTCCATTTCCTAACAAAATGGGGCAATGTCATTCTTTCTGATGGAGGCATAGAATTCCATTGTGTATATGCACCACATTTCCTTGATTCATTCATCTACTAAGGGGCATCTGGGTTGGTTCTATATCTTAGCTGTGGTGAATAATGCTGTCATAAACATAGTTGTGCTGTGAGCTTTAGCATGGTCTTGTTTGTGGTCATTTGAGTAAATGCCCAAAAGTGGGATTGCTGGGTCATAGGGGAGCTCTATGTGGAGTCTTTGGAGGAACCTCCATACTGCTTTCCAGAGTGGTTGAACAAGTTTACACTCCCACCAACAATACAGTAGGGTTCCCTTCTGTCCACATCCCCTCCAGCATCTGTTGTTTTTAGAGTTCTTGATTATAGCCATTCTAACTGGGGTGAGGTGGAATCTTAGTATTGTTTGGATTTGCATTTCTTTTATGGCCAGAGAAGTTGAACATTTCTTCATGGGTCTATTGGCCATTCTTATTTACTTTTAAGGGAAATATCTCTTTAAGTCTTTAGTCTACTTATTAATGGGGCAATTGTTTCTTTGAAGATTTGATTGGGGGGAGGGATTGAATTTTTGAGTTCTAAGTATGTTTTAGATGAGTCCCTGTTGTATGGCTAGTGAAGATCTTCTCCCAATCCATGGGCTTTCTATTGATCTTGCTAGCATTTGTCCAATCTTTCTTTGAATAGTTGTGTTTCAGGTTCTTTATTAACAAAATTTCAGCCTGTGCCAAGGAGCCCTAGAGGTTCTCCTATTCCTTCCTGTAATGTTTTCATTGTGTCTGCTTTGACTTTGAGGTCTTTGAACCATTTGGGGTTGATTCTAGTACAGGGTGATAGATAAGGATCTAGCTTTAGTTTTCTACAAGTAGTTAACCAATTTTGCCAGCACCATTTACTGAAGAGGCTGTCTTTCTTCCATTCTATTTTCTGGCTCCCTCATCAAGGATTGGGTGGCTATAAGTCTGGGGGTTCATTTCTGGGTCTTCTGTTCTATTCCATTGGTTCTCAGACTGTCCCTGTGCAAGTACCAAGCTGTTTTGATTACTTTGGCTTTGTAGTATAGTTTGAAGATTGGTATTGATATTCCTCCAGCACTGTTCCTTCTGCTAAGGATTGCTTTTACTATTAGGGTCTTTTATTGTTCCATATAAAATTGTAAGGCTTGGATTCTAGTCCCAGCATTTTTTAATTGTATGACCTTGGCCAAATTACTTATCTTCTTTTCTTGTACATTTTTATTGTAAAAATGCTGTACAGAGGGATTACAGTTACATGAGCAAGGTAATGAGTATATTTCCTATTGAGCATTGTTGCCTCCTCCATTGTTTTCCCCCTACCATATCTTCCGTCCCACTTCTACAACTACTCATACCACTCTGCCAAAGTTGTAAAGTTTGTTTCCAACATAGTGTTTTGTACATCTCACTGTTACAATGGGTCAACCTGTATCCTCATTTAAGCATTTTGTTTTTCCCTTCCTGCCCCCCCCCCAAATTAGAGAAGTATATATATACAAGATGCAGGGCAATGACATAAAATACGGTGAAAATAGGGATTATACTGTGGGGGAGGAACATACAAAGCAACAAAAAATCACATGGTACATTATAAATACGTTAGAAACAATAGCAAGAATTAAAAAAAGATATTTGTGTCCCTATCTTAAGGTTCATTTCGCTTAACATCATCTTATACACTTATATGTACATAGCTGTTGGCCTTTTCTGCTTGTCCTACACATGTATTAGTTATTGCAAATAAGAGAAACCATAGAATCCATGTTTCTTTGGGCCTGGCTTACTTCACTTAATATAACTTTTTCCAAGTCTTTCCATTTCCTAACAAATGGGGCAATGTCATTCTTTCTGATGAAGGCATAGAATCACATTGTGTGATATATATATATATATTATATATATGTTTATATATAATATATAAAATATATATAATATATATTATATATAAATAATATATATTATATAATATATATTTATATTTATATATTTATAATATATAATATATATTTATATTTATAATATACATATATTATATATAATATATATGTATATTATATATATTTATATATCTAAACATATATATAATATAATATATATATAAACATTTGCTTGATCCATTCATCTACTGAAGGGCATTGGGTTGGTTCCATATCTTAGCTATAGTGAATAATGCTGCGATAAACATAGTTGTGCTGGTAGGCTTAGTATGTCCTTGTTTGTGATCATTTGGGTAAATACCCCAAAGTGGGATTCCTAAGTCATAGTGGAGCTTTATGTGTAGACTTTTGAGGAACCTCCTTACTGCTTTCCAAAGTGGTTGAACAAGTTTACACTCCCACCAACAATGCACTAGTCTTCCCTTCTGTCCACATCCCTTCTAGCATCTCTTCTTATTAGAGTTCTTGATCATAGCCATTCTAACTGGGGTAAGGTGGAATCTCAGTGTTGTTTTGATTTGCATTTCTTTCTTGGCTAGCGAGGTTGAGCATTTCTTCATGTGTTTACGGCCATCCTTCTTTCCTCTTCAAAGAAGTCTCTCTTTAAGTGTTTAGCCTACCTATTAATCGGGCAGTTGTTTCTTTGAGGATTTGTTATTGGGGGATTTAATTTTTTGAGTTCCAAGTATATTTTTAGATATGAGACCCTTGTCCATTGTATGGCTGGTGCAGATCTTCTCCCAATCCGTGGGCTTTCTATTGATCTTGCTAGCTATGTCCTTTGCCATGAAGAAGCTGTGCAGTTTAATGCAATCCCATTTGTCCAACCTTTCTTTGATTTGTTCTGTTTCTGGGTCTCTATTGAGAAAATTTTGGTCTGTGCCAAGGAGACCTAGTGTTTCTTGTATTCCTTCCTGTAATGTTTTCAGGGTGTCTGCTTTGACTCCGAGGTCTTTAATTCATTTGAGGTTGATTCTGGTGCAGGATGATATGTGGGGATCTAGCTTTAGTTTTCTACAGGTGTTTTGCCAGCACCATTTACCGAAGAAGCTATCTTTCTTCCATTCAATTTTTTTTTGTTCCCTTGTCAAAGATTAGGTGGCTATAGATTTGTGGATTCATTTCTAGGTTTTCAATTCTATTCCATTGGTCCTGAGATCGGTTCTTATGCCAGTACCAAGCTGTTTTGATTACTATGGCTTTGTAGTAGAGTTTGAAATTTGGTATTGATATGCCTCCAACACTGTTCTTTCTGGTAAGGATTGTTTTTGCTATCGGGGTCTCTTATTGTTCCATATGAATTCTTGGATTGTTTCTTCTATTTCATTGAAGAATGAGGTTTGCATATTGATAGGTATCGCATTGAATTTGTAGATTGCCTTAGGCAGTATTGCCATTTTCACGATGCTAAACCTCCCAATCCAGGAGCATGGGAGGTTTTCCCACTTCCTTAGTTCTCTGCTTTAATTTCCTATTTCAGGTTTTTCAAGTTTTTTGGGGGGAGAGGAGGGAGATCCGGTCATGGGGCCTGAACTCTGGGCCTGGGCACTGTCCCTCAGCTCTTCAGCTCAAGGCTAGCACTCTACCACTTGAGCCACAGCGCCACTTCGGCTTTTTTCTTTTTGCTTATGTAGTGCTGAGGAATCGAACCAAGGGCCTCATGCAGGTAAGGCAAGCACTCTACCCCTGAGCCACCTTCCCAGCCCTCAAGTTTTTATCATGGAAGTCTTTCACTTCTTTAGTTAGTTTTGTGGGGCTATTACCAAAGAAATTGCTTTCCTGATTTCAGCCACGCTCTTCTTATTATTGGCATACTGAAAAGCCATTGACTTTGTGGGGTTAATTTTATACCCTGCTACTTTGCCAAAGTTTTGAATAAGCTCGAGTAATTTGGAGTGGAGTCCATGGGGTTCTTTAAATACAAGATCATGTCATCTGCAAAGAGGGAGAGTTTTACTTCATCTTTCCCAATTTGGTTCCGCTATATGTTATCATCCAGTCTTATTGCTCTAGCTAGGCATTCTAATACTAAATTGAAGAGAAGTGGAGAGTGGACATCCTTGTCTCCTTCCTGAACTTAGATGAAATGCCTTTAGCTTTTCGCCATTAAGTATAATGCTAGATGTAGGTTTGTCATACACAGCCTTTATTACATTGAGGGATATCCCATGGATTCCTAGTTTTTCCAGAGCTTTCATCATAAAGGGCTGTTAGATCTTATCAAATGCTTTTTCTGGGTCTATTGAGATAATCATGTGGTTCTCATCCTTGCTCTTGTTGATATGATGAATTAATTGATTTGAATATATTGAACCAGCTTTGCATCCCTGATATAAATCCTGTTTGATCATAGTGTATGATTTTTTTTGATGACTTGTTGAAGTCAATTGGCCAGAATTTTGTCGAGAAGTTTTGCTTCAATATTCATTAAAGCAATGGGTCTGTAGTTCTCTTTCTTGGATAAGTCCCTATCTGGTTTTGGCATGAGGGTTATGATGGCTTCATAGAAAGAGTTTGGGGTGAACTTTCACTTTCAATTTCATTGAAAAGTTGGCGGAGTATTCTGCTTTGAAGGCCTTGTAAAATTCAGCTGTGAATCCAACTGGTCCTGGGCTTTTCTTGTGTGGGAGGTCTCTTATTCCTGTTTCAATTTTGATGCTTGATATTGGTCTGTTAAGTTGGTATAAATCATCTTGGGCATTATTGTGTATGTCAATATTTGCTACACATTCTTCCATTTCTTCCAGATTCTCAAACTTATTAGTATAAAGGTTGGAACAGTATTTCTTTATAATGTTCTGAATCTTGATTGTTTCTGTGGTGATATTTCCATTCTAATCTCTGATTTTGTTTATTTGGGTGTGTTCTCTTCTTTTAATGTACTTATAATGTACCATGTGTTTTTTTGTTTCTTTTGTATGTTGTTCCCCCGTGGTATAACCCCTGTTTCTATTGTATTTGATTCCAGTGCCCTGAATTTTATATATGCATTTTTCTAATTTGGGGAGGGGAATGGATATAACAAAATGCTAAAATAAGGATATAAGTTGACCCATTGTAACAATGAGATGTACAAGACACTATTTGAAAATGAACTTTACAACTTCTGGGGTGGGGGTGGAGGGAGGAGTTGGTAAGGTGGGGAGGGAACGAATGGTAGGGGAAAAACAAAGGAGGAGGTAATAATGCTCAACAGGAAATGTACTAATTACCTTACTCATGTAACTATAACCCCTCTGTACAGCATTTTTTATAATAAAAATACCAAAAAAGATTTGCTAAGGATCTGACAATTTTGTTAATTTTTTAAAGAACCAATTATTTTTTAAATAAGCTTTTTATTGTGAAAATACTGTACAGAGGGGTTAAGGTTACACAAGCAAGGTAATGAGTCCATTTCTTATCCAGCATTGTTGTCTCCTCCTTTCTTTCATGAAAACCGCACCTTATGTCCTTCTCCAACCTATCTCCCAAAGGCTTCTTCTCCAAGTATCATCACAATGTTGATTAAAATTTCAACATACAAAATTGGGGTAGGACATAATTTAATACTGTGTGTGTGTGTGTGTGTGTGTGTGTGTGTGTGTGTGTGTGTGTGTGTGTGTGATGAAGACAAAAGAGATTGAACTGTTTATTGAATCTTGAGGGTTCCTTCAAATCTCCTTGAAGAACTCCTAGCCCTGATGAATAGGAATACTTATGTGTAGGCCAACAAAGTCTCATTTAGTGTCTCTAGCCCAAAGCCTGTTTTAAAATTGAGCAGCCTCCTCTGCCTCTCTCCAGAGCTCTCTCCCAGTGGAGTGTGCCACTCCACAGGCAATGAGAAAAGAAAAGACCAAACAAATGAAAAGCATTCTAAAAGAAAATAGCAAGAACTTCCCCGTTAATGGAGTCCTCATCATAAATATGACTCATCAGATTACTCATATTACTGCTACAGGGGGAAAACAAGATGCTTTACAGCACTGTACAGAATATGAAGGAAGGACAAATCAAGGATGGGTCTGAGGGTCTGGAAAATAATATGTCAGATGGGGAATCTTTAGGAATCTAGTACCAAAATTGCTCTGTTCCAACAATTGTCTACTCCCCCAACATTCTTTTCTTCTCTTTTTTTTTTTTTTTTTTGTCGGTCATGGGGCTTGAACTCTGGGCCTGGCGCTGTCCCTTAGCTCTTCAGCTCAAGGTGAGCGCTCTACTGCTTGAGCCACAGCACCACTTCCAGTTTTCGAGTGGTTTATTGGAGATAAGAGTCTCACAGACTTTTCTGCCCTGGCTGGCTTTGAACCATGATCCTCAGATCTCAGCCTCCTGAGTAGCTAGGATTACAGGCGTGAGCCACCGGTGCCCAGCTCTTCTCTTTTATTATAAGCACACTTAATATTTCCCAATTATGGAGTTGCCCATAGTTGAAGGCTGTATCATAGAACTACAGGTAATGGAGCACTGCTTTGAAGCCCCACTCCCTGAAAGGGTTCCTGTGATCTTGCTTAGACTGAGGCTCAGTACCTCTCCATTGAAGTGACTGATCACACAAAACACAGGGAGGATAATCTCCTCAAGAAACTACAATCACATTTTTTAAAGAATGGAGTAATAGATGTTGGATCAATAAAAGGTGTCAGATATATGTGCAATGCAGGAATCACAGTCTCACCAAAATTATTACCTCCTTCTGCTACCTTGACTCAGTTTATGTCCTTTCCTATAATTTTGATTTGTTCTTGAAAAAGGTATGAAAGAGGAAATAATGGATCACATTTTGTTCTCTATTCTGAAAGTCCCTGTAAGATGTCAATGATAAAAGCTCTGACTGACTTTTCCAAATCATGACACTGTTTCTCTACCTGGCTAGAACCAGCTGAGGACTAGAGCAGCTGAGGACATGACTCCGTCCATTTCTACAAGCTCACCTGAAAGGGTTAAATGATTTGAACCAAGTATGAAGGTAACTCAGAAAGTACAACCTCAAATTTTCTGATATTTGCCCAAATGCATGAAATGTTAATAACGCAAAACTTTATATTTATCAATTTAATTTGTTCTAAAGTAAATTTCTCCTCTATTGACCCACAGAAAATGAAAATCCTAAAATATACATGAAAGCACCTATCTTTTCCTGCACTCCCTACTTCTTATTCTCTCAGTTCCATTCACAAACATATAGTTAGGTACCCAACTAAAATCTAAGATTGACCTTCAGCTGGTAAAGACAGAGATATCTTCCACCAGAGACAAAAAGTCCTTTTAACTCCACTAGAGCCCTAAATCCTCTATGATCAACTTTCTCAATTAGAGTTGACAGAAAAACGTAGCTTGTCATAGCATCAGTTCTGCTCCAAACTCAGCAAATGCCAAGAAAATCCCAAGAACTAGCCTGTTGGTAAAGGCTGAAAAAATATAACTCAGGAATTGACTAATGTGTAAAATTATTTCTCAAACAAAATTATTTTATTTCTCAAACACATTATAACCTAGTTCCTCAGTAGAGTTTAGTCATAACCCATGATGAAAAAAATATATAGTGCTATCTATAGGAACATAATAGAATAAAAGGCATGGGGAAAAGTCTTATATTTTCCATTCATTGATGTACAACCTGGAGCCCAGTATATACCAAGCTTAAATTCAGTTGGGACTTCTCAGTTTACATAAATAAGTGAGTCAACATATGATACATAATTATATCTGTATCTCCCTAACTATATATATACCTATATAGCTAGATAGATATAAATATGTATATAATATATGTATGTATAGTTTGCAGTATCTCCCTGATATATGCCCAATATTTTCATTGCTCCTTTGGCTTCAGCAGTATACTCATTCGTTTGTCATCAAAGAACATTTTACAAATGATTTCCAAGTCCTTTCTCACCTGAGTGCTACCTTCTAAAATTACCAGGACTTACAGAAGTTAAAGACTTCTAAAATTTATAAGAGAAATATTGGTAGTAGAGCCATCTTGAAACTGAAACACTAATTGCCAAGTTAATTTGCCTGAATCCCAACAGGCAAAATAAAGGCAAAAGCCATTAAGAAAGAAGAGAAATGGAGAATAGCCTTGACTTTCTGGTTTTGAGTGCCTGTGGAGGGGGTGGAAGGGTTGTTCATCACATGGCAATTTGGCTATGTCTTGGCTGTTGTGAATAATGTGACAGTGATCCTGGGAACATGAAATTAAAGGAAAAAAGACCACACTAAAGCTACCAGCACAATTATGTTTATTGCAGCATTATTTACCATAACTAAGATATGGAACCAACCCAGATGTCCTTCAGTAGATGAATGGATCAAGAAAATGTGGTATATATACTCAATGGAATTCTATGCCTCCATCAGAAAGAATGACATTGCCCCATTTGTTAGGAAATGGAAAGACTTGGAAAAAATTATATTAAGTGAAGTAAGCCAGGCCCAAAGAAACATAGGTCCCATGGTTTCCCTTATTTGCAATAACTAGTATATGTCTGAGACAAGCAGAAATGGTCAGATAAGTTGATGTTAAGCAAAATGAACCCCAAGATAAGGACTCAAATGGTTTTTTTTCTTTCTTGCTATTGTTTCTAACATATTTATAAGATATTTCTTTGTTGCTCTGTATGTCCCTCCCCCACGGTATAACCCCTGTTTTCACTGTATTTGATGTTGGTATAATTTGTGGAGGGGAAGGGAAAAAACCAATTGCTTAAATAAGGATACAGGTGGACCCATTGTGACAATGAGATGTACAAGACATGATGCCGAAAAATGAACTTTACAACTTTGGCATCGGGGGGCGGGGGGGGGGGGGGGGGAGGGTGGGGGAATGGGAAGGGATGGTAAAGGGAACAAAGGAGGAGGCAACAATGCTTGATAAGAAATGTACTCATTACCTTGCTCATGTAATTGTAACCCTTCTGTATGGTATTTTCACAATAAAAATTTTTTAAAAAGAAATTAAAGGAAAAAAACAAAGATTATTTGTTGGATTATGAGACATAGATCACCTGAAACATTTGGTCACCTGGAAACAACCAATTCTATGGTGGAGAAAATTTTTACATTTATTCCGTTGATGAATAAAAATTATAGAATTGAGGAACCAATATGATATATCCACTGTGAAATGGGTAAATTAAATTAATTCTCATACACATTGCTTTCCATACTCATTGTTTTCTGTGGTAAGAATGTTTAAAGTCTACTCTTCACAATTTTTAATATGTTGCATGGTAATTAACTAGAATTATTATATCCCACAATATTCCTAAAGGAATTTGTTCCTCTTGTCTGAAATTTTATACCCTGTGATTGATGCTCTCTCAATCCAGATGTAGCCTGACCCACATATAGCCCTGGAAACTACCATTCTCCACTCTGCTCCTGTTAAATTGGTGTTTTTCAGATTCCAAATATAAGGGAGATATTTGCCTTCTGAGCCTGGCCATATCTACTTGACATGATATTCTCCGGTTTCATTCATGCTATTTCAGATAGTTAGATTTCCTTCTTTTTGAAGCCTGCGTAGAGCTAGAAGTCAATTCAAAGCTTGATGATGATACCCTAGTTGACATTTTGTCCAGATAAATACAGTGGAGACAAACAAGTCAGCTAAACATCTATGAATAAAAAAACAAGAATTTGGAGTATTTATGTATGGTCTCAACTCAGGTTCAAATGAGATCACCCCAAATTTTACCCAAATCATATGGGTCATGGTAGAATTTTGCAGTAAGCAAGTTCCCAAAAGCACACAATACACAGAATGGGGAGGAGTATTATTATTATTAACTTTAAGTAGTTGTACAAATTCAAAATATCAGTTTATTATTATAATGCATCATGATCAGTGTCACCCTTTTCATCATTTTATTCATCTCTCCCAACTCGCCCATCCCCTCAATTTTGCCAACTCCATTTTCTCTCTCTCTCTCTCCCTCCCTCTCTCTCTCTCTCTCTCTCTCTCTCTCTCTCACACACACACACACACACACACACACACACACATTCAGATATTATGACTGCATTCTTGCACCTTTCCTGGATTTTTTAAATTGTTGATGTTTTCTGGAAATACAGGCCCAGTAAAAATACAACACTGCAGGTGACCATGTATCATAAGACAGACACACAGAAGTGCCATGTCAATCCGTAGGTCAATGCCCACACTCTATGACTCCATTGCTGCCATCTCTGGGCCTCAGTATACCAATCCTAAAATCACCTGGTATAAAAGGGACATGATTCATACAGAAGTCTGAAATTTCTTTAAATGTGCATTCATTTGGGTTTTCTAGAGAAACAGAACCAACAGGATACATGTAATTTATAAGAACAGAATTATTAAACTGACAAATTATCAGAGGCCACATAGTCTCACAATAACGACCAGCAGGCTGGAGCCAGAGAAACTAGTTGCTTCCCAGTCCTAGAAGTTGGCCTCAGAATGAGAAAGAAGAGATCAATGAAGCATCTCCAGTCTTGGACCAAAGACTTGAAATACCCTGGTCAGCTGTTGGCAAAACTCATATTCAGAGGCTGAATTAGGAGTCTGATGTACCCACCCAAGAGAGGCTAAGCCAGTGTGAGCGAGTAGGCTTCCCTTCTCTGCTTTTTCCATTCTATCTATGAAGGCCCTCAACCTATTGAAAGAGGCTCCCCACACTGAGGGAAGATCTTTACTACTCAGTTCACTGATCTACATACAAATTTTCCCTGGGAATACCATCAAGGATGCACCCAGAAGTATGCTTTATCTATGCTCTAGAAATCTCTGAATCCATTCCAACTATAGCTAAAATTCACCATGAGAAAGGGATGGGGATATAGTTTAGAGGTAGAGCATCTAACTCTCAAGAACTGGACTCTGGTTTAGATCCTCAGCCCTGTAAAAAAAAAAAAAAAAGGAAGAAAATAAGGAAGAAGGAAGGGAATAAGGGAGAGACTGTATATTATTATTATTAGAAAATTTACTGATAGAAGAGAGATAAAAAAGATTAACTTTAAAATTTTTAGAGCATAAAAGATTATGTTCTAAATTATGAGGAACTCCAGGCAATAATATATACTTGAGTGGATTAAATGCTAGAAAGTATAAATCCTAGAGAAATGCAAGTGGCTAGAAGTGGTATAAAGATTACAAGAGGAAACAAATATTTCTGGAATATTAAAGACCTAACTTGGGACAGAATGAAGGATAACACTTGCTTAAGTAAAGTCAGACCTAGTGAAACAGTGGTGAGATCATACATTAATCTTCTAGGGACCTGTATGTGTGTACCACAACTGCTTTAACAAAATACCATAGGCTGAGATTTATTTTTGCATACTTCTTGAGGCTACAAGTCTAAGATCCAGGTCCTGCAGTGTTGGCATTTGGCAAGGTTCCTCTTCTGGCTGGCAGGTGGCATATCTTCACTGTGACCTTACATGGCCTCTCTCTGTGCATATGTACTCCTAACATCTCCTCCTCAGTCCTGCTGAATTTAGGGTTTAGTATACGAGCTCATTCAGTCTCAACTGCACCTTAAAATTCCCTGTCTCCAAAGACAGTCGTATTATAGTTTAAAGGTTTATCATGTAAATGTGTGGAAAACACCATTCAGAACACAACAAAATCCCTGGGGAAGAAACTTGTAAGTAGGAGCAGGCCAGAATGAGGATGAAAGGGAAAGGACATACCACACCTTGCTTTGAAGGCAGCCTCATCTCCCATATCTAGTTCCACATGCCCAAGTGGTTGCCTATGACTGAATTCCCAGGCTCCTGGGCCTACTCTTACTTAATGAGTGAGTAAAAAGGAGAAGAAAAAAACACTTTACTTTTGAAAAATCAAGGACCACATCCGCAAACATTTTTGTCCTTTCCACGTTGGAAAAGCCTGAGGCCATCTACGCATGTGGTAACTCCAAATGTGCTTTGAAGCTAGAGAAGAAAAGATAGAAGCGGAAGGTTTTCTGCACTTTGAAATGCCTACAGCGGGAAGATGAATACACACCAAGGACAGCTGTTTGACCTACATGCATCCGTATCCTATGCGTGCATTTGTCTTAGTAAACAAGCCATTTACTATCTTGACTGGAGGGAAAACTGTCTGTTCACAGAGTGGTGAAGCACAAGTGCTTTGTGACTTGTTATTCTCACTTGGGGAAAAATGATTTTCAAGTATACTTATTGGTTATTCTCTGCTACGATTTTGGAAACATCCAAAAATATCTTTAAAAATATACAGTGATCTGGGCACCGGTGACTCACGCCTGTAATCCTAGCTACTCAGGAGGCTGAGGTTTGAGGATCGCGGTTCAAAGCCAGCCCAAGCAGGAAAGTCCATGAGACTCTTATCTCCAATAAACCACTAGAAAACCAGAAGTGACACTGTAGCTCAAGCGGTAGAGCACTTGCCTTGAGCTGAAGAGCGCAAGGACAGCGCCCAGGCCCAGAGTTCAAGCCCTATGACCAACAACAACAAAAATACAGTGAAGAGCCTGACTGTAGTGTTTGAATGAAGGGGATAGGATGTCATAAATTATTTCTAAATTCCCAAGAGAGTAGAACACATTTATTGTTCTCTTTTTCATTTATTTTTATTTTTTATTTCATTTTCATTCCTACCATGAGCACCTTTGACACTTAGGAGACATGAAGCAAATGCGTTTAACTTTTGGCTATGTCTAGGGCATTGGGGTCCTTTCTAGTCTCTTATATGTGGAGATTGAAGATGTTTCCAAACTTTCCCTAGTATACAGTCTCCCCCACAACAAAGAATTAGCCAGCTCCAAATGTTCGTAGTTCCAAGGTTCAGACATTCAGCAGTTAAACAAGAGAAAATGATTTGAGAAAGAAAGCTTGATGCATAAAACTTGCCACCTTAGGCAATGTTTTTGCAAGAAACCCCAGTTCCTTAGAATTTCTATCTATACAGAGTTCTATGTGACACCAAGTCAGAAAAAGTAGTTTTATTTGACAGAGCTCTATCAAGCTGGTTTCGAGAATGAAGCAATGAGACCAAATTTAGACTTCCTAATTAATTGGAGGCAGGTGGCTACACAAAGTCTGATCTATCTAAGGAAGTGCCAAGCAGTAGGCCATCACCTACTTCACTTACATATGATTTCAACATTGCTAACTCATGGGAAGTAGAATTCAAGAACCCTCTACTCTATGGAAACTTGGTATGAGTCTGAGCACTAACCACAAGGACTATACCCCAAAATGTCAAAAGCCCTTTGTGCATAAGAATTATACATCAGTAGACATATCCAATTGCTACTGCAAGCCAATTGCTATGGTTCTCCCAATTCTCACTGTTTCCTATCTCTTTTTTTCACTCCTTCTGCTCCATCAAAGCTATTCCTTCAACATATCAAGCAAATATCCAGCACACCAGCCTAAGCTTTGTCACGAATACATCCTCAATTATATTCTTCACACAGAAAGCCCTTACTTCCTTTCAGACCTCTGTTCATAGAATACCCACACTGATCACACCTTGTTCTACCTCCTAACTCCTAACTCCACTATTCCCTGAGTTCTTATCCTGATTTAATTTCTTGTAGAACTTCCCACAACCTACGATTTTACATATGCATTTGCTTGCTATACCTCTACCCTCTTCCTACTGGAATAGGAGGGGCAGTTACAGTGTCTAATTCAATGCCTAGAATAGTACCTGGACACTATAGAAACTCAATAAAAGTTAATTAAGTAAATGTTCTAAATGCCTTTCTGTTCTCTGTGCTCTCTCCCCATTTTTCTTGTCATTGCTTTTTCTAAATTTCTAAAACCTGACTTTCTGATATTTATCTTGTCCAATTTTTACTTCTTTGACTAGTATTAAACTAATCACTCTTGCTACTTTGTTAACACTTAGAACTATAAAGTTTGATGAATTTTCATAAACAAGTATTGAGAAACTGTCATGACCACAGGTAATCAGGAGGAAGTCTGGATTCACCAAGTGGGATAAAAAAGGGGGGAACTTTGGAAAGCAGTATGGAGGTTCCTCAGAAGACTCCACACATAGCTCCCCTTTGACCCAGCAATCCCACTTTTGGGCATTTACCCAAATGATCACAAACAAGGCCATACTAAAGCTACCAGCACAACTATGTTTATTGCAACATTATTTACCATAGCTAAGATATGGAACCAACCCAGATGCCCCTCAGTAGATGAATGGATCAAGAAAATGTAGTATAGATACATAATGGAATTCTATGCCTCTGTCAGAAAGGATGACATTGCCCCATTTGTTAGGAAATGGAAAGACTTGGAAAAAATTATATTAAGTGAAGTAAGCCATCCCCAAAGAAACATAGGTCCCATGGTTTTCCTATTTGCAATAACTAGTATATGTCTGAGTCAAGCAGAAAAGGTCAGATAAGGTGATGCTAAGTGAAATGAACCCAAGATAAGGACTCAAATGGTTTTTCTTTCTTGCTATTGTTTCTAACACAGTTATAAGATATTTCTTTGTTGCTTCGTATGTCCCTCCCCCACGGTATAACCCCTGTTTTCACTGTATTTGATGTTGGTATAATTTGTGGAGGGGAAGGGAAAAAAAAACAATTGTTTAAATAGGGATACAGGTGGACCCATTGCAACAATGAGATGTACAAGACATTATGTCGAAAAATGAACTTTACAACTTTAGCGCTCAGGGCAGGGGGTGGGGGGAGGGAGAAGAGGGAGGGGGAGATTGAAAGGGATAGGAAGGGGGAAAGGCGGAGGCAACAATGCTTGATAAGAAATTTATGAGTGGTGCTGTGGCTCAAGCAGTAGAGTGCTTGCCTTGAGCTGAAGAGCTGAGGAACAGCTCCCAGGCCCAGAGTTCAAGTCCCATGACTGGCCAAAAAGAAAAAAAAAAAAGCTCGGCTCAGCCTGGGCTGGGAAGGTGGCTCAGTGGTAGAGCGCTTGCCTTGCATGCCTGAGGCCCTGGGTTCAATTCCTCAGCACCACATAAGCAAAAAGAAAAAAGCCAGAAGTGCCGCTGTGGCTCAAGTGGTAGAGTGCTAGCCTTGAGCTGAAGAGCTGAGGGACAGCACCCAGGCCCAGAGTTCAGGCCCCACGACTGGACCCAAAAAAAAAAAAAAAAAAAAAGAAAGAAAGAAAAGGAAAATGTATGCATTATCTTGCCCATGTAATTGTAACCCCTCTGTATGGTATTTTCACAAAAAAAAAAAAAAATAGGGGAGATCTATTATTCACACCAAGATGTCAACGTAAGGATCCATGAATCTACACTGTGCTACCAGTGTTTCAGACAGCTATAAAGGGCCTACTGATTCTGGTTGTGGAGATGAAGAAAGGCTTCCAAGACAATGATGAAAAACTAGTGCTTAAAAAGAAACCAGAGACACAAGAATATTTTAAATAGGGAGAAAAGAGAGGCCAGAAATTATGAGAAAATAAATGACAGATGAAGTAGGTGAAAAGATTTGATGAAGGATAGAGCGGAATGAAATGAGTTAACTAGCCTATAGCTCAATGAACCAAATATATTAGGATGAAGCATTGGTTCCAAGCTTTTGTGACAAGTGACAGAAATGATGGCAACAGAAGTCAATAAGGGGAACCTGTAGCATGTGAAATGATGTTTGGTATCTGTCATCCGTGTTTGGGATGGGTGGTAAAGGCAGCCCTGTTCTTGGCTGTGTAACTTAGGCTTTGTTCTGTGCCACCACCACCACTCCCATTGGAAACCTTGAAAGCCACATCATCTCACTGGTAAAATAGTCAACTTTGTCATTTTCTAGTAGGATTTCTTATCAGTATAAAGGTCCCACTTGATTTTTTAAAGATCTTTGCTAATGCTATTAAGTCAGAGCCTATGAAAGGGCAATTTTATAAGCAAAAAACTGATTAAATGTAAACAATTTTGGGGTCAAAGCAGTGGTAAAATGCACACCAAGTAGGATCAAAGAAACTTGTTTAACTCTGGCTCCAAATTTATCAAGTATATGGTTATGCCCACTAAGCTTCCATTCCCTTAGCCAGGAGATCGTAATGATGAGTGTTGTACAGATGTGAAGATCAGCTAGAACATTCACACAATGCCAGTACATCTTCCTTTCCAGCTTATAGGAATGTCCCCGTAGAATTTTGAGGTTACCTTTGCCTTTTCTCTCCATCTTCTAGAATCACTGCTTTCCCAAACTTTTGTCCTTCTAATTCTTCAACAACCTCAATCTCTACTGTCCATACTTATTCTCAGGTCTTCAATGTCAGGAAAAGGTTGACTTGACTCTCTCTAGCACTCCTGGCCACCATACTCTTTTCCTTCCTTTTAATAGATTCTGTGAGTGTAAGATTGACAACCCTCTGCTCTGCTTCCTCAGTATCCATCCTATTCACAATTCTTTAAAGAAGAATAATGGCTCTTGAAATCCTGCTGCCATGGTCATTTCAACTATTACCAATGACCTCTAAATGAACACATTTAAGGGCCCTTCCGCTATTCGTAGGATCTTTTGGCTGTTTTTGAGATATTTTAAACTGCAAAATCCTTACTTGGGCATAAAATACCACCAATGCTTCTTCTAGAATTAAAATCAGCTTTGGTGGCTATGATGGCTAAATTTGGATTACCAACAATATTGGATTAAGAAAAGCCTGGAAGATAAGCAAAACACATCTCTAGTCTTGTCAATAATGGCATACCCAGAAAGGAATAGATCATGAAGGCTCCAATCTAATGAATGACATGGTAGCTTCATAATATAACAATGGTATTAATAGCAGGTAGTGAGCCTGGAGAAAATGGGTGATTGGAGTATGTCTTTGGGACTATATCTTGTCTTGGCTTCTTCCTATGGCCTCTCTTCCCTTTCTCTGTTACCTTTCCCACAGTGATATAAACTGCACTCTGCTGTGATGGACAGATACATTTGAAATCATGACCCAAAACAAATCATTCTTCACTTAAGTCTCTTTTCTTAGGTATTTTGTTCACAGCAATGCAAAATACTAACACAGACTCTTCCATAACTACATTGGAGCAATCACATTCCCGTCACTTTTCTTATTTAAATCTTCGAATAACTAAAGTGAAGAGCATGTATGACTAAATCTATTCAGTACAATTAAATCCGTGAGAAGAACAGAGAAATGACTAATGCTGTGACAAAGGGGATTTTTCACACCAGCTGAATGGGACTCCTTGGAAACTATGTTAAGTGAATTGTTACATTTGTTTCAAAGTAGGCAGTTAATTATCTATGTGTGGCAGGATCCATGGCTAAGAATCTCTCTGGGCATAGGCTAGACCGTGACACCTTGCAAGGGGAATATAAAGGGAAAAGGTAAACTTATTTCAAAAAATAAAAAAAGGAAGACTTACAAGGGAAATGTAATTAATTGGCCTCTCCCTCTGAAGCTTTATCAGTACCATGCAAGAGGTCCTATACTATCTCTATGGAGCACACATTGAAAAATAGATTCCTAGGGCCTTGCACAAGCCTCAAAGTGACTACTACCTTTGCTTTTTTAACTAATTCTTATTAAATCATCTTCTCTGAGTCTTGCAGCATAAGATACACTTTGCCAAAAATATATTTTCCATGACATCTTTAAAATAAATTATCTTGTTATTAAACAAATCTCTTAGCTAGAATTTAAAATCAGATTTGTCTCTATGTATGTCTTAAATTGTCATTGTAGGAAAACCTAATTCTTTGGAAGCATTTACATTTGAACTCAGGACCTCCTTTTTCCTAAGCAGGTATCCTTAACCACTTAAGCAATTCTTCCCAGTTCTGTATTTAAGGAATTATATAATTCTTTAAATTCTCAATTAAACCCAGTTCATAAAATTATCATTTCTAAAAAGACCCCGAATAGCAAAAACAATCCTTAACAGAAAGAACAGTGCTGGAGGAATTTTAAACTCTACTACGAAATTTTAAACTCTACTACAAAGCCATAATAATCAAAACAGCTTGGTACTGGCATAAGAACAGACCTCAGGACCAATGGAATAGAATTGAAAACCCAGAAATGAACCTACAGACATATAGCTATCTAATCTTCAATAAGGGAGCTAAAAAAAAGAATGGAAGTCTTCAGTAAATGGTGCTGGCAAAATTGGTTAATCACTTGTAGAAAACTAAATCTTTATATATCACTAGATCTTTATATATCACTCTGCACCAGAAATAACTCCAAATGGATCAAAGACCTCGGAGTCAAAGCAGACACTCTGAAAACATTACAGGAAGGAATAGGAGAAACACTAGGTTTCCTTGGCACAGGCCGAAATTTTCTTAATAGAGACCCAGAAACACAACAAATCAAAGAACGGTTGGACAAATGGGATTGAATGAAGCTGCAGAGCTTCTGCATGACAAAGGACATAGCTAACAATATCAATAGAAACCTGTGGATTGCGAAAAGATCTTCACCAGCCATACAATGGACAAGGGTCTCATATCTAAAATATACTTGGAACTCAAAAAACTAAATCCCCCAATGACAAATCCTCAAAGAAACAACTGCCTGATAAATAAATGGGCTAAAGAGAAACTTCTCTGAAGAGGAAATAAGAATGGCCAATAGAAACAAGAAGAAATGCTCAACCTCTCTAGCCATAAAAGAAATGCAAATCAAAACAACATTGAGATACCACCTCACCCCAGTTAGAATGGCTATAATCAAGGACCCTAGTAACAACAGATGCTGGAGGGGATGTGGACAGAAGGGAACTCTACTGCATTGCTGGTGGGAGTGTAAACTTGGAAAGTAGTATGGAGGCTCCTCAAAAGACTCCACATAGAGCTCCCCTATGACCCAGCAATCCTACTTTTTGGCATTTACCCAAACGATCACAAACAAGGCCATACTAAGGCTACCAGCACAACTATGTTTATCGCAGCATTATTCACTATAGCTAAGATATGGAATCAACCCAGATGCCCCTCAGTAGATAAATGGATCAAGAAAATGTGACACACACACACACACACACACACAATGGAATTCTCTGCCTCTATCAGAAAGAATGACATTGCCCCATTTGTTAGGAAATGGAAAGACTTGGAAAAAATTATATATTTTAATACATTTTTATTGTAAAGAAATCTGTATAGAGGGATTACAGTTACATGAGTAAAGTAATGAATACATTTCCTATCAAGCATTATCAGTCCGACTAGAGACACCAAACCTAGTCCTTAACCTGATTCCTCATAGATCTGTGTCTTTCAAGGACCATGGAGACTACATACCATCTGTGCTAGACTTCTAGTACAGTAGATTTTTAATACGTGAGCCTCATTCCCAAAGGTTGAACAGAAGAGTTTTGTTCTTGTCTGCTAAATAGAAGTATAAAAAGGTTTTCTAGCATTTCTTTGCATCTGGGTGATATTCTCAAAATAAATGCAATTTCTCTGCTCTTCTAAAATTCACATAAAATTCTTATTTTTATGGATTTTATGCATTACAAATGTTCCTTGGGTTCATTTCAATTGAATTTATAATCAGGTTTCCTAATACACTCATGCTGGGAAGTGACTCTCAATCTTTTGAAGTGACTCATAACAAATTTCCCTAGAAGGGGGATTTTTGGTCACTCTTCTTCATGCTACCATGTAGGTTTTATAAAGTTTTCCTTGTTGCTCTCCTTTCTCCATACTTTTCCAACATTGTTTAGTTGTTACCTTATGCTACATTCATATGCATATGCACATATACACACATTAATTTATATATAATATCCTTCCAACTTCTTCACCTCTCACTTTTCCTCCTCTTCTTCCCCTTCCCACTGTTCTCCTCCTACCCAGTTCCTCTTGTATATTCATGTCCCATTGCCATGATAAGCATCATCATCATCTTTCTATTGCCATGATAAGCATCATCATCACCTTTCTAGAGCTATATTCCACAAATGAGTGAAAACATGCAGTATTTGGCCTTTGAGTTTAATTTACCTCATTCAGCAAGATTATCTCCAGATATTCCCATTTTCCTGAAAATAACACCATTTCATTTTACTTTATGGCTGAGTAAAAGATTCCATGATATGTGTGATGGTATGTGTGTGTGTGTGTGTGTGTGTACGAGAGAGAGAGAGAGAGAGAGAGAGAGAGAGAGAGAGAGAGAGAGAGAGGGGGGAGGGGTGGGGAGAGAGAGAGAGAGAGGATTGTGCATGTATTGTGCATGCACCTGATTTCAATTTGGCTATGTATTTAACATCTTACCTTTTTTTTTTGCTGGTCATGGGGCCTGATCTCTGGGCCTGGGCACTTTCCCTCAGCCCTTCAGCTCAAGGCTAGCACTCTACCACTTGAGCGACAGCGCCACTTCCGGCTTTTTCTGCTTATGTGGTGCTAAGGAATCAAACCCAGGGCCTCATGTATGCAAGGCAAGCACTCTACCACTGAGCCACCTTCCCAGCCCTTAACATCTTTATACCAGTCTATTCTTTGGTCTCTGACCTTCACTCACTGTTCTGATGACTTGGGTTTTGTAATTGAAGCCTGTTCATGAGCAAGGAAAATGCAGGTAAAATATGTGGCTAAATAGTTCATTGTTGTTCCATGAACATTTGGTGGTCAAGATGCCTCATGGACAGAGAAATTCTTTTTGGTTTGGGGGCTTGAACTCAGGGCCTGGTGTTGTCCCTGAGCTCTTTTTTACTCAAGGCTACCACTCTATCACTTTGATCCACAGCTCCACTTCAAGTTTTAGAGATAAGAGTCTCACAGAGACTTTTCTGCCTAGGCACTATCCTTAGATCTCAGCCTCTTGAATGGCTAGGATTACAGTTGTGAGCGACCAGCACCTGGATGATCAGAGAATTCTTGAAGAACCATGATGCATGTGAGCTCAGTGAAATCCATAGTTTATACAAGTGAGCATGTTTTGTATACGATGGGAATGAATGGAAGTGCTGATGGCCAGTGAGGCCTTGGAGAAAGTTTCTTAGATGTCAGAAAGAAGGAAGTATTATTCTGAGAAGCATGAAAAACTAAGGAACCCTGTTATATTTTTTTTATTTTTATATCACTTTGCCGCATTAACCAACCTTGATATGTAGTTTCTTTTCCCTTCAGCTTTTCCCTATATACCAGTAAGGTAAGATACAGTGCTGTAAAGTGTATACAATCAAGAAAAGAAGAGAAGGAATTATTGAGTTACTTTTGTGAAATGTTACCATTAGTTTAGTAAAAATAAAATGTATATGTGTATGGATGTGGAAAATATCAAATATTCTTTTTTTTTATTTTATTTGAGAACATACTGTACAGAGGGGTTACAATTGCATGGGCAGGATAATGCATACATTTCTTACCAAGCATTGCAGCCTCCTCCTTTGTTTACCCTTCACATCCCTTCCCAGCCTCCCCCTTCCCCCCCCCCCACCCAATCATACCCCCCTCCCCGCCCCCACACCGACATTGTAAAGCTGGTTTTGACATGACATTTTGTACTTCTCATTGTTGCAACAGGTCCACCTGAATCCTTAAACGACTTGTTTTTCCCCATCTCCTCCACATGTTATACTGACATCAAATATAGTGAAAGCGGGGGTTACACTGTGGGGGAGGGACATACAAAGCAACAAAGAAATAATCTTACAAATGCATTAGAAACACATGCATGAAAGAAACAAAAACATTAAAATACATATTTGAGGGTTCGTTTGCCTAACATCACATTATCTGACATTTTCCGCTTGACTCATACCTATACTAGATATTGCAAATAAGGGAAACCATGGGACCTATGTTTCTTTGGGCCTGGCTTACTTCACTTAATATAATTTGTTCCAAGCCTTTCCATTTCCTAACAAATGGGGAAATGTCATTCTTTCTGATGGAGGCATAGAATTCCATTGTGTATATATACCACATTTTCTTGATCCATTCATCTACTGAGGGGCATCTGGGTTGGTTCCATATCTTAGCTATGGTAAATAATGCTGCAATAAACATAGTTGTGCTGGTAGCTTTAGTGTGGTCTTTTTTGTAAACATTAGGGTAAATGCCCAAAAGTGGGATTGCTGGGTCATAGGGGAGCTCTATGTGGAGTCTTTTGAGGAACCTCCATACTGCTTTCCAAAGTGGTTGAACAAGTTTACATTCCCACCAACAATGAAGTAAGGTTCCTTTCTGTCCACATCCCCTCCAGCATCTGTTGTTGTTAGAGTTCTTGATTTTTGCTGTTCTAACCGGAGTGAGGTGATATCTCAACGTTGTTTTGATTTGCATTTCTTTTATGGCTAGGGATGTTGAACATTTCTTCATGTGTCTATTGGCCATCCTTCTTTCTTCTTCAGATAAACTTACCTTGAAGTCTTTTGCCCACTTATTTATTGGGCAGTTGTTTCTTTGAGGATTTGTTGTTGGGTGGTTTAATTTTTTGAGTTCCAAGTATATTTTAGATATGAGACCCTTGTCCGTTGTATGGCTAGTAAAGATCTTCTCCCAATCCGTGGGCTTTCTATTGATCTTGCTAGCTATGTCATTTGCCCTGCAGAAGCTCTGCAACCTTATGCAATCCCATTTGTCCAACCTTTCTTTGATTTGTTGTGTTTCCGGGTCTCTATTCAGAAAATTTCGGCCTGAGCCAAGGAGACCTAGTGTTTCTCCTATTCCATCCTGTAATGTTTTCAGAGTGTCTGCTTTGAGTTCAAGGTCTTTGATCCATTTGGAGTTGATTCTGGTGCAGGGTGATATATAAGGATCTAGCTTTAGTTTTCTACATGTAGTTAACCAGTTTTGCCAGCACCATTTACTGAAGAGGCTGTCTGTCTTCCATTCTATTGTTTTAGCTCCCTTATCGAAGATTAGATGGCTATAGGTCTGTAGGTTCATTTCTGGGTTTTCAATTCTATTCCATTGGTCCTGAGGTCTGTTCTTATGCCAATACCAAGCTGTTTTGATTACTATGGCTTTATAGTAGAGTTTGAAATTTGGTATTGATATTCCTCCAGCAGTGTTCTTTCCGTTGAGGAGCGTTTTTGCTATTCGGGGTCTTTTATTGTTCCATATGAATTTTTGGATTGCCTCTTCTATTTCCTTGAAGAATGAGGGTGGAATTTTGATAGGTATTGCGTTGAATTTGTAGATAGCCTTGGGAAGTATTGCCATTTTCACGATGTTAATCTTTCCAATCCAGGAGCATGGGAGGTTTTGCCATTTTTTAAGTTCTGTGTTGATTTCCTTTTTCAAGATTTTAAAGTTTTCATCATAGAGGTCCTTCACTTCTTTAGTTAAGTTAATTCCTAGGTATTTTATTTTCTGTGGGGCTATTACAAATGGAGTTGCTTTCCTAATTTCAGCCACACTTTTCTCATTGTTGGCATACAGAAAAGCCATTGATTTTGGGGGGTTAATTTTATAACCTGCTACTTTGCCAAAGTTTTGAATCAGCTTGAGTAATTTGGGAGTGGAGTCTATGGGATTCTTTAAATACAAGATCATGTCATCTGCAAAGAGGGAGAGTTTTATTTCTTCTTTCCCTATTTGGATCCCCTTTATGTCTGCATCTTGTCTTATGGCTGTAGCTAGGCATTCTAATACTAGATTGAAGAGAAGTGGAGATAGTGGGCATCCTTGTCTTGTTCCTGAGTTAAGAGGAAATGGCTTTAGTTTTTCACCATTGAGTATAATGCTGGCTGTAGGTTTGTCATATACAGCCTTTATTGTATTGAGGAATGTTCCATGGATTCCTAAGTTTTCCAAAACCTTCATCATAAAGGGGTATTAGATCTTGTCGAATGCTTTTTCTGCATCTATTGAGATAACCATGTGGTTCTTATTCTTGCTCCTGTTGATGTGATGAATAATATTAATTGATTTGCGTATATTGAACCAGCTTTGCATCCCTGAAATGAATCCTGTTTGATCGTGGTGTATGATTTTTTGGACGAATTGTTGAAGTCGGTTGGCCAAAATTTTGTTGAGAAATTTTGCATCAATGTTCATCAAAGAAATGGGTCTATAGTTCTCTTTCTTTGATGAGTCCCTGCCTGGTTTTGGGATGAGGGTTATGATGGCTTCATAGAATGTGTTCGGTAGTGAGCTTTCTCTTTCAATTTCATTGAAGATTTGGAGGAGAATTGGTGTGAGCTCTGCTTTGAAGGCCTTGTAAAATTCCGCTGTAAAACCATCTGGTCCTGGACTTTTCTTAGCTGGGAGGTCTCTTATTGCTGTTTCTATTTCAATGCTTGAAATGGGCCTGTTAAGATAGTTTGCCTCATCTTGGTTTAGTTTTGGCATGTCAATATTTGCTAGGAAGAGGTCCATTTCTGTCAAGTTCTCAAACTTATTAGCATAAAGTTTGGAGAAGTATTCCCTTATAATGTTCTGAATCTTGGTTGTTTCCGTGGTGATGATCCATTCTCATCTCTGAGTTTATTAATTTGGGTGTGTTCTCTTCTTTTTCTGATAAGATTTGCTAAGGGTCTGTCAATTTTGTTAAGTTTTTCGAAGAACCAACTCTTTGTTTTGTTGATTCTTTCTATAGTTTTTTTGGATTCTAATTCATTTAATTCTGATTTAATTTTGATTATTTCTTTCCGTCTACTGGATTGGGGTTTATCTTGCTGCTCTTTTTCAAGGAGGTTTAGATGTGTCATTAAATTGTTAGTTTCAGATCTCTCCAATTTGTTGATGTAGGAGCTCAGAGCTATAAACTTGCCTCTGAGTACTGCCTTTGCTGTGTCCCAGAGGAGCTGGTAATTTGTGTGTTCATTTTTGTTGAATAGCATGAACATTTGAATTTCCTTTCTAATCTCTTCCATGACCCACTCATGATTCAGCAGTGTGTTGTTCAGCCTCCATGTGATACCGGACTTTCTTTGGTGGCTTTTGGTGTTGAGTTCTAATTTTATTCCCTTGTGGTCAGAGAGAATGCAAGGTATAACTTCAATGTTTCTGAATTTAGACAAGTCTGCTTTGTGGCCTAAAATGTGGTCTATTTTAGAAAACGTTCCATATGCTGCTGAGAAAAACGTGTATTCTGATGCTGCGGGGTGAAATGTTCGGTAGATGTCTGTTAAGTCTAGTTGATCTATGCAGCTGTTTAGATCTGCGGTTTCTCTGTTGAGTTTTTGACGAGTTGATCTATCTAGTGGGGAGAGTGGTGTGTTAAAATCCCCAACAATTAATGTCTTTGGATCTATATGGGATTTGAGGGAAAGTAGTGTTTCTTTGATAGCATGCTCCATGTTTGGCGAATAGATATTTAGAATTGTAATATCCTCCTGAAGGCGAGATCCTTTAATTAGTATGTAGCAACCTTCTTTATCTCTTCTCACGAATTTTAATTTGAAGTCTATTTTATCTGATATTAGGATTGCAACTCCCGCCTGTTTATGGGGTCCGTTTGCTTGGTAGATTTTGTTCCAGCCTTTCACATTGAAAATGTGTTTGTTTTTACGGGCAAGATGTGACTCCTGCAGGCAGCAGATAGAAGGGTCTTGTTTTTTAATCCAACTAGACAGTCTATGTCGCTTAATTGGAGAGTTCAGTCCGTTAACGTTAAGAGATAGGACTGAGAGGTATTTGGGAGTTCCTGCCATGTTATCTACCTTCTTGGCGGCTGCAAAAACTGGGTTCTTCCTATGGTTCTTGGATTCTCAGTTTGGGTGCAGTTTCTTGGCCTTTATTGCGGTCTTGTTGGTTTTCTATGTGTAGGACATCTTTAAGAATCTTTTGTAGGGCTGGTTTGGTGGAGATGTATTGTTTCAATTTTTCTTTGCTATGGAAGGTTTTTATTTGGCCTTCAGTTATGAAGGAGAGTTTAGCTGGGTACAGTATTCTTGGTTGATAGTTGTTTGTTTTTAGGGCATGGCATACATCATTCCAGGCTCTTCTTGCTTTCATTGTCTCTGCTGAGAAATCTGAGGTGATTCTAATTGGTTTCCCTTTATAGGTGATTACCCTTTTCTCCTTGACAGCTTTAAGGATCTTTTCCTTGTTCTGAGTTGATCCTGTGTGGATTATAATGTGATGGTGGGATGTCCTATTCTGGTCTGGTCTATTTGGGGTTCTAAAGGCTTCTTGTATCTGGACAGGCCTATCTTTTTGCATGTTTGGGAAGTTCTCTGCTAGGATCCTGTTAAACAAATTTCCTAGACCATTAACTTCTGTTTCTAGGTGCTCCTCTACACCCATTTTCCTTAGCTCAGGCCTTCTGATGGTGTCTTCCAGGTGTTGGATAGATCTATCATATTTCTTGGACTTGTCTTGGATGGTTGTATGTTCTTTCTCTATAATATCTAGGCTGTCTTCAATCCCTGAGATTCGATCTTCTGCATGGTCTAACCTGCTGTCAAGACTCTCTACTTTGTTTTTTATCTCTTTTCCTTCTAATTGGCCAGCTTTGATGGCTTCAAGTTCTTTGTTGAAGCTCTGTTTTAGGTCTTGTATGAATTTCTTTACTTCCTTAATTTGGTGTTCAGTGTTTGTCCTCAAATCACTTAGTTGATTGGTTATGGTTTCTTTGGACTCCCATTCCTTCTGTTGGATTCCATTCAGCATTCCCTTTGTGGTCTCCCTGACTTCCTTCAGCTCTTTGTTAATGGATTCCATGAATGCCTTTAGTGATCTTTGTGTGTTCTCTACCTGGTCTCTCAATTCCTGTATTACTCTTTGATTAGCTTCCTCCCGTTCGTGGGATTCCTGCAGTTCTCTTTGAGTGTTCTCAGCCTGCTCACACCATTCCTCCCTTTCTCTTTGAGTATTCTCAAGTTGTTCACGCAAATCCTGTATCAGTTTTTGAGTAGCTTCCTCACGCTTATGATAGTCCTATATAAACTTCTGGGATGCCTCCTCTCTCTCCCTATCACGCTCATACAGAGTCCTTTGTATGTTGTCAAACTTCTCGTTTATCATGTTTGCCAGCAGTGTTTGTAGAGCTATTTGGGAACTCTCCTCTGGATTATTCATTATCTGTTCTAACCCCTGATTATCAGGATTGGGAATTGAGATACCCGAATTTGCCATTTTTCTTGTGTTTTTCCGGCTTACTCTGCCCATTTGAGATGAAGATAGCACCAGTTTTGTGCTAGAACACTATCTTAAGGCAACCATCAACCAAAGTTTGCATTTGTACAGTCAATAGTCTACAGATACAATCTAGTTCAACAGATACATCTATTCGACATCAAACAACTATATGTTAAAGGACTTCGAACCGCAGAGAAGAATTTGGAAAACCAGAAATTATTAGGGTTAGGGAGAGATGTGGGTAAAAAATAGGAATAGATTGGTGTGGGGAAGCACAGGGAGAGTTAACTATGTCCTAATCACAATGCAGGAAATAGGTTGGGTAGGATGCAAGTAGAGAGAGAGAGAAAAAGAAGAAAGGGAAAGGGGAATGAAAAGAGACCAGAAAAAAAATAGAAACGTAAAAATTAATGTTATTATAGAGATTAAAAGACCATCTATTTAGAGAGGAATGTGAATATATTGAGAGAAAGGGAGGGACCTAGAGGAGATGTGAAAAACTTTAAAAAAATGCTTAAAATATTATATAGGTATAAAGAGGTAGTACTGCTATTAATGAATTTAAGTCTCAGAGGTTTTGAATTTAGTAATAAATTTGTGGATTAAGTGTGTACACAATGGGGGATAGGGTCTACTAGTTAACTACGGGTTTATCTGAGGATGTGCAGGACAAGAGTTAAGTCACATAAAGAAGAACAAAAGAGAGGAAAAGGTGGAAAGGATAGGAAAGTGAGAAGAAAAGATCAGAAGTTCAGTAGAGCTAGACAAAAAACAAAAAGATAATTAAGAAAGAAAGAAAAAGAGAAAGAAGACAAGAAAAGAAAGGAAAACGCACATTCACGTATTCACCGAGTCTTGGATCCTGGGGCGTGTCTGGTCTGCAAACTGCAGGATGAAGATGTCCGCTCCTTGTCGGTTCTTGCTGGTGTTGAGTAGAATCCGCTCGTCCGCTGCGTCTGGCTCCTTCGTCCCGGACTCTCTGTGTCTCAGGTATGACCCCGCGGCGGTGGTCGCCGCTGCGACACTGCCGCCACAGCGGCAGCTGCTGGCACGTGCTCAGGTGTGACTCCTTGGCTTCCCCTCTCTTGACTAACTCTCTGTCCCGTGATGGCACACTTGGTGTGATTCTCTGGCTTGGGACTGTTCACTGGAACTCTGAAACTGCTTTCTATGCAAGAGCTTGTTCAGATTCCAGCTTCTCCTCCGCCATCTTCCCGGAACTCTCAAATATTCTTATATTTGTGTTTAAACTAACATTACCAAATATAAGCATTATGAAATATAAAGATAAATGGTAAAACAGAAATTGTATAAAATTCTTATTTTTATTTATTTAGAAAGACTAAATAACAAATAAAAATGATAACAAGATGATATACAGAGAAGAGACTACAAGAAAAATAAAATACTTAATATTTTAGTAAATATAACTGCAAAACTCATAGCTTAGCTTTGCCTACCTGAAACATGAGAACCTATATTTGTTTCTTAGAAAAATCATCTGGCACAAAGACTATTATAATAAAGTATTTAATATCTGATCTAACTTACTGAATACTCTGCTGAAAGTGAAAACAGAATGGCTGTATGAAAATGCATTCACAGCATCATGCAATTGAAAAAAAAGTTAAGCATAAGTTAGATGGTCTTATCTGAATTTAAGTATCTTTTATAGCATTTTTTCTTATTCTTCCAGCATTATTATTTTACACTACATCTCACAAATCATGTAGCTGCTCCTGATTTGATGATTCATTCCTGTATTTAGCAGATATTTATAAATTTGCTATTTGTTGCAAGTTTAGGATTTTGTTGAGTATATTTTAGAACAACCATTCCAACTCCTCTTTAATTCCACATGCATCATATATCAAATAATTCATTCATCTATCCACTAGTTCACTCAACAAATATACACAGAAAGCTCATCATGTGTTAGGTCTTGAATTGGTTTTAAAATCTTTGTTGGAATCTCTTGTCTCCCTCACTACCAGTCAGTGAAATTACCTCATCCACGTTACTATATGAGTTATAATGGGCATACTTTGTTTTGTCTCCTACAGACAATAAAAAATAGACCTTAAACTGAAGTCTAGGCCTCTGGCCTCATGGCTTAATATAATCCTCAGGCCTCTATATATTCCTTACTCCTGGGTGGGCAAAGCCACTATGTACCCATATTATTTGCCTTCTAAGACAAGTAGAATAGAGCTTATGATCAGAGGAAATTTATGTGAATGGAATAAAGAAGACTGGTAGTATACCAAGACCATGACAGAAGATGTAGGGAAGCAACAAGAGCTTAGCAGAGGTATTTTGTATGATTCCTATGTATTTACTCCTCCCTAACTGCTTTCTTCAGGGGTCTGTTTCCTCTTCCCTTTCAGCCTGGATACATTGATTTATATTCATTTAAATGCTTGTTTCTGTCTTCCTTGTACATTTGCTTGATAGCCTTCCATCATTCTTGGCAAGGTGATTTATTTTCATTTTATATTGGCTCCTATTTCATTTTCTTCCAAGAGATGAACAGTTCTACTTTAATTGGAAAAAAAGAGTATAGTATTCTTCAAAACTTTTTTGTAGATTGGAGAAAAGATGTTTTTGTTACTATGTTAGGAAAGGTGGGAAAAATGTAGAAAAGAGATTTATTTTTTAAAAGAGACACAGAAATGCTCCAATTACAACCATTATCATCAAAAGCATATCTGAATACATTATCTCCAAATAAAAATACTCCACAAATTTAAAAATAGATGTCCCTATTCAAACTTGTAACTTGTAGTAATAACACTTGTTAAAAAAAATTTCTCCTGAGTATTTTTTAATGAAAACACTTGTTCTTTTACAAATAGTGGAGACTTCAAAAACATACAACAAGCATTTAATATTTTATCCAAGTCAAAATTGGTTTTGAAAAAAAAATACTTAAACAGAAATTTTTAAGTTTATTTTTATTTTTTAAAAATTTCTTTTTTTTAATTGATTTTTTTTATTGTGAAAATACCGTACAGAGGGATTACAATTACATGGGCAAGGTAATGAGTAGATTTCTTATCAAGCATTGTTGCTTCCTTCTTTGTTTCCCCTTCCCATCTCTTCCCATCTCCCCCACTTCCACTCCCCTCCCCACCAAAGTTGTAAAGTTCATTTTTCGACATAACGATTTGTACATCTCATTGTTGCAATAGGTCCACCTGTATCCCTATTTAAATGATTTGTTTTTTCCCTTCCCCTCCACAAATTATACCAACATCAAATACAGTGAAAGCAGGGGTTATACCATGGGGGAGGGACACACAAAGCAACAAAGAAATCATCTTATAAATTTGTTAGAAACAATCACAAGAAAAAAAACATTTGAATACTTATCTTGGGTTCATTTCACCAAACATCAACTTATTTGAACTTTTCTGCTTGTCTCAGACATATACTAGTTATTGCAAATAAGAGAAACCATGAGATCTATGTTTCTTTGGGCCTGGCGTACTTCACTTAATATAATTTTTTCCAAGATTTCCATTTCCTAACAAATGGGGCAATGTCATTCTTTCTGATGGAGGCATAGAATTCCATTGTGTATATATATATATACCACATTTTCTTGATCCATTCATCTACTGAGGGGCATCTGGGTTGATTCCATATCTTAGCTATAGTAAATAATGTTGCAATAAACATAGTTGTGCTGGTAGCTTTAGTATGGTCTTGTTTGTGATCATTCAGGTAAATGACCAAAAGTGGAATTGCTGGGTCATAGAGGAGCCCTATGAGGAGTCTTTTGAGGAACCTCCATACTGCTTTCCAAAATGGTTAAACAAGTTTACACTCCCACCAACAATGCAGTAGGGTTCCCTTCTGTCCACATCCCCTCCAGCATCTGTTGTTATTAGAGTTCTTGAGTATAGCCATTCTGATCGGTGAGGTGGTATCTCAATGTTGTTTTGATTTGCATTTCTTTTATGGCTAGAGAGGTTGAGCATTCTTCATGTGTCTTTTGGCCATTCTTATTTCCTCTTCAGAGAAGTTTCTCTTTAAGTCTTTAAGTGATGTAAACCAGGCCCAAAGAAACATAGGTTCTATGGTTTACCTTATTTGTATATGTCTGGGACAAGCAGAAAAGGTCAAAAGCTATGTTCATATGAGCAGATAAGATGATGTTAAGCGAAATGAACCCCAAGATAGGGACACAAGTGGTTTTCTCTTTCTTGGTATTGTTTCTAACATATTTATAAGGTACCATGTGATTTTTTTGTTGCTTTGTATGTTCCTTCGTCATGTAACCCCTGTGTTCACTGTATTTGATGTCGGTATAATTTGGGGAGGGAAAAGGAAAAAACAAAATGTTTAAATAGGGATACAGGTTGACCCATTGTAACAATGAGATGTAGAAGACACTGTTGAACAACGAACTTTACAATTTAGGCATGGGTGTGGCGGGGGATTGTAGTTGTGGAGGTGAGAGGGAAGGGATGGTAGGGGAAAAACAAAGGAGGAGGCAACAATGTACTCATTACCTTGCTCATGTAACTGCAACCCCTCTGTACAGTATTTTCACAATAAAAAACTTATTTTAAAAAAGTTGGTATACCACATACCACATGGAAAGTTGGTATTTTCAAACATAGGTCTTACATTTTAAATAAGTAGCTCTCAAATTTGAGCTCAGATCACAATTTTCTATAGAGCTTGATAAAACACAGATTTCTAGACCCTGTAATCAGATTTCTTAATCCAGTGGCTCTAAGGATGGCCCCTGAGAATTGACATTTCCAAGCAGCTTCCATATGAAAATGAAAAAGTTTTTACAACCACTGATCTAAATTATATGTAAAAGCAAAAATAAACCAATGGAAAACACTTCCTTGAGTGAGTGGAAGATAAATTTATGCCAACTTTTTTTTAATCCTACTACAGAAGACATATCTTTTGACCACATGTAACATTAATAAATTCAACATTAGTTGAAGAAAAGAAAATTTTTCTCTTCAAATTCTCTGTTGTATATTTCAGATATCACATCATTTTCATCTTATGGCTTTTGTCATAAAAGAGTTTATCTTTCGCTCATACCATAGTCCTTCCAATTGATTTCCTAACATTTTTTTAAACCTTTCTTGCTGATTCTTGTAATACCTCCTTTCCACCCATCATGCTGTCCCAATTGGCATCTGCAAGTTGCTTCTCATGGATTCTCTGTATTGTATGGTTTCACTCTCAGTTGATTTTAACTTCCTGAAGATAAAACTAACTAAAAAGTGAACATTCTAAATTAAAATCAGACAGGTGGGGAATGCTAGCCAGGGAATATGTGCCAGTGTTCTCATAGAGCCAAGAGCCTCCAGACAATATGAGAGGATTACTTATGTGACTGGCTTTGCTGATGATCAAAGGCTATCAGAATAAGAAGTCTTGTGCAACCCTCTATTCCAGGTACCAGTGGATAAAGTTAGATAGTACTGTAGTACTTATACAGGAAATCAACATTGAAAATAAATAACAGCATAATGTAGCTGCTACAATCACTAGGAAGAGTGACGTTAACAAAAGAATAAAGGTTGGCAGGAAGATAATTTTTTTTTTTGCCTTTTCTTTTTTGGTACTGGGGATCGAACCCAGGACGTTGCACTTGCTAGGCAAGCGCTTTGCCACTGAGCTACATCCCAGCCCAGGAAGATAAATTTTTTAATGAATGGGAAAACACAGGAAACTAGAAGCTTATACAACCAAATGTCAAATGATGTATCTGTCATTTGAGTCAGAATGCATCTGAATGTTGTGCCTTGTGTTGAAGGAACAGATTATCAGAAGAAAAAAATTGGAGACTTAACCTCACTATCTATCTATCTATCTATCTATCTATCTATCTCTATCTACAAAATTCTTCAGTATTTTTAATTTAAAATAAATTTAAGTACTAGGAAAAAGCATCTTTCACTTAAAACTGATTTCTCAACCCAGGCACTGGTAGTTTGTGCCTAAAATTTTAACTTCTCAGGAGGCTGAGATTTGAAGATCATGATTCAAAGGCAGCCCAGGTAGACAAATCCAAGTTAAACAGTTAACCAGTAAAAACACAAAAGTCATGCTGCAGTTCAAGTGGTAGAGCCCCCACTTTGAAGAAAAAAAAACATGCAAGAGTACAAGGCCTTGAATTTAAGCTGCATTACCAGCACACACATACACACAAAACAGGGAAAACCTAACAGATTTCTGAAATACCATATCTCCAGATCATATTCCTTTCCTCAAATAAACAAAAGTGTTTTAGTAATATTTTCTGTGACAGTTTTATGTGTCAACTTAGACACAATCTCCAGTTGATCAAATATTGTAGCTGTTTTTAAAGATATATTGTTGAGGTAATCAAAGTAAACCTTAATTAAAACATACTAATTTAAACATGCTGAATGATCCTAGTTCAATCACCTTAAATACCTTGATACACCTTAAAAACAAAGTTGATAATTCCCTGAAGAAGAAAGTCTGCCTGTAGACTGAAGTACCAACTGGAAACAGAATCTCAACTTCAGTGATTGCTTGCTCTGTGGAGCTTAGATGTGCTCAACCTCCTTCACCATCATATAGGTCAATTTCTTACAGGAAATGTCCGTATCTCACAGTGGCTTTGCGTCTTAGGTTGGATTGTGACTGGTGCCTTTTGGTTTCATAACTATTCATTATATCACATATCTGCCCATTACTGATGCAAATGAGCCACTTTCTTAGACATTCTCAACAATTCTATATCACCTAATAAATGAATATGCCCTGACCTCACATTCATTAAGAATTAATGCAGAACTGTTTATGGCAGTAGTAACAACTAAGTTTCCTAATTAAATGGGTAACAATTTTTAATACAGGACATTGGCTACTACTCATTAACCAAAAAAAATTTAAATGTATGCAATTCATGACCTATGTACTCTAGAGGAGAGAATATTCTGTAAAAATGGAACTAATTGGTAGTAAATTATATAGACAAGATCTCTCACAGATCCCCAACCACTACAAAATCAGAGTAACAGTGAATGTAACTAACACTGGAGTACAAGGTGTCAGGCACTATCTAAGGAGCTTTATAAATGTCAATTCAACTCCCAACCAAGCAGAAACTAGGATTGAGCCTGTTTTACAGAGATAAGAATGAGTAAGCAATAGCTCCCCAACACTTTGACAATTAATGGATAAAACAAATTCAAACCCAGTTTGGCTCCAGAATCTGAAATCTCAGTCTTGTATTCCCTCATAAGCCATGGGCACAAGAATTCACAGTGGGATAGCAGTGACCTTTGGAATCTATGATTAGTATCATTAAATATAAGGCCACCATGAAGAGAGGGAGCTTTCTTACACAATTCCACCTGTAGTGGGATATGGTAGGTGTAGCCCCCCCTCCCTAGGGCAGGAGTGTACCAGATTCTAGGTACACTGGATACTAGTATCTTGGGCTACTAGGTCACTCCCTAGTGGAATAAGAATGGAAATGAAACCTCTGAAATGAAATAGTCATTCTACCCCCACCTACATATTACTTAAACATGCTTCCCTTGTTCTGTTTCTATTATGAGGAACCCAGTCCAAGCCATGTAATTCTTGCCTGGAAAACTATTCAATTGGGGTTCCCCACATCCGGTTGACCTTTATAATCTGTCCTTCACACGTGAAAGCTAGAGTATATCATTAAAACACAAATTTAAGTATACTATTTATCTACATAATTTTGTCACTAGTTTTATTTTTTATATAGATTTTAGACTATTTTCTGTATCAGGTTCTCATACTGCCTAGATCCCTCTATATGCTCATGACAGTCTTAATGATATCTTCTTTTCAAATTCTTTAATTCACAGAAACACAGTAATCACTAGAAACCTCACTATTAGTAGTTAAATAGATTGTGTGTGTATAATCGTTCAATATGTAAGTTTTCTAAGAATCTGTAAACAGTACAGTTAGTATCTCAAAAACAACAAATAGGTTAACTACAAAGAAAACTAAAGGAAGGTAATTACTAAAATATAGAGTTCTGGTTAAGTAGCTGCCCCAATATTATTGTAAAATTCAGTAGAAATATGAACAAATATCAAAGGATAAAAACGAGGGTTGAGGCATGGCTCAGTTGGTAGAGTTACCCAATGAGCAAAAGTAGCAAGTACGGAGTTTGAGTCTCAGGCTCAGACCTAAAAAAAGATAAAAATGTTTGTCTAAAAGAATAGCCATAGATCTAATAATAAAAATCTAGATCTAATATGAGTTCAAATAAGTCAGGATGTGAGGGAGAACATAGGAAACCATTTTAAACTATGGTCAGGAGAGAGCCCAATGGCTAAAAGCAACCCCAGATACTTGCATGCAAATTCTGGCCCTACCAATTACTATATTTTACTGCAAAACACAACACTTAATGGAACTCATTTCTTATTAGCAAATGGAGATAAGTATGTCAACATGGCTACTACAAGTCCTGGGTAACAGATGCATAACTCCTTCCCTGCTAGCTACAATAGAATAAGCACTCAAACTGCTATAAAATGCTGTTCTTTTAGTGTAGAGAAAGAATTGTGAGTTCAAATAACCAAATCATAATGCCAAGTAAAAAATAGCCAACTGCAGGTGAAATTTTCAGATTTAAATAATAAACTGCAAAGAAAGCAAAAACAATAGGGAAAATGGAAATATTTTAAAAGTCAGAAGATGGGATAAAATGTTACATACCTGATATATGTAACTAAGTTGTCAGAAAAACAATGATAAATGATGAATGATTACAGGAGATTTCTATTCTCCTCTCTTGATTCTTGACAGAGAAATTTATATAATTGAATTATTAAGAGGTATGTGTCAAACATTGTATCTGATAATAAAAACATGTATCTGACAATAAAAGCAGATTATAGTCTAGGCTACAGATAAATTGACAATAATTTGCCCAGTAATGTTTAGAAATCACTTAGAAACCCCAAGTATGGAGGTGAATTGGGATGCCCTTTGCCAGGGATTCAGCATAACATAGAAGTGTCTGTCTTCCCCTTGCAAATTCTTTAAAGAAACTTAACAAAAGGATCCTTTTGTTCTGAGTTGGTTCTGAGATAGAAGCCTGCCTCCTCCAATGAATTAGCCCTTTTCATACATCAAGTGTCCTTTTTCATCTTTGAATTTTCCTCAAGTTTGAATTTTCCAAAGTTTGTTGGGATTACCCAGCAACCATCATCTTTTTATTTGTCAAGAAATCTCAAATAAATGTACTGGCTTATCAAGATGATTAATAAAAATCATCTGCCTTAAGAGAGAGAGAGAGAGAGAGAGAGAGAGAGAGAGGGAATGACCAATATAAATCCTTATGAAAGTCATGTAATTGGGATGATTCCTCTCACATGTCAAATTAATAGATTTGGCATATATGTTCAAGTATAATTTCAAAGGAGATGAATTGTATCAGAACCACTGTGAAGATGATTGAATTTATAGAAAATTCATATACCATATTGAAGACATTTATTCTGTTCCCCTCGCCTTATTCTACCTCATGTGTTTTCTTGTTTCACAGCTCTTTGTGGTGTAATTTCCTTGACTTATAACTCTCTACCTTTGTCAACTCACTTTCACTTGCCTTGCTCTTATTTATTCTTGCTGCTCTCATGAATCCAAACATTACCCTTTGTTATGTCTTAACACCCAAAACTACTGTCTCTAATCTTTCTTAGTAAGAATAATAGAAAGTAGAATAATGCTAAGTTCAGAGCTACAAAGAATTTAACTTTTCTTTAATATTTTCTAAAAGCCATATTTGAAATACTTTATACCATTCTCTATTTGCAACTCTTTCCAAGTTCTTTCAGATCTATAATTTTCCAAAGAGGTTTTGTTGTTAGCAGATTTCTGCTGTGATCATTCTTTAACATTTCAAGTTTTCATAATGAAAAAATAATAATTGGACAAAAGTCAACATAATTTTTATTTGAGGTAAAGAACATTAGAGTAACTTAAAGATAATATAGTTTTTGGCATTTAACATCTATATACATTAAAGTTTTTTAATTTTTTTACTGGAAATTAGAATCTCTATGTAGAGATTCTACTCATGGTAGAGTACTTACCTAGAATTTGCAAAGCCCTGAGTTTATGATGAACATGCATATTACATTGCTTTAAGCAAACACAATTCCAATGGCTGGGAGATTAGAGAGACTTTTAGATCAACCAAGAAATTGCTATAGAATATGTAAAAGAAAAAAAGTAAACTTTCGGGGCTGGGAAGGTGGCTCAGTGGTAGAGCACTTGCCTTGCATGCATGAGGCCCTGGGTTCGATTCCTCAGCACCACATAAGCAGAAAAAAGCCAGAAGTGGTGCTATGGCTCAAGTGGTAGCACGCTAGCCTTGAGCTGAAGAGCTGAGGGACAGCACCCAGGCCCAGAGTTCAGGCCTCACGACCAGAGCCCCCAAAAAAAGAAAAGTAAACTTCCATTTAAACAATAAAAATAAAATCAATTTAAACAATGTAATTGTTTTCAAGATAGTCATGAGAAAAGACTAAAGAAATATGGCATGTATGTTAGCCTGATTAAAATAATTATTGACTAAAAAATTCAAACACCTTCTGTTGGACGAATTTTAAGCAATTTCAAATATTATTTGGTTATTCTGTCCCATCATCTTCATTTTTAGTTACCTGGAGGGCATCTCAAAGCGTGCCAGCAACAACAATAGGTTAGAAAATATCAGCATGTTCAGTCTTGCACAGAACATAGGCTATGAACTTTCCCAATACATCTGTAGCCCCAGGAACTCTGGGACAGCGGAGCTGGATTTCAGAAAGGACTCTAGCACCATTTTTCCCTACACTTTCCCACAAATAAGTTCTTGCCCTGAATCTAGTATTGCATGCTGTTTCTGAAGAGAAACTGATGATGCTTCTCTGCTTAATAGAACCAGGTATTAAGAAATTGCAAGAGTCACATAAAGAGGATGGCTCCTTGTATTATCATTACATAAGATTGCTTGCTAAGTCCTTCTAAAATAAGGTCTTAGAAGCTACCATGAAATTTGTTGAAACATGCTTTATCATCTAAACATGGTCACTTTTTATAAGAATCCCACAAACTAAGAATAATAATATATGTATTGATTTCTCAAGTTGATAGAAACAGTGCTCAAAAGATAATCATTAGGTAAACTGTTATGTTTTCTAAACCTTCTACATCCTTATTGCTTTCTGTCTGCTTGCTTTATCAAATTCTCTGATTATAATATTTGATTTGTTGATTACTGTTACACTTTAGTTCAATTTTTGCTTTATGTATTCTGATATTTGAGATTTTGAGATTTGCTATTTTATCTCTAAACTAGAAATTATCAACATCTTGAAAAACTGAGATTTTTTATTAACATGTAATAACATGTAAAAACATTTTCAACATTGAAGTCCATTTTTTTCTAGTTAATATACCTGCGTCAACTCTTTCTTGTTTCATATTTCTGGTATATCTTTTGTTATCCTTTTACTTTCAATCATTTGGGTTACTTAAAAACAGCACAAGATATTGTCACGGGTAATCAGCAAACTGAGAACTCTTCAAAATTCAGTCTGAAAATATGTGGCTATTAATTAGGGAATGTGCCACAAATACATTTATGTGATAAGTAATATAAGATTATTTTCAGTCATATGATTTTGTGTTTTGGCTTTGCCTATTTTTAACTTTTTTCTCATGTTGTTCTCTCCTGCTTTCTGGCTTCTTTAGGAGTGAGTTCAATTTGTCATTGTTTTCCTGTTTAGTTCTACTTTTTCCCAATCCTAAATTGGAGAAATAAACCCTACTTCCATTCTTTAGTGATGACCTTGGAAATTTTAGTATGCGCCCTTATTTTACCAAAGTAGGCAAATATATTATCATTCTTCTCAAAGGAAATATAGGAATCTAGCATGTTTCAACTCTTGCAAACCGCCTCCTGATTTCTGAGTTGTGGCCCACTAACATAGTTCTATCTTCATTCTTTTCTGAATGACTCACATTTTTTTTTATTGTGAAAATACTATACAGAGGGGTTACAATTACATGGGCAAGATAATGAGTACATTTCTTATCAAGCATTGTAGCCTCCTCCTTTGTTTCCCCTTCCCATCCCTTCCCATCCTTCCCTACCCCCTCTTCCCTCCCCCCCACCAAAGTTGTAAAGTTTGTTTTCGACATAACGACTTGTACATCTCATTGTTGCAATGGGTCTACCTGTATCCCTATTTAAACGATTTGTTTTTCCCCTTCCCCTTGATTCACATTTTTATTAGAATTTTTTTCCATATTGCCATCAATCAGTTGTAGAGGAATTTCATTGTGACATGCCCATAAATGCACAGAATGTACCTTGATCAGATTTGCCTCCTGCATCACCTCCCTACTTCCCAAACCAATCCTAACAATGTACATAACAACCTTTTTTCTTAACCCAGTAATTTTTAGGCATCATTACTGGAATTCTAATGTTAGTTCAGCTCCCCTTTAGTATTTACCACTTCTTTGTTTCTCTGTGCTGCATTCTTGGCAAGTCTTCAGAGATATCATCTAGTTTACCAATTTAATTCTATCTCATCTGCTGTTTAATTTATATATAAGTTTCTAATTTTAGTCATTATATGCTTTTCTTGCTAAAACTTTATCTCCATTCCTTTTTCAATCTCCTTGATTATTTTCAGTAAATATTCATTCTTCTGTTATATAATATCTTGTTATTTCCTTAGACTATATTATGACATGATTCATATTGAGATTTTCCAAAATGTCTATTCTTTGAAAGTCTGGTTTTGTTTTCCATTATTTCTCCTGTTTCTTGTTTATAGTGGCTTTTCATATATCTTGTGAGTTTCTTACCTATATGTCCATAGTCTTCAAAAATGTGTCTATAGGACACATTTTTGTCTCTAAAGCCGTAAAGTGTTTCCCTCCAGAGAGATTTGTGTTTCCTTCTGCCAGGTACTCAGAGACACCACAAATCGAGGGTCACAGTGAATGTTTTTTACTTAGTTCTGTCTTATTACCCAGCTTCATGGGGAATGTGATTTTCATCCCAAAACCCATGTGACTGAGAGACTGAAATGAGCATTTTTCAGAAGAAATACATTTTCCCCACCCTCCCCAGAAGCAACCTCCCACTCAAAAATCTATCTCATTAAAGCCTGGCCCGCTGTAGCAAATGGCCACAGACAGAGGAAAGCTTCAATACTTATTCATTCATCTGTTTGGTCAACTATAATTCCCTCTACTCTTTAAGGTTGGCTTCTTTAAGATACCGCCTAAATAGAAATCGGAGCATTCTTTGACAGATTATATCCTCCAGATAATACATATCCATCATATAAAACCAAAGTCAAAGCTGTCAAGGTTTCCTGGAACTTCAGCCTGGCTCCAAACTGTTCTCCTAAAATAGAACATATACAAATGATCTTGGGCATTTTGCCAGTTTTAATATCAAAGTTCTATAACTCCAATCTCTGTTCTCCTAAGGATAACTCAATGAAATCTGAGAATCCAGAGTTGATTTTATTAACTTAGCTATGGGAAGCAATGACTAAACACATTGTTTTTTTCTTTTTTTTTGTATGTGATCCTGGGGTTTGAATTTGAGGTATTGTGTGTGCAGGCAAGCATTCTACCTCTGCAGCTATATGCTCAGGCTTTGTACTTTAGTTATTGTTCAGATAGGGTCTTGTGCTTTTTGTATGTTCTTGTCTTAGGTCTTCTTTCTGTGCTTCCCATGTAGACACGATTATAGGCACCCAGCTTAAATACCTCAAATTCAGGCATGTTGTACTTCCTCTAGTTACAAGCCTGGATGCCTGAAAATAGCAGGTTTCAGAGGTTGTTATATGCAGCTCAAGGAGGGGAGATGATAAATCTGAAGACTGAGAACCCAGTCTTGGGTCATTTCCTTTATAACTCCTTGCTCTTATCAGGCATTTCTGTTTTCTCCTGGCAAACCTGAATTGGTTAGCTTGTGAATTAAAAGGGCCTTCAGAAATACCATAACTCTAACACATAAATGACTAATAAAAATGGTAGTAGAAGTTCTGGAAAAATATATTTTAAGTACAAATGTGATGATGAATGCTCCTTCTAAAAAAGAGAAAAGGAGGACTTTTATTAATGCTGATGCAAGGATAAGGCTTGAAAAATCTGTAGTTCTTCACACTTCCACCATTGCTCCTGAGTTATGAGCTATATCAGCTCCTGCACAACTCTCCGTCTTGAAATTACCACAGATCCATTATAGTTCCTACTGCACCTGCAAGATAGCATCTCCTAGAGGATCTATCTGTCTTGGCCAAAGGACAAATAAACCGGTGACTGAAAATGAGTTACATTTAATCAAAGTCAAAGGTTTCTACTCTAAGACAATGAGTTCAATAGAAAAAGGAAAAAGAAAAAGAAAAGAAAAATGAGTGCAAGTTTCTGTTGGACACCCCAGGAATTTAGCACACTGCCATTCTTGTACTCATAAATTCTGTTCCCTAAGTATTCCCAGCCCAGTTCCCAAAGACAGCTCTGAGGGTTGCTTTGGGAGAAGTGACAAAATTGAGCAGGGACTATGAGCTTACCTCATGGGCTCTATAACAACACAGCAGGAAAGCTCTTCCCTTTAACTCCCCCCACCCCGCCCCTGCAATATCTCTCTGTAATTCTCTCCTTCAGGTCCACATGCTCATTAGAACATTTTTTATGAGGGCCTCAAATATCCAAAAAGAGGTGCAGGGCCAACCTTGTACCAAAATATTGGACAAAAGTTTCATGCAATCAAGTAAAGATGAAAATATGTGTATGCCTCTACTTTCTCCAAGTTGTCTAAGAATTCATAAAATCTGACTCTAAGCCACCTAGATGTCTCTAGCTTTGTCTTGACACTACTTCTGTAATAAGATGAAGAAAAATCAACATCCTTAGTTCTAGTTCTGGCTCTACTCTTGAATTTTTCACAGGAGCATTTATCAAAAAAAACAACACAACCTTTCTCTTTAGTAATATGAACTGTTTCACCTCACACAGTTTGAGGATAGTCTTCCATATTGTGGGAACTGACATGGAATATAATATGTATAAAGGGAACCCAAAACTTTAATTTATCCCACAGCATGACCACCACACTTGGATATTATGTCAAATATCGTGTGACATAGTTCATGAAGGGTGACATAGTACAATGTCTGTTTAAGACCAGAGACACCTCATGCTAACCATCATATTATAAATGCTAAGTGAATTGCTTCTCGGCCTTTTGGCTAAGATCAAGTGTATAAATGCTAAATGACATTTCTATTTGGCTCTTCAATCCAAATAACAGCACAAGGCCTTGCATGTAAAGGCATTGTTAGGTCAATTCTTATTGACTTACTCACAAGGACTAGTATTCTGAGAGCCCTTAATATGTCTCTATTAATTCTTTTCAGGCATTCTGTTCTTTCCACCCGTAGAGTTTCAGGGAATGAGAAGATGAGTGGGGATTTAAGAGGGAAGACACGGAAAGACATCTGGAACCTCCTCTATTCATAACTTCTTTTTTTTTAATTAAATTTGTTATCATGAAAATACTGTACAGAGGGGTTGCAGTTACAAGAGCAAGGTAATGAGTACACTTCTTATCCAGCATTGTTGGCTCCTCCTTTGTTTTTCCCCTACCATCCTTTCCCTCCCACCTCCTCAGCTACAACCCCCCCCCAAACCCCCACCACACACACACCTAAATTGTAAAGTTTGTTTTTCGACATAGCATCTTGTATATCTCATTGTTGCAACGGGGCAATCTGTATCCCTATTTAAGCATTTTGGTTTTTCCCTTCCTCTCCTCAAATTATACCAACCAACCCAGATGCCCCTCAGTAGATGAATGGATCAAGAAAATGTGGTATATATACACAATGGAATTCTGTGCCTCCATCAGAAAGAATGACATCGTCCCATTTGTTGGGAAACGGAAAGACTGAAAAAATTCTATTAAGTGAAGTAAGCCAGGCCCAAAGAAACATAGGTCCCATGGTTTCCCTTATTTGCAATAACTAGTATATGTCTGGGACAAGCAGAAAAGGTCAGATAAGATGAAGTTAAGCGAAATGAACCACAAGATAGGGACACAAGTGGTTTTTACGTCCTTGCTATTGTTTCTAACATATTTATAAGGTACCATGTGATTTTTTTTGTTGCTTTGTATGTCCCCCCACCACAGTATAACCTGTTTTCACTGTATTTTATGTTGGTATTCATAACTTCTTAAAGTTTCTTTTCCCCTGCTGCACCATTCCCTCTAGATACCAGCTGTGAACCTAACATCATTCATTTGGGAAGGACTCCAGCTTTGGAAATGAATTAAAATTTCTCAACTGCTCTTTCTCCGCACCCTGCTAGGTAACAACAACCCACAGAGACTTGTATTTATTACTGCTGAGCTTCTGCATTGTTTCTCTGCAGCCCATAATTCCACTAGACATTTGAGAGTGGGAAGCACAGCTTGGATATTTACAAAAGCCAAGCAAATTTGGCAAAGCACTCCAGTAAGCATCTGACAATGTCCACACAGAGGATTCTCTGAATCTTGTGGTATGTAGTCTGAGTCTGCTAAAATCAGTTACCTCCAGGCAAAACTCTCCATGTGACAGCAGAGTAAAGCAGACCGGGCAGCTCAGTAGCTGGCTGTAAAGACTTATTGAGAGATTGATTGAGGGAAAGAGGAAGAGAAATGTCTTCAGCTTTTTAAGTCAACTCTTCAATTTTAAAAGGTTGTTTATAGCACAAATTAAATGTACAAAGGAGTTTCATTGTGCTATTTACCATACACATATATTTTGATTAATTTTTATCTCGTCTGTATTCTCTCCCTTCTCTTCCCTTCCCATCCCTCTGTCTACCTCCCCCTCCCCCTCTTCCTCCCTGTCCCTGTCCCTGTTCTTATCTCTGTCCCTGTCCCTGTCCCTCTCTATCTCCCTCTCCCTCTCCCCCCTGCCCATGCTGGTGATCCTGGGGCTTGAACTCAGGTCCTGGAGGCTGTCCCTGGACTTTCTTTTGCTCAAGGCTAGGGCTCTCCTGTTAAGCCACAGTTACACTTCCAGCTTTTTTTGGTGGTTTATTGGAGATAAGTGTTTCAGGATTTTCCTGCCTAGATTTGATGAGTTTCATTATGGTATTTTATTATGTACTTCAACAATATTCACTTAATTACCTTTCTTTTTTCCCTCCCTACACCTATCCCCCCCAACCCAGTCTCTCCTTTACAATCATGTCATGATTCGGAAATTGTTTCCTCTTATGTTCAGGAGCTTTTTTACATGGGTACAATTCCATTTGTCTACTCTTGCTCTTATATGCTGAACTACTGGGTTCCTCCTGTTCAAGAAGTTCTTGTTTATGCCTACATCATCCAGAGTTTTCCCCACACTCTGTGTAGTAGTTTCTATGTTTCAGGTCAGGTGTTTACAGGACAAGAGGTAAAAATCTAAATTCAGCCTTCTACATGTAGATATCCAGTTTTCCCAAAATTGTTTATGGAAGAAATTGTCTTTTTCCTAATGTATGCTTTAAGGTTCCTTTTATGACAGTCTTTCTATGCGTAATCCTCCATTTTACTGACTGCTAAAACTTTTATGCTGGCTGGCAGAATAATGGACTATCTTTTTATTTCCTCATTGTCTTCCACATGTACCTTTGAAGCGATTCTCTCTCCCTTTCCTGGGAGTTTCCCTTCTTATTTTCCTGTTTCCATTACTCCATGGAAATTGTGCAGCAGAATGAAAGAACTTTCTCCCCATAAGTCTTTGGATACATCTATTAGTGATCTTAGTAAGTACCCAAATATTCCTTACCAATATTTGTCATGGAGACAAATTTTAAGGCAATAAAGATTCCTTCTTAGATGAATTATACCCTTCTTGTCAGTCTCAAAGAATCAAAGCAGCCCTCTACATTGAGATATGCATATGAGTACAATAGCATATTGTATAAAATATCACTTTATTTTACTTTAATAAGATTGTATTTGACTCTAAGTTTTAATAAGATGTTTTATCACTGCCTTTGTTTGGGGTTTTCTTAGGGGAAGAGTTCAAGGAGTAGGTAAACAAACTTGGAAAATTAGGAAGCCCAGAAAATGAGGAGAGAGCTTGACCACTAGTCTCTTGGGTTTTACACTTCTGGAGATCATAAATGTGAAAAGTATTAAATTTTCACCAGAATTCCATTAATTATTTTCACCAGAATTCCATTAATTCTGCGTTGTTCCTGGGGCTCCATTGAAGAATCCATTTCCCTGCCTTAGGAAGAAACAAAGCTGCTCTCATTCCTTAGCTCCTGATCCTCCTCTGTCTTCCTACCTACCAGTCATATCACTCAGCCCTTGGTTCCACCCCTGTTCCCCCTCCTCTGTATCTCCTGCCTCCCTCTTTCCCTTACTACTTGTGATTACATCAGGCTTGTCACCACTATCCAAAATATCTCCTTCCCAGTGTCTTTAACTAAATCACATCTGCAAAGACCCTTAGACATACAAGGTGTCCACAACTTTCTGGTATTGGGAAAAAATATTATTGCTATTTCCATAAGTCATAATAGATAAGCAAATAGATGTGTACATTGATTTTTTAAAAACACACATACTCTCATTGTACTCACATTGAGATACCAAGAGTATCAACTTTTTGGGCTCCTTGAAAGTGCTCATGGTAGTTTTAATGTACAGACTCCATGGTCTCCCTCATTTGTAATAACCAGTATCTGTCTAGGATAGTCCTAGAGGAGAGTCACAATAGCTCAACAATTATATACATAGGACCATATAAGATAATGCTAAGTGAAATGAACTCCAAGATAGGGAAACAAGAGATTTTTGTTGTTGTTGTTTTTAATATACTATGTGAGGTTATTTTTGTTCTTCTTTCATTTTTTTCTATGGTTTATCCCCTTTTGTCACTGGATTTGATTTTGGTACCTGTGTATTGTATATATGTTTATCTGAATTATGGAAGGGAAGAACAACAACAAAATGGTGAGACAAAGGACAAAGGGGAAACATAACAGTGGTACTACCAAGACTATGTTGGAAATGAACTTTACAACTTGACTGGGGGGATTGGAGGGGAGGGAAAGTGGGAGAAAAATGATGGAGCGGGTAACAACGTTTGGCAAGAAATTTCCTCACTACCTTACATATGTAACTGTAACCCCTCTGTATATCACCTTGACAATAAAATAAAATTTAAAGAAAAGAAAAGAAAGAAAATCTTGAAGGTCTTGAGATTATACCAGATCCTCTTCAAGGCAAATTTTGATAAATAATGACTACTTTACTTGATTATCTCATCATTTTGCTAAAATTAATTTTATAGAGAATAAATCGTTACATCCTTGGACCAACTCTACTCTTAGAAGTTGTAAGATCTAAAAAAATTAAAGCAGAGAATATATGTGATCACAGACTCAAGCAACATCCTCCTTGTGAAGAAACAAAAAGGAAAAACAGTGTGGCCCCCTTTCTTTTTCTAGTTCTAGAGACAACGCCATTAATTAGGGGATGACAGGAAGTTACAAGCCAACTGCACGTAACTTGCACATAGCTCCTCAGTGCCCCAGGTAGCAGAGAATTTGCAGAGTTGAGATTTTTATATGTTTCTTCAGGAAATGAAGCAAAGGGCGCACAAACTGAAAGAAGATGGAATATACCTGTCTCCTTTCTATGGTCGAGTTAGATGAATGCAAGTTCTTTTGTTCAAGCTCTCTCTCAAGATTTCCATTATGTTTTTTTCTTGCATTGTGCCAGTGCTTATTACCCCAAGAAAAAGCCTCCCACAGCAGAGTATTATGCCAACCCCAAAATGCACTGTAAGCTGGCATTCCTACTATTGATATGAATCCAAGAAAACAGTGTTGACACTATTTTTCGATCTACCGAGCCTATTTTCAGCTTTTAATTTTCCTTTTAGTCTGTACATCTTTTCCCAGCTTTGTGACACTATTGTCTTCTCTTCTTTGAACCTTTAATCATTTTTACCAACACTTGAAATCTAGTAATATGTATAGTAGAGACCATTAACTTTTTCAGTTGGTTCTGATAATGTTGCTACCTTAATAAATTCATCTTCGCATTATCCTAACTAAAACTGTATAGTTGCTTGAGGGAAAGTACCATGACATACATTTGTTTGATGTTCATTTGCTTTGCATTTGTAAAACCATAGTCATTCTCTGCTTCCATAACTTCACTATAAAAATTTGATGAGGAAAGTGGCAATGAGGAAGAAAGGAAGGGAGGAGACAGTTGTGTAATGAGTTCTGCCCATGCTTATATAAAAGTTTTTTATAGAACAAGGCATTCATCCTGTGTTCCAGGCCTCTTCTTTTATAGAAAACATATCATTTCTATCAAAATGTAAATTACCATGAAAGGACAAGTAACCTGTGTTAGTCACAAGTCAAGCAAGGATATCACAGAAATAATCTCTGGTACTTATCTATGTGAATCAATTCCACTTAATTAACCACACTATTTTTTCCAAACTACATTTAATTAGCTACCCCAAAGATTTTTCAAGCAATATATTTAGTTTCAAGCCATTAATTGAATTGTTTCTGGCCTCTTGTAAAATTTTTGTTAAAAATATCTTTAAAGCTGAGTCACAATGAAACTTAATTCTAGAACTATTATGGAACATATATTCTACACATGTCAAGTTTATTAAACTCAATTAATTGAGTTTCTTCTCAATTACCCTGAGGCGAAAATTATGATGTAATAGCTTGGTCTTTGGGTTCTTTAATCTGTTTTCTCAGTTTAACAATCAAAGTGGAACATGGAAAATTTAAATAATGTCAAAGAAGAGTTAAAAATATAATGAAAGAAGCCAAACAAAATTTCCAAGGAAGTAAATATTATTCAAACCAGCAATGGGATGGCTAAGAGAACTCAAAAAGCCTTTCAGGCCAAAGGTGGTTCACCCAATAAATGAGTTCACCCAATAAATGAGATAAAGGGCTGGGAAGGTGGCTCAGTGGTAGAGTGCTTGCCTTGCATGCCTGAGGCCCTGGGTTCAATTCCTCAGCACCACACACAAAAAAAAAAAAAGCTGGAAGTGGCCCTGTGGCTCAAGTGGTGGAGTGCTAGCCTTGAGCTGAAGAGCTGAGGGACAGTGCCCAGGCCCAGAGTTCAGGCCCCACAACCAGGACCAAAAAAAAAATAAAAATAAAAAAATAAATAAATGAGATAAAATGGTTCATTTTTTTCCTCCTTTCAAAAAAGGATAAAATACTAAGAAACAGAGTTGAGTTTTACAGGCAATATATAAATTAAAATTTATATTGAGGTTCTCCAAGAACATACATAGATATATAGAATATATAAGACATTGGTTTATGCAATTATATAAGATAACAAATCCAAAATAACTAGTTCAAGACAATAGCCTGGAGATCCAGGTTAAGATTTCCTATGGTACAGGAAAATGAAAGATGACATAAAATGACCTATGGTCTTCCTTGAGGAAAATTATGCCATGTGCTCTCTTTTGCTGTAGTCTATAATCTAAAATGACAAAAAAAAAAAAAAGATACAGAACCTTAAGTCCTGAGCCTAAAAACTCAGGCAGATTATTTTTATTTTCTTTTTCTTCTTTTCATATATATTTTTATTGTAAAGATACTGTACAGAGGGGTTAGTTACATGAATAAGGTAACGAGTACATTTCCTTTCGAGCATTGTTACCCCCTTCTTTGTTTACCCCTACCATCCCTTCCCACCCCTCATCCTTTGGGAAATCTCAGTCTTTGTTCTTAATGTCTTCAGATGATTGATGAGTTTTACCTATGTTATATTACTTAATACAAATCATTGTAAATGTTAAGCACATCTAAGCAATACCTTCCTTTCAACTTCTTAATGTTTGAGTAAACAACTGTTCATCATAATTAAAGCAAGTTGGCACAGAAATCAAGTGAAATTTCCTGGAAAAGGAAATCTCCCAAAATTTCTGACTTATCTCTGGTTGACTAGTTCAGAAACAATCCCTTTGGAAAAGAAGAAATGTTAATGATGGTAGTAGTAATAATAATATTGGTGAAAATGTATATCTTTTAGGGCCAGTATTGGGCACAAAATTTCAGGGTCTTCTACTCTCCATCTTTTCCACTCACAGTTGGTGCTCTACCACTTGAGCCATACATTTAGTTCATATATATATATATATATATATACACACACACACATATATATATATATATACACACACACACATACACACACACACACACACACACATACATATATATATATATATATATATATATATATATAATTATAACCATCCTGCAGAATCCTAGCCTTGCAATTTAAGTGTCTTATATCCAGGAATTAATCCTAAGAAAAATAAAACATGTGTGTAAATATATTTGTGTCCTAGGATATTAGTCATTCATCTATAATGGATAGAAAATAAGTATCTGTAAATATGGGATTGTTTTATCAAAACAATAAAATATGTGTTAAAATATTTCTGCAGGCATGGAACAGGGATCTGCCTTCTCTTTCCATCTACACAGAGGCCCAGTAAAATGAGACTACACAAGTCAGGGATATCAGACTTTCACAGCAAACCTTTTCCAGTCCCCAGTTTCAATGATCCCTTCAAGAACTCTTCTGCTTAAAGGGTCAACAAAATATCTTCAAGACTTGATTTTTCCTCAGACTCTAGAATAGTGCCACCAGAAAAAATATTTTTAAAGAGTTTAATTTAATGCTACTGCTTAACTTGCAACAATAAAAGCAGCAATGGAACTCCTAACAGATTAAGAGAAATATATATTGCCTTAGAGTATTGTTTAAGAACCAGCTCATATCTACTTAAAATAACTGATTTTTTTAATTTTTCAGGGATTTTACAAGCCAGTTGATATTAAATCGGTAGCTCTTAATAGGGCACAGTGGGGATATTTACACACAGAGTCAACAAAGGTAACAAATTAGGGATCAGTTTCCAAGAGGTCATAGTTAAATATTTACTAGCATGCCACAGATATCTACTAAAATATTAATAGTGGTTTTTCTCTGGTGGAAACTGTAAATACGTAGGTAGAAAAACAGAAGAGCATGATGTCCAAAAGTCCAAGAGAAGAGAAGGTTTAGACTCAGTTAAATGAGTTGAGTGATACTGAGATGTGCGCTTTAGTGTACTCATTTCTGTTGGACATCATTGTTGACATGTTGCAGCTTAGTAGATATTGAGACAGCTCTAATGTAATTGCACCTAGTGAAGAAGGGTCTTCTGACAGATTTACAGGAGCTACTTATACATCCTCAATGAGTCATTTGTCAGACACATTACTACAAATATTTTATTCTGTCCTGTGGATTGTCTTTTACTATCTTTTGATGAAATAAAAGATTTAAATAATTAAGATATCTACATAACTCGCCATTTATTTTAAAAGCAGTGAATTTTTATAACTGGCTTCAGAAATCTTTGTCATGAAGATATTTTCCCAAGTTTCTCAAAGATCTACGGGGGCTTGAATTCAGGGCCTTGCATTCTCACTCTGCCTTCTCACTCATGGCTGACAATCTACCACTTGAGCCACCAGGCCTCTAGTACAGAATTTTGCAGGGTATTTGCAGGTAAAAATCTATCAGACTTTTCTGTGCAGGCTGGCCTTGAACCATGATACTCGGATCTTAATCTTCTGAGTCACCAAGATTATAGGTATGAGCTACTTGTATCCAGCTCAATTGTCTCTCTTATAATGAAGAGGCAAAGGGAAATATAAAAGAGACAGTACAGTAAGTAAATACGAAGGTAAATATTGGAATGAAGTAGTCATAAGCTAGAAGGCTCCCAAAAAGTACTAGTAGGCAGAATTTAGAATCAGCAAGGAACAATTTTCTCACCCACAGCTTCCTAAGGAACTATAGCCCAACTGAAACATTGTTGTCCAAATTCTGGCCTCCAGAAATGTGAAGCAATAAATTTCTATTGTTTAAGCTTTGAATTATGTGGCAATTTTGTTATGGCAACTATAGGTAACTAACATAGCAGGGACACTGAGGTTTGGTGAAATAATTTGCCCAAAATTTCATAAAAAGAGTTGTTTCAAGCCAGGGGCTTAGGCCTGTAATCTTAGCTATAGGGAGACTGAAATCAGGTTCAAATCCAGCCAAGGCAGTAAAGTCCATGAGACTCTTATTGCCAACTAACTACCAAAATACTGAAACCGAGCTATGGCTAAAAGAGGTAGAGTGCTAGTCTTAATCACAAAAACTCAAGAACAGCGCCCAGGGTCTGAGTTCAAGCCCCAGGACTGGCATAAAAGAAAGAGAGAGAAAAAAAGAAGTTGTTTTAAGCAACTGTTTTCTTCTTCAAGTAGAAGTTCTGGAGTAATCTGATAGATAGAAACAGATACTTCCAATAGCCCTCAATTCCTCTCCCATACCAGTGTGCCTTTCTTCTTCCTAAATCCTCCCTTTCCCCACACAAAAACAAAAATATTCTTGCAAATCAATTTCTAGTGAACTCATTCACAATCTCATAATTAACAAAGAATAAGGTTTTCAATTTGCATTTAACTGTGAACAATATCTCTAAACTATTTTTTAAATTCCTTAGCAAAGTAATAATTACATATAAAAGAAAGTGGAAAACAGATGAAGGGAACACTCTCAAGGGAACTTAGACTCTTGCTTTGGATTCTCTCCTCAATGTTTTATGTGTTTAAATATAGGCTAGATATCACTCATTTACATATCAATATATATTAGATATCACATTTATATAACAACACATTAGATATCACATGCTTATATACCCAATGCATTTTAGATATTACTTATATGTAGCTCATATATGTTAGATAGCACATATTCATTTTCTGTAGGAACAAAATTGCTTAATAGCAAATATGTAAGAATTTCTCTGGCTTCTTTGTATTATCAGAGATAGAATAATTCTATTAAGGAGTTGTGTACTGTGAAAGAGACATATGGTTTTGTATGTAAAACTCAAAAAGGCTAGCTGTTATTTCATAACATTATAATATGCAAAACAAAAGAGTTGTTGTAAAGGGATTACTCCAGGGAAGGATAAAAGATCAAATGATTAATTAAAATTCATTTTATAAAACAGTATCTTTCACAGATACTAACTTCTGAGTAATTTAACATACTGTTGAGATCACAATTCTTTCCAAGACAGGAGAGACAGAATAATTTTATGTCAAAAAGTATAAGTGAACTATAATACCTTGTAATATTTAATGTAATATATTTTTATATAAGATAAATGTTTTTGATCTGGTTAGATATCATATTACTCAATCTCTATATAATTGTTTTCAAACTGTATTATAAGAACATTTCTACCTGAGTCAATAGTTTGCTCTGCTCACCTTATTTATAAATATCTTTACAACACTGTTAACCCCTTTGGAAAGCAGTATGGAGGTTCATCAAAAGACTTCACATAGACCTCCCCTATGATCCAGCAATCCCACCTTTGGGCATTTACCCAAATGATTACAAACAAAACCATACTAAAACTACCAGCACAACTATGTTTATTGCAGCATTATTTACCATAGCTAAGATATGGAACCAAGCCAGATGCCCCTCAGTAGATGAATGGATCAAGAAAATGTGGTGTACATATACAATGGAATTCTATGCCTCCATCAGAAAGAATGGCATTGCCCCATTTGTTAGGAAATGGAAAGACTTGGAAAAAATTATATTAAGTGAAGTAAGCCAGGCCCAAAGACACAGATCCCATGGTTTCCTTTATTTGCAATAACTAGTATATGTCTGAGACAAGCAGAAACGGTCAGATAAGTTGATGTTAGGCAAAATGAACCCCAAGATAAGGACTCAAATGGTTTTTCTTTCTTGCTATTATTTCTAACATATTTATAAGATGATTTTTTGTTGCTTTGTATGTCCCTCCCCCACGGTATAATCCCTGCTTTCACTGTATTTGATTTCACTGTATTTGTGAGGGGAAGGGAATAAACAAATTGTTTAAATAGGGATACAGGTGGACCTATTTCAACAATGAGATGTGCAAGACATGTCCAAAAACGAACTTTACAACTTTGGTGTGGGGCGGAGGGGGGCGGGGTGGAAGGAGACAGAGGGCCCAGGGGACTGTGGAGGGGGAGATAGGAAGGGATAAGAAGGGGAAACATTGCCGTTGAATTTGTAGATAGCCTTGGGAAGTATTGCCATTTTCACGATGTTAATCTTTCCAATCCAGGAGCATGGGAGGTTTTGCCATTTTTTAAGTTCTGTGTTGATTTCCTTTTTCAAGATTTTAAAGTTTTCATCATAGAGGTCCTTCACTTCTTTAGTTAAGTTAATTCCTAGGTATTTTATTTTTTGTGGGGCTATTACAAATGGAGTTGCTTTCCTAATTTCAGCCACACTTTTCTCATTGTTGGCATACAGAAAAGCCATTGATTTTGGGGGGTTAATTTTATAACCTGCTACTTTGCCAAAGTTTTGAATCAGCTTGAGTAATTTGGGAGTGGAGTCTATGGGATTCTTTAAATACAAGATCATGTCATCTGCAAAGAGGGAGAGTTTTATTTCTTCTTTCCCTATTTGGATCCCCTTTATGTCTGCATCTTGTCTTATTGCTGTAGCTAGACATTCTAATACTAGATTGAAGAGAAGTGAAGAGAGTGGGCATCCTTGTCTTGTTCCTGAGTTAAGAGGAAATGGCTTTAGTTTTTCACCATTGAGTATAATGCTGGCTGTAGGTTTGTCATATACAGCCTTTATTGTATTGAGGAATGTTCCATGGATTCCTAATTTTTCCAAAACCTTCATCATGAAGGGGTGTTGGATCTTGTCGAATGCTTTTTCTGCGTCTATTGAGATAACCATGTGGTTCTTATACTTGCTCCTGTTGATGTGATGAATAATATTAATTGATTTGCGTATATTGAACCAGCTTTGCATCCCTGAAATGAATCCTGTTTGATCGTGGTGTATGATTTTTTGGATGAATTGTTGAAGTCGGTTGGCCAAAATTTTGTCATTCTTCAAGGAAATAGAAGAGGCAATCCAAAAATTCATATGGAACAATAAAAGATCCCGAATAGCAAAAACACTCCTCAACGGAAAGAACACTGCTGGAAGAATATCAATACCAAATTTCAAACTCTACTATAAAGCCATAGTAATCAAAACAGCTTGGTATTGGCATAAGAACAGACCTCAGGACCAATGGAATAGAATTGAAAACCCAGAAATGAACCTACAGACCTATAGCCATCTAATCTTCGATAAGGGAGCTAAAACAATAGAATGGAAGAAAGCCTCTTCAGTAAATGGTGCTGGCAAAATTGGTTAACTACATGTAGAAAACTAAAGCTAGATCCTTATATATCACCCTGCACCAGAATCAACTCCTTGATCAAAGACCTTGAACTAAAGCAGACACTCTGAAAACATTACAGGATGGAATAGGAGAAACCCTAGGTCTCCTTGGCTCAGGCTGAAATTTTCTGAATAGAGACCCGGAAACACAACAAATCAAAGAAAGGTTGGACAAATGGGATTGCATAAGGTTGCAGAGCTTCTGCAGGGCAAATGACATAGCTAGCAAGATCAATAGAAAGCCCACGGATTGGGAGAAGATCTTTACTAGCCATACAACGGACAAGGGTCTCATATCTAAAATATACTTGGAACTCAAAAAATTAAACCACCCAACAACAAATCCTCAAAGAAACAACTGCCCAATAAATAAGTGGGCGAAAGACTTAAAGAGAAGCTTCTCTGAAGAAGAAAGAAGGATGGCCAATAGACACATGAAGAAATGTTCAACATCCCTAGCCATAAAAGAAATGCAAATCAAAACAATGTTGAGATATCACCTCACTCCGGTTAGAACAGCAAAAATCAAGAACTCTAACAACAACAGATGCTGGAGCGGATGTGGACAGAAAGGAACCTTACTTCATTGTTGGTGGGAATGTAAACTTGTTCAACCACTTTGGAAAGCAGTATGGAGGTTCCTCAAAAGACTTCACATAGAACTCCCCTATGACCCAGCAACCCCACTTTTGGGCATTTACCCTAATGTTTACAAAAAAGACCACACTAAAGCTACCAGCACAACTATGTTTATTGCAGCATTATTTACCATAGCTAAGATATGGAACCAACCCAGATGCCCCTCAGTAGATGAATGGATCAAGAAAATGTGGTATATATACACAATGGAATTCTATGCCTCCATCAGAAAGAATGACATTGCCCCATTTGTTAGGAAATGGAAAGGCGTGGAAAAAATTATATTAAGTGAAGTAAGCCAGGCCCAAAGAAACATAGGTCCCATGGTTTCCCTTATTTGCAATATCTAGTATAGGTATGAGTCAAGCGGAAAAAGTCAGATAATGTGATGTTAGGAAAACGAACCCTCAAATATGTATTTTAATGTTTTTGTTTCTTTCATGCATGTGTTTCTAACGCATTTATAAGATTATTTCTTTGTTGCTTTGTATGTCCCTCCCCCACAGTGTAACCCCCGCTTTCACTATCTTTGATGTCAGTATAACATGTGGAGGAGACGGGGACAAACAAGTCGTTTAAGGATTCAGGTGGACCTGTTGCAACAATGAGAAGTACAAAATGTCATGTCAAAACCAGCTTTACAATGTCGGTGGGGGGGGGGGGGGGGAGGGGGGGTATGATTGGGGGGGAGGGGGGAGGCTGGGAAGGGACGTGAAGGGTAAACAAAGGAGGAGGCTGCAATGCTTGGTAAGAAATGTATGCATTATCCTGCCCATGTAATTGTAACCCCTCTGTACAGTATGTTCTCAAATAAAATAAAATTAAATTAAAAAAAAAAGAAGGGGAAACAAAGGAAAAGGCAACAATGCTTGATAAGAAATGTACTCATTACCTTGCTCATGTAATTGTAACCCCTCTGTACTGTATTTTCACAATAAAAAAAAAGAGAAGGGTAAACAAAGGAGGAGGCTGCAATGCTTGGTAAGAAATGTACGCATTATCCTGCCCATGTAATTATAACCCTCTGTACAGTATGTTCACAAATAAAATTAAATTAAATTAAAAAAAAAGAACATTGTACCAATAAACTTGCCAGCTTTCTGCATTATAGTTTTCACAACATCTTCAATGCACCGTATTTTAAGTTAGAGAAAAATTTAGAAGAGAGATAACTAACTGGAACTTTATTAAACTGCAGAAAGAGAAGATATCTATTTCTCCCCTAAGTGACTCCATTGCATTGCTTTTAAACAGATACAACTTTCCAGAGACTTCATTGGGCTAAATTACTGTGTGAAGAGCCTTTAAATTTGAATCTAAAGGGGAAGCCACTGGTTATTTCCTCCTTTTTTGCAACACATCCTTTGGTTTACTGTCAAACATCATCAATAGACACGTTAAAAATCAACAGCAAAAGGAAGTTAGAAAGAAAATATAGGAATACTTTTTAAGTAATGGATGCTGAAATACATTTCTGAAATCAGAGATGCAAGCTTAATTGAGTATTCATTTTGCCCCATTCCCTTCTCCTACAAAAGTAGATACTATTAATTGTTTGATGCATCTAAGAATCCAAGAACAAAGACATATGTATTTATAGCCTGAACGAGACTTGACCTCCTTCATCATCACCATCATCATTATTATCATAATCATCATTACCCCTATCATTCATTGGACAACTACTGTGTAACATATTGCCTTCACCTGTATTATCTAAATCTGTGTCCTGTCTTAGCTTCCTCTGAGTACCTTAAGAGCTTTCAAAATTAAAAATGTACAGGCCCACTATACCAATTGTTTCAAAGTCTTTCAGCAAATGACCAGATGTCTACATATTTTTAAGCCTCACCAAGGTAATCTGAAGGACAATGAATACTGCAAGTCACTGAAAAATCGGCCCTCACAAAAGTCTTTGGGAAAGACATTCTTAGGATCCCTGTCTACTATTTAAACTCGGGTCTCCTCTGTACTGGACATTGTGTTTTATAGATATTTTTCTATACTATTATCAAATAGCATCAAATACTTGGAATAAAAATTACTCTGGTAAGTGTCATAACCTTGTTAGTTGAGAGAGAGAATACTTCCAAAATTAATAATGCACAGAAGAAAAGGAACCATAATAAAAAGGTCACTTTATTAATATATTTTAAAAAAGAAATAATAGCCATAGAATGAATAGGTCTAAGATTAATTCATCTGAGGGCTAGCTAATAACATTAATGATTACTGAGACTTCAAGTACTCAGCCTTAGACTTCAATGTACTTGACATTCATTATAATTAGGGTCAAATTTTTTTAGTCATATTTAGCATATAAAAGCTGTTGGCTGTGGTAGCTAATTGCTATAGTGAATCCAAAGAACTATATAACACTGAGGTGCCATGCTTCATAACCAAGGTATTCCTAGAATAGGTCTCTCTTTGGTTGTTGTACTACCGTAAGACCCTCTGCTTAAAAGGACATATTCTCTGCTCATCCATGATGCCTTGTCGACAGCCTGTATCTCTCATGGTTCATTTTATGGGTTTTCTGCAATAGTATCCTTTTCCCTCAGGGAAAAGCTAATCATTTATCCACTCTGACATCGAGTTCTCTTTGTCTAAAGTATCTTCTGAAAACTACATACACAAAATAAATCACTAGATCCTAAAAGGATGTGTCTTGTTTCTTCCTCTCTCTCAATGTAAAACATGTTGAGCTACTCATAGCTTGTGACAGAGCCTTCAGGATCACTTTGTCAGCACTCTGGTAGAAAATAAAGAAAGTAAATGTATTTTTGTATTCTGATTATTTTCAGAGTAACATGGTCTTAGAAACACACAGAACCTTGCAGCATATGACTTCCCACCTCCATTTCATGAAGTGCATGATCGCATTCAATAGGGTTTTATTGATGAGTTGCCCACAGAGGCAACCATGTTTGGTTATACGCACATAAAGATATTCTTTGTCCTAAGTAGCTACTGCTCCATGCCTTTTTTGATCAGCATTTTTGTATTTGTGTGGAACTGTGGAAATGCATAGTACTGTTTGTGTATTTTTAAATATGCTTTTTATTGTAAAAATACTGTACAGAGGGGTTACTGTTACATGAGCAAGGTAATGAGTACATTTCCTATCAAGCTTTTTTACCTCCTCCTTTGCTTTTCCCCTAACCTCCCTTCCCTCTCACCTCCACAACTATACTCCTCCCCTCTCCCCCTCCCCACCTAAATTGTAAAGTTCATTTTTCAACATAGTATCTTGTACATCTCCTTGTTACAATGGGTCAACCTGTATCCCTACTTAAGCATTTTGTTTTTTTCCTTCCCCTCCCCAAGCTAGAGAAGTGTAGATACAAGATTCAGGGCACCAATATCAAATTCAGTGAAAATAGGGGTTATACCGTGGGGGAGGAGCATACAAAGAAACAAAAATATCACATGGTACATTGTAAATACGTTAGGAACAATAGCAACAAAGAAAAAATCACTTGGGCATTTTTTTAATAGTTTTGTATGTTTTATCTTAAAGGTCCATAATGGCAGAACTGATCCTGTACCATGGACAGTTCTCAGCGACTTCATTGCACAGCTAACCAGAAAAATAATAAAAGCTCAGCGAGATCAAAGTATTCATAATCATATAGTCTTTGCTTCCACAAGTTAGTGAATATGCACCTCATTACTTAACTCTCATAATTTATCTACCATTGGTAAGATACTTAGAATGACAGTTTAAAGACAATTGAGTCAGAGAAGTAAGGTTTAATTATTTCTATTTGCTGGTAGGTAGGTGTGTGTGTGTGTGTGTGTGTGTGTGTGTGTGTGTGTGTGTGTGTGTGGATGTCTGTGTGTCCGTGTGTCTGTATCTGTGTCTGTGATATTTGGGTAGTCATTAATCAAGAACATACTTGGTGCCCACTAGGTTAAAACATTGGGAAATCCAACCTCATTTCAGCCACTGTTCTATCCAAGAAATTGTTTCCAGAAGTACTTTTCTTTTTTGTACATTTTTATTGTAAAAATACTGTACAGAGGGGTTACAGTTATCTGAGCAAGGTAATGAGTACATTTAGTAAACTGAGATTGAGATCCTTCACATGCCTTAACCTTTTTATATTATTATTACACTATTTATTAATGACACAGAAAACATCTAAAACAAGAAAATAATATTTTTGGATACAAATACAAATGAGATTATATGGGGCTGGTTATTGAAGTCATGACAATAGAGTAGACTGGAAGTTAAATTGGTTTATACATAATTTGTTAGCACACTTCCTTTTTGCTGTATTGCTTTTAGAGTCTAAAATTGTTTTGTCAGAGTATCCAGAGTATCCAGAGTTCATTACTTCCTAACATCATTCTCACATGTAAATAAATCCCCAAAAGACTGCTCTGTCCTCCAAAATGGCAGTGAGAAAAATTGGACTACATGAGGTCACTCATTAATGGAAACTTAAAGGACTCTTTCAAAAACCTATTCAAGAGTCAAATAACTATCATAAAATTGTGTTAAGTGCACAGAAGCAAAATCAGGGGAAATATTTGGAGGATTTTAAAGCCCATGTCATGAAGCTATGCTAGCTCCAGCCTCCAAATGCAAATCAGAGGCGATATCTGCCCAACAGGCAAAAATCTACTGGCTTACTGATTTAGGGCTGCTGTGAACTGGTTTTAAGGAAATATTTTCTGTTGTTATTAGAGTTCTTGATTTTTGCCATTCGAATTGGGGTGAGGTGGTATCTTAATGTTGTTTTGATTTGCATTTCTTTTATGGCTAGGGAGGTTGAGCATTTCTTCGTGTCTATTGGCCATCCTTCTTTCTTCTTCAGAGAAGTTTCTCTTTAAGTCTTTAGCCCACTTATTTATTGGGCAGTTGTTTCTTTGAGGATTTGTTGTTGGGTAATTTAATTTTTTGAGTTCCAAGTATATTTTAGATATGAGACCCTTGTCTGTTGTACGGCTAGTGAAGATCTTCTCCCAATCCCTAGGCTTTCTATTGATCTTGCTAGCTATGTCGTTTGCCATGCAGAAGCTCTGCAACTTTATGCAATCCCATTTCTCCAACCTTTCTTTGATTTGTTGTGTTTCCGGGTCTCTATTCAGAAAATTTCGGCCTGAGCCAAGGAGACCTAGGGTTTCTCCTATTCCATCCTTTAATGTTTTTAGAGTGTCTGTTTTGACTCCGAAAGATGCTGGAGGGGATGTGGACAGAAGGGAACCTTACTGCATTGTTGGTGGGAGTGTAAACTTGTTCAACCACTTTGGAAAGTAGTATGGAAGTTCCTCAAAAGACTCCATATAGAGCTCCCCTATGACCCAGCAATCCCTCTTTTGGGCGTTTACCCAAATGATCACAAACAAGACCACACTAAAGCACCAGCACAACTATGTTTATTGCCGCATTATTTACTATAGCTAAGATATGGAACCAATCCAGATGCTCCTCAGTAGACGAATGGATCAAGAAAATGTGGTATATATACACAATGGAATTCTATGCCTCCATCAGAAAGAGTGACATTGCTCCATTTGTTAGGAAATGGAAAGGCTTGGAAAAAATTATATTAAGTGAAGTAAGCCAGGCCCAAAGAAACATAGGTCCCATGGTTTCCCTTATTTGCAATATCTAGTGTATGTATGAGTCAAGCAGAAAAGGTCAGATAAGGTGATGTTAGGAAAATGAACCCTAAGATATGTATTCAAATGGTTTTTTCTTTCATGCGATTGTTTCTAACGCATTTATAAGATAATTTCTTTGTTGCTTTGTATGTCCCTCCCCCACAGTATAACCCCTGTTTTCACTATATTTGATGTCGGTATAATTTGTGGAGGGGAACGAAAAAAACAAATCGTTTAAATAGGGATACAGGTGGACCCATTGCAACAATGAGAAGTACAAGTCGTTATGTCGAAAACGAACTTTACAACTTTGGTGGGGGGGTGGGGATTGGGTGGGGGGCAAGGGAAGGATGGGAAGGGATGGGAAGGGGAAACAAAGGAGGAGGCTACAATGCTTGAAAAGAAATGTACTCATTATCTTGCCCATGTAATTGTAACCCCTCTGTACAGTATTTTCACAATAAAAAATAAAAATTAAAAAGGAAATATTTTCATAAAATGCTTCAAAAGGAAAACAACCTTAAATTAGATTTTGAGCAATTAAAAAGTAACTTTGTAGTAATTGCAATTAACATGTTTACATGATATGCTAGTTAAAAAGAATTCAAGGCAAAATTTTATTTTGCTACAAGTAAACTCTTTTCAGATAATTTCAGACTAATCTGATAATAGTTGCTAATTAGGCTATGAAGAAATTTAGTGAATTAATTGTAGCTATCTTGGAACAACACTCTTTGAGGAGACTGTGCTGGAAGGGAGGCTTGTTTAAAACTGCTAACTTTAGTAATAGTTTAGAGCAAAACAGTAAAGAAATAATTTGGAAGTCAGGAAAGAGAAATACACACTTAAAATTGAAGCAAATTTTTCAATACTGCCTATAAATGTGATTTGCACATGATACTAGATTCCAACAAAGTCAGATGCTTTATTCAAATAAATTTATTTGAAGTATACTACTAAAAATCATTGCCTCCCCCAAATAGGTGTCATACTAAAACATTCCAATGTTTATGTAAAATTCCATAATTTTATATTTGATCAAATGTTTTTATTATTCTTCCAAGTATGGCTTGGATCTTTTAAAAGGTTTCTAACTTCCTATTTTCTTGCAAACCAAGCTTTCACCTTACCTTGTCTAGTAAAATGTGAAAAATATCACTAGAATATGATGAGTTCTGTCAGCTAATATTGCCAGGATAAATGCCCACAATGCCAGAAAGCTTCTAGTTATGTGGAGGGGTTATCTTGGAACAAAGGAGTGATTGATATACAACAAATTGCTTACTTCTGCTGTTTTCCCAAGAGTTTTGTATTTCCCTTGTGACTTTAACCTTATAATGTGAAGCCTTCCCTTTATTGACCTTTCTACTCACTTTAACAGTAATTCTTTTTAACAACAATATATGATCACGCTGGCCATCCTAAATGCAGAAAATTCATATTTATAGTAGGGATAAGAATATAGATGGGTATAACATGTACATAGAGAAAATATTGTCACAAAAGAAAATTCAAGTCTAGCTCTGCTCTTCTCTCAATGACAGAGAACTCCGACTGTCAAGTCAACTCCTCTGATCATATGATCTGGAATTCTTTTTTTTTAATTTAATTTTTATTTTTTTATTGTGAAAATACTATACAGAGAGGGTACAATTACATGGGCAAGATAATGAGTACATTTCTTATCAAGCATGTAGTCTTCTCCTTTGTTTCTCCTTCCCATCCCTTCCCATCTGCCCCCCTCACCCAATCCTCCCTGCCGCCCCCCCACCAAAGTTGTAAAGTTCGTTTTCGACATAACGACTTGTACTTCTCATTGTTGCAACAGGTCCATCTGTATCCCTATTTAAACGACTTGTTTTTCCCCTTCCCCTCCACAAATTATACCGACATCAAATACAGTGAAAGCAGGAGTTAGGCTGTGGGGGAGGGACATACAAAGCAACAAAGAAATAATCTTATAAATGTGTTAGAAACAATCGCATGAAAGAAAAAAAACATTTGAATACATATCTTAGGGTTCATTTTCCTAACATCACCTTATCTGACCTTTTCTGCTTGACTCAGACATATACTAGATATTGCAAATAAGGGAAACCATGTTTCTTTGGGCCTGGCTTACTTCACTTAATATAATTTTTTCCAAGCCTTTCCATTTCCTAACAAATGGGACAATGTCATTCTTTCTGATGGAGGCATAGAATTCCATTGTGTATATATACCACATTTTCTTGATCCATTCATCTACTGAGGGGCATCTGGGTTGGTTCCATATCTTAGCTATGATCTGGAATTCTTTCACTTGGAAACTCTCTTTTATTTTTTTCCTCTCTTTCTTTCCTCATTTCTACCATCTTTATAGGCTAAGCACAGCTTTCCTAGATATTCAAATACTCTATCTTTGACCTCAAATTACTATTTTCCAACTTATCTCCCCAAAATGCCATCTTCTACACAATAGGATTGTGCTACATATTGGTAATATATAAAAGGGTGAAATATATTGTCTAGTTTCCAAAGTCTATACTCTGAGTAGAACAGATTCATGTTGAACAAAAATACAGATAGTATTCAAATAGATTCTGTTACATCACCAACATTTACTGAATACAAACAAAAAGTACGACTAGAATTCAGAGACTAAAATGATGGCAGTAGGCAGAGGAGGAATTGTAGCAGTATGAGACAGACAGTAAAAGCCTGATTTGGGCTCTTATTGATGTCCTCAGTTCTTGGGGAGGAGGAGGGTGTTGCTACTAGGGACAGTAAGAGTGTCCTTAGTCACTGATGGTGAGAAATTGGACTCTACATGAAGAGATCACCTGGTTCAAATCCCAGATACATTACTAAAGCAAAATAACTCCTTTAAGAAGTGATATTGGTAGCAGAGGAGTAATTGCATTTGGTTGAATGGCATATGTATGTATGTACACATGTATATATGTGTGTGTGTGTGTGTGTATATATATAATAGAACTCTGCCTTATACCAAGAGAATCTCATATAAATGTTTGCTGTTAGTAATACTATTCATCGCTGACCATGCCAAAATCTTCTAAAGAAACATGTAATCTTCTATCAACACTCTTGGTCTTGAAGAATTTGCAATAAGGAATTTCACGTACTTCTCTTTACCACAAAGCAAAATATAAGACAAAAGGATATACTTGAACTAAACAATATCATTAACAAGTTTAAAGATGATGGACATATATAGACTATGCTATGCAACATTTGTTGAAGAAGCATTCTTTACTTCTTCAAACACACATGGAACATTGTCAAAAACTTCCCATATTTTGCCATATGAGAATTAAGCTAAAAGCAACTAATAACTAAACGATGTCACAAAGAAAACATAAGAATACTTCATGATGAAAATCAAAATAATAGATTTATAACAAATGGCAACGTAACTGCCATGTATTGAATTATGAGGTATGCAACTGAAGGGGGTACCTTCACAGCTCACATTAAAAGAAAGGAAGTGTCATCCAGTCACAGTGTCTCAAGCCTGCTCTACTAGAGAGGTGGAGATTGAGGGATTCCAGTTCAAGGCTAGCCCAGGCATAAAGTTTCTTAAGACCCCATCTCAACCAATGACTGGGTGTGATGGTGTGTGTCTATTATCTCAGTTATAGGGGAAACACAATGTCTGGCTACAATGGCGCATGCCTGTTATTCCCAGCAATGGGGGAAACACAATTAGGAGGCATCCCTGGTTGGCCTACCTTGCAAATAATCTATCTTGCAAATAACCTGCAAAGACTATCTTGCACAGATTCTATCTTCCAAATAACCAAGTCACAAATGGGTTGGAGGCATGGCCCAACACCAGAGGCCCTAAATTCAATCCTCAATACTATCAAAACAGCGAAATGAATCCCAAGATAAGGACACAAGTGGTTTTTTTTTTCTTGCTTGCTATTGCTTCTTAACATATTTATAAGGTACCATGTGATTTTATTTGTTGCTTTGTATGTCCCTTCCCCACGGTATAACCCCTGTTTTCACTGTATTTGATGTTGGTATAATTTGGGGAGGGGAAGGAAAAACACAAATTGTTTATAAAGGGATACAGGTGGACCCATTGCAACAATGAGATGTACAAGACACTATGTCGAAAAATGAACTTTGCATTTAAAGGGGGGAAGTGGGCCGGGGGAGGGGGGTAGAGTGTAGTCGTGGAGATGAGAGGGGAGGGATGGAAGGGAAAAACAAAGGAGGAAACAACAATGTTTGATAAGAAATGAACTCATTACCTTGCTCATGTAACTGTCACCCCTCTTCTGTACAGTATTCTCACAATAAAAAAACTTATTTTTTAAAAAGTCTCATAGATCATGAGTAAATCATCTTACTTGATAAGGAAGAAAGAAGCAGTAAAATACAACTCCAGCAAAACATGTGAACAGGACTTCCAGCTTTAAAAGTGAGAAGAGTAACCATATAATGATAGCTACTCCTAGCTACTCAGGGAGGCTGAGATCTGAGGGTTGTGGTTCAAAGCTAACCTGTGCAGGAAAAGTTCATGAGACTCTTATCTCCAATTAACCACCAAAAAGCCAGAAGTAGAGCTGTGGCCCAAGTGGTAGAACACTGGCCTTAAGAAAAGAAAAAAAAAGGAAAACAAAAAGCTTAGAGACAGTGCCCAGGTCCTAAATTCACACCCAGGACCAGAACCAAAAAAAAAAAGCGAGGTTGAATTTAGAGAACAAATCATCATTTTCCAAGAAAATCTTAGAGGAAGAAGTAGTTGTAAAGGAGTTTATCCTGTTTGTATATCCTGATTGTGATGGTGATTATGCAAATCAAGTCATGAGTTAAAATTCATAGAACTTGATTCCTCTCCTGAATTTTAACATACTACTTTTTAAAACTATAAAAAGTTGAAATACTTCTATTTAACTAAGTAAAATTAGAAGTGGACTTGGAAACACATCCATTCTTGTCCCTCTACATCTCTTTCTTATCCATACATAGGAAAGAGTGATACATTTAAAATGCACTTTTGATCACAGCACAACACTGCTCACAATATCCATGGCAAGGGCCTTGCCATGGATCTTCAATTAAAATCCAGCCTACAAGATCTACTGGTCCTGCCCGTGCCTAGCTCTCCATTCTCAGTCCCTCTGCTGTCTCCTTCCACTCCAGCTACACCAACTTCCTGGCTGATCTTCAAAGTGTGGTCTGCCTTAAAGGCCCTTCCATCTCCTTTGCCCTTTGCCTAGAATTTCCTGCCTCCAGATCCGACTACAATCCCCTTGTGGACAGGTCTCCACAAATATCCCCTCTTGGCAGACTACCTGTGAACTACTCTGTCTAAGGCAATAAGCTCCTTAAAACTCTCCCCTCCTATGTTTTCCTTTTCTCTTTTCTCTCCTCTCCCTCTCCCTGTGCTTCTCCCTATATATCTTCCACTCTCATTCTCGCCTCCTTCCCTTCTAGTCTGTGAAGATACATCTTTGGGGCTTGTTTGCTTGATTGTTTTTGTACACATGTTTCCCAGTGCCTAAACTTATACCCTGGGAAAGTAGACATTCAAGACATTACCAAGTCAATGTCCAGAACTGAATTCCTTTTATTGTGTCTTACAAATCGTACCTCGCATTCATCATCTCCTTATTCCTTGCCAGCCCTTCACTTGGTCCTTCTCCCTTGGAAACCAGATGATCCCTATCTACCCAGGATCTACTACTCCTGGCTGCAATGAATTCTGAAAAGGCCCAGTTTCCTTCCTCCCTACTAAAAATAAATAAATAAAAAGAAGAAGAAGCTTAAGTATATACTATAATAGTTGGGAGGTATTCACTTTGTGTTATTGAAATTACTGAGCGTTGTTCTATAAGCCAGTTTTCATTGTCAAAGAGGCTAAAATTATTCACTAAAACTTTTCCTTTTTTTGTTTTTTGCAATTTTGGCAATTTTATAAGGAGTTACATTTTAGAGCAACAAATAGAAGTCACTTCTTCAATTTCTGTGCTTTGGGGTAGGAAATGCTTAGCTATTCGTTTTAGGCAGACTTCACAGAATTCAAGAGAGCCCATTTTAGAAAATCACTGCAGTCTCATCCCATCATATCTTCAAAATTAAATTACTTACGTTTCATTTTATTCTGAAAATAGCTTGTCATAAGACAATTCTTTGGAGCCAGATACCTACATTTTGCCTCTAGAAAGAATGAGTATAAAGCCATATTTGTTAACTCTGAAGTTCTTCAATCCATGGCTTGTTTTTCCCCCCAAGAATTATACATGAATGTTAAACTCTGAAATGTCATCTCTTCATTGCCAAATAGCCAGTCTTTCCTTGGGAAGTTGCTCGCCTGGGCTCACTGATTGTATCTTTGAAATTGCACCATATTCCAAATATGAAATTTTAGCAATTGTAACTTGGCCAGAATAAAATAGAAAAAAGCCTCAAAGCCAGGCACTTTATAAATAGGAGATGTTTTATACTTTAAGAAAAAAATGTCTGTCTTTCATTCTTGAAATATACAATAATACAAAGTTGGATCCTAATTTTAATATTTTTGTCAACACATGGTAAGTTTTTAAAAAAGAAATTATGGTTCATTGTAAAGAAGAATCTAAAAAAGCCTATTCATATTATAAAGTCTCTCAAAATAGGCAAAATTTACATCTATGTCTTTCTTTAGACAACTGCTTCAAATAATTTTATTTCACCCATAGCATAATGTTACAATTTGTGATTAAAATTACAAGCACATACCCAAAATATGTTACTGAAAATGACAATGTCCCTCCATAATAAAAGTTCCCTAAGTACTTAGATAAAATATAGTAAGAATGCTTGATTAGCAAATAACAAGCACTACTGATAAGATAAAGCAGACAATGGAATTAGGTTAAACTTTCCAACATCAAAGGTCTCAATCAGAGGGAAAGGCAATCTGTGAATTACTAGAAAATACTGACAAATCATATTTGATAACATGTTAGTACATCATCATCCTGTAGCTTAATCATGAAATTAAAATGCTGATTTTAAAATAAATAATGAACACAGCTAGACAATTTTTCCAAAAATGATTTTACATGTCAAACAAGTACATGAAAAATGATCAACCACTAACCATTAGAAAATGCAATCAAACATATTGAGATATCATCTCATTGGCATAGCTACCCTTCAGAAAAACAGAAAATAACAAATGATGATAGGGGAGAAAGTGGAACCCTTGTGTAAGATTGTACAATGGGGCAACTGCTATAGAAAACAACATAGAAACTCCTCACAAACTAGAAAGAGTTTTATTCCCACTCCTGGTATATTAAAAAGAAGTTTTTTAAGAATTGGAAGATTTTAAGTAGATATTTGAATTACTATATCATAATGAGCCAAGAGGTGGAAGAGACACAAATATCTATCAAGCACTAGAAAAACAAAAGGTGGTATAAGCATGAAATGGAATATTACTCAGCTTTAAGAGGAGTGAGAACTCTTCACACGCAATAAAACAGAAGAGCCTTGAGGCCATTACTGAGACATACAGATGTTAACTCTGGCTCACTGGATAGTATAATGGCAAGTCAGCCCGTGAGCAGTTAAAAACTCAGATGTGTTAGGGAAAGCACTGAAGAAAAGGGAAGATGGCTCATATCTGCTAGCAAGTTATCTAGCTGGATATTTGGGGATTCAATGAGCCTATCTGGTCCTGTGTTCAATGGTTGAAGAATCTGAAGCACAGAGTTTAATTTCAGCTCCAACAGACTAATAATGTGCAAGACAAGTTTAAATGATAGGATGGGATATCTTTATAGCTTGACTTTTGAAAAAGATATATTTTCATAAGACAAATGATTTGATGAGGTACTGGAACAACATTGTTAAAGATATAGATATTAAGGTGAATTTTATTATAAAAATAGTAACAATGAAATACCTATAAACAAAAAATTGATGGTATTTACTTAGATCATTTTCTTTTATTTTTGTCAGTCATGGAGCTTGAACTCGGCCTGGGCGATATCCCTCAGCTCTTCAGCTCAAGGTGAGCGCTCTACCACTTGAGCCACAGTGCCACTTCTGGTTTTCTGAGTAGTTTATTAGAGATCAGAGTCTTATGGACGTTCCTGCCCAGGCTGGCTTTGAACTGCAATCCTCCTATCTCAGCCTCCTGAGTAGCTAGGATTACAGGCATGAGCCACCAGTGCCTGGCACTTAGATCATTTTATATATGACTGAATTTTTTTCGTTTTGTCAGTCATGGGGCTGCACACTGTCCTTGAGCTTTTGCACTCAAGACTAGTGCTCTAACTCTTTGAACCAGAGCTCCCCTTGTGGTTTTCTGGAGGTTAATTGGAGATAAGAGTCTCACGATTTTCCTGCTTGAGCTGGCTTTGAATCATTATCATCATATCTCAGCCTCCTAAGTAGCTAGGCTTACAGGTGTGAGCCACCACTCAGTTGGGACTAATTTTTCTAGGGATTTTTTTTCGGCTCAAGTTTACTATGGCCACCAAACTCTAGGCCAGTGGTTACCAAACTTGAGCATGTATCAGAATCATAGAGGGTCTGTTAAAATATAGGTTCCTAGTTCATATATTTTCTGATTCAGTAGGTTTGTAATAAACCTCAACAACTTGTATTTCTAACATGTTCTCAGGCAATACTGATGATAGTCTACCAGTAGATAGAGAAGCAAAATTTGAGAGCCCTGGTCACAGAAATTTCTATTTATCTATAACAAGCTCACTAAATGCCAAGTGGCAACATTTTAAATAAAATATATTTTTCACTTTAAAAATCAAGGCTGTCCACTGAGCTGGGCATGGTAGCTCACGTCTCTAATTCAAGCTAATCAAGAGGCTCAGATCTGAGGGACTGCAGTTTATGGCCAGCCTGGGAAGAAAAGTTCACTAGACTCCATTTTCAAAATATCCCATCCAAAGAAAACCTAGGCTGGGGCATGGCTGAAGTGGTAGAGCACCAGCCTAGTATACATGAGACTGTGAGTTCAGACCCCAATACCATAAAAAAAAGTCTTAGCCACAGTGATAAGGCTAAGGAAGGAAATCAAAGAACAAAAATAGGGAAGAAAGAAGTCCAATTATCCCCATGAGTAGATGATATAATCCTATACTTAAAAGATCTTAAAGACTTCCCTAGAATGCTCTTCAGTCCAAAGTAGCAGGATACCAAAAAAAATCAACAGATTTTTAAGTAGCTTTTCTGTACACTAACCACAAACTAATAGAAGTCAGAACAGCAATTCCATTCACAATAGCTGAAAACAAAAACATAAAAACAAGCATAAATGTTAAGTGAGGTAAGCCAAGCTCAGAGAGACAAATGGCACATGTTCTCCATCATGTGCAGAAACTAGACTTCAAATATACTGGGACATGATAAATTATAAAGGATTCTAGCCACTCACACACAACAAAACCAAAGGAGAATACTCTTTGGGGAGGAAAGCAAAGATGCAATACTGCTGATCAAATAAAGTAAAATTTATCAAAATAAAAAAGGCTTTATTTTAAGGTCATACTGAAGTGATAAGCAGTCTCTTGTTGTTTGGTATGAAATGAATTGTGGGGGTAAAGGCCTCAAAAAAACCCACCAAACTCAAAAAATTAAATCCCCCAACAATAAATCCTGAAAGAAACAACTGCCCAATAAATAAGTGGGCTAAAGACTTGAAGAGAAACTTCTCTGAAGAGGAAAGAAGGATGGCCAATAGACACATGAAGAAATGCTCAACCTCCCTAGCCATAAAAGAAATGCAAATCAAAACAACATTGAGATACCACCTCACCCCAGTTAGAATGGCAAAAATCAAGAACTCTAACAATAACAGATGCTGGAGGGGATGTGGGCAGAAGGGAATCTTACTTCATTGTTGGTGGGAGTGTAAATTTGTTCAACCACTTTGGAAAGCAGTATGGAGGTTCCTGAAAAGACTTCACATAGAGCTCCCCTATGACCCAGCAATCCCACTTTTGGGCATTTACCCAAATGTTTACAAACAAGACCACACTAAAGCTACCAGCACAACTATGTTTATTGCAGCATTATTTACCATAGCTAAGATATGGAACCAACCCAGATGCCCCTCAGTAGATGAATGGATCAAGAAAATGTGGTATATATACACAATGGAATTCTATGCCTCCATCAGAAAGAATGACACTGCCCCATTTGTTAGGAAATGGAAAAACTTGGAAAAAATTATATTAAGTGAAGTAAGCCAGGCCCAAAGAAACATAGGTCCCATGGTTTCCCTTATTTGTAATATCTAGTATATGTATGAGTCAAGTGCAAAAGGTCAGATAATGTGATGTTAGGAAAATGAACCGTTAGATATGTATTTTAATGCTTTTTTATTTCATGCATTTGTTTCTAACGCATTTATAAGATTATCTCTTTGTTGCTTTGTATGTCCCTCCCCCACAGTATAACCCCTGCTTTCACTATATTTGATGTCAGTATAACTTGTGGAGGAGATGGGGAAAAACAAGTCGTTTAAGGATACAGGTGGACCTGTTGCAACAATGAGAAGTACAAGGTCATGTCGAAAACGAGCTTTACAATGTTGGTGTGCTGGGGGGGGGGGTGGGGGGGGGGGGAGGATTCGGTGGGGGGGGTAGGGGGGAGGTAGGGAAGGGATGTGAAGGGTAAACAAAGGAGGAGGCTGCAATGCTTGATAAGAAATGTACACATTATCCTGCCCATGTAATTGTAACCACTCTGTACAGTATGTTCACAAAAAAAAAATTAATTAAATTTAAAAAATTTAAAAAAAAAAAAGAATTTAGACAGGGAGAGGGGGGAGAGGGGAGTGTAGTTGAGGAGGTGGGAGGGAAGCGATGGTAGGGGAAAAACAAGGAGGCAACAATGCTTGATAAGAAATGTACTCATTACCTTGCTCATGTAACTGTAACCCCGCTGTACAGTATTTTCACAATAAAAAACTTATTTAAAAAAAGAAAAAAAAAACACCAAAATCTATAACTAAACAAAACCCTGATGCCTAAACAAGATCCAAGAGTAACACTAATCAACACTAATTCTTAGCAAGAATGCCAATACACATTTATACTAAATCAAGCCCAAAAAGGGAAACAAAGTTTTTAGGTGCAATACTTTCTTTTCATTTATCCTGATAGAATTGAAATGATCTGAGAATGTAGACATCACATATGAATACCTTTCTGGGCTTGGCTTCCTAGATTTCCCTGTGTTAACAAGGTCAGCAGAAAAGCACTTGAAACAGCTAAATGACTTCCTGAGGCTGGCTGACTGCACTTCCAAGACGAAGCAGGGCTTCCTCCAAACACTGTGCACTCTGTTGCTGCTGCTGCTATTCTGTTAAGAATAGTCTGAAATCAGAAGCTAATGTTTTAGCCATTACTAATGAGCCTAATAGTGTGTTAGGGGTTAGGGTCAGATTCCCAAATAAGCAGCATCTTTATCCATGTTTATTGGGGTGATGGGGTAGCATTGAACAGGGAAATTCTTCTGCAACAGATATAACTGATCTAGTTCTATTATGCCAAAAAGTTCTAGAAAGAAGTAGACATATATTTTTAAAGTACATATTGATGGATGTGGCTGTTTTGTGATTATCAGAAGGAAACTTAAAATGTGCCAGACAGTCCTCTGAAGTCATTCCACGCAGCAATATTACATGAATTGCCAAAATCTTCACTCATTTGACTATGGTTTCCTCATAAGTCGCAAATTTTCTAAGAAAGGAAGCATTCTCAAATGCCAAGTCCCTGCTTTCTTTTCTGATCTAGAAGGCATTTTCTCTAGTATAAAATACAAATGTGATAAAATATGTCACTTTTAAAATTTCATTTAACAAAACAGCCAATTTCACTCAGATTTTAGGAAATAAAACAAGTGAATAAATTGTCCAGTTCCTCAATTATAAGCTCATTCAATAATTTTAAGAAGATGTATGTTTCTTTCCAAAGTACATTCAATACTTTAATACTTTTTCAATATTTTAATACTTTTATGGAGAAATTTTTGCTCCATTTGATTCAAGAAAATACTTAGGTATTAACTGATTTTCAATATCCATCTCTTCAGAGAAAAGCTACAGGTACCATATTTTTCCTGATCTAAAACAAACTGTTGTAAATCACCTGCTTTGAACTACCTCTCACTTCTCATCACTCCTATCAATATTGAATTCATTAACAGATTCATGATTCAACAATATTATAGAACAAAACTGTGTGATAGACATAGATGTTGATAATCTAAGGGTGAAAGTGAGATATACACAATTTCTATTTTCATCATATTTTAATGTATTAATGATTAAAGTATAACCCAAGTAATTAAAATCACAACCATAGACAGTACTACAAAAGAACAGGACATAGGTACATAATAGAACACAGAAACACACACACACACACACAGAGAGCAAGGAGAATTGTTTACCCTGTGGAAGCATTATTTGACATACTCAGATTTAGAAAAGCAATGTGGAAATGAAAGTAATTATGGTTCATCCCAGATTACACAGAAAGAGAATGGAACTTATCTCTCAATAGAGAAAAATGTCAAAGAATCTGTGGACATCTTAGTTCACAGTGGTAGATGAAAACGTTAGGAGTAAAGAATATAACATGTTAAAAGACCCTATGACAAGTGAGATCCTGGAACAACCAGAGAATATAGAGGCTAGTGTGGCTTCAGGGCAGAGATGCATAGAGACAGTAGAGACTTATTCAGGAACCTCAAAAGTCAAGATTCATGATTAGAAGAATGAATATAGTTAAAATGTCCATACTACCAAAAAAAAACCTGCCTATCTCATGCAAATTCTATACTATTCTTTACACAAATAAAAAACAGTTCTAAAATACATATGGATCCATTAAAGATACATAATGGCCAGAATAATTTTGAGTTAGAATACACGATAATAAAATATATCCTAATTTTATTTGACTTTATTGTAAAGGTTATGTACAGAGGGGTTACAGTTACATAAATAAGGTAATGAGTACATTTCTTGTCAGTGTTACCCCCTCCCTCGCTTTCTCCCACTTTCCCTCCATCCTTGGCTATCCTCCCCTCCAAGTTGTAAAGTTCATTTCCAACATGGTATCTTGTGAGTATCGCTGTTACATTGGTTCACCTTTTGTCCTTTGTCTCATCATTTTGTTATTGCCTTTCCTTCCCCCAATCAGATAAATGTATAAAAAACACAGGGTACCAAAATCAAAAACAGTGACAACAAGAGATAACCAACAGAAAAAGAAAAGAAAAGAAAGAAAGAACTTCACACAGAAGAGTACAGAATTGAATTGCATTATCACAATGCTTCTCCTAAATATCATACTTCTATTTATGTAGCTCAATAGCAAATTAGCTCTTTTATGCACACTAGTCCCTGCTGCTAGCTCAAATAGTATTTGTTGTGATTACAATAAAGCCTCTGAGTCTTTGAAAAATAAAATATATCCTAGAGGTATAATAATCAAAAACGTATAGCACTTACATAAATACAATGAAATAGAAGAGAGAACCCAAAGATAAACCTATACAGCATATTTTGTAATAATCCTTAGACAAGGGTACCAAGAACACACAATGACAAAAGGAAAATCTATTCAAAAAATTACTTCAGGGGAAATGCCTCCATTTTCTTCTATATGCAGAAGAATGAAATTGGGCTATTACCTCAAACTACACACAAAATGAACCTAAAATGCACTTATACGTTAAGTATATGATCTTAAATCATATAAATGCTAGGGAAAATGCTTCCTGACATTGATCTTAGCAATGACATCTTGTATGTGACACAAAAGCAGAGGGAACAAAAATGTAAATAGACTAATAGAATTGCATCACACTGAAAAGCCTCTGCATAGCAAAGGAAGCAACCCACAGAGTAAATGACAAGCCACAAAATGGAAGCGAATGGCTTCAAAATATACAGCTGATAACAGGCTACATTAAAAAAATATAGAAAAGAATGACTCAACAGAGGAAAAAAGTCCAACTTTTAAGATGTGCAAAGGATCTATAGACATTACTCAAAATGAGATATTCAACTAGTCAATAGGTATATAAAAAGGGTGGTTATCCTTACCAACCATCAGGGAAATGCAAGTCAAAATCATAACAAAGTCAGGTGTGGTGGTACATGCCTGCAATCCTACGCCTTACAGGCTAAAGCAAGAAGAATGGGTGTTAACAATCAGCCTGGGCCACTTGGTGAGAATCAGTTTCAAAATAAAGAAATAGATAAGAACTCCACAATGAGTATCACTCCTACTTATTAGATCAGCTGTTGCAAAAAGGATGAAAGATATTAATTATTCATGAGGATGTGGAAAAAAATAGGAATCCTGTACATTATTAAATATAAGTGGACAGAGCCACTACAGAAAACACAATAGAGATTCCTCAAAAATTTAAGAAGAGAACAACCATATGATCCAGCAATCCCACTTCTGAGAATAGATCTAAAGGTAATAAAATGAGAATCACAGAGATAACCATCTTCTCTTTATCATTATCCACAATAATAAGATAGGGAAACAACTTAATGGTTCCTCAATGGATGGATGTATACATACACACAAACAAGTTGAAGTCTGAAATCTATCCATGTAGTAGAATATTATTTAAAAGGAAAATGCCACTGATAGCAACATGAATAAACCTGGAGAACATTATGGTAGGTGAAATTAGGCAAATACCAAAATACAGACACTATGTGATCTCATAGGTATGTAGAATCTAAAATAGTGGAAATTATCAAAGCAGAGAATAGAATAGTAATTATTCTAGTGGTACCCTAACAAAATGGAAGAGATGATGTTGCTCAAAGGTACAATATTTCAGGCAAGCTGTGGGTTCTGGAGAGCTAATAAACAGCAAGATGACTGTAAGTTAACAACTGTACTATGAGCTTGAAACTTGCTAAGAGGATGGATCTTGAGTAGGAGGAGTAGGAGGAAAGGAGGGAAGGAAGGATGGAGGAAAGGAAGGATGGAGGGAAGAAGTTAGGCAGGAAGGCAGGAAGGCAAGAAGGCAGGAAGGCAGGAAGGAAGGCAGGAAGGAAGGAAGGAAGGAAGGAAGGAAGGAAGGAAGGAAGGAAGGAAGGAAGGAAGGAAGGAAGGAAGGAAGGAAGGAAGGAAGGAAGGAAGGAAGAAGGAAATTTGCTATAATCAGATTAAAAAACCTAGAGTGGCTACATTAATCTCAAACATAGGAAAATACACTGAAGTATTCTGGAACAAATGACAACCCTGAATTTTAAGTGTTCTTAAAAATGGTCAAAAGTCGGTGCACTGAATTTGTATATGCACTTCTCTAGTTCGGGGAGGGGAAGGGTAAAAACAAAATGCTTAAGTAAGGATACAGGATGACCCATTGTAACAATGAGATGTTCAAAACACTATGTTAAAATGAACTTTACAACTTTGGTGGGGTGGGGGGGGAAAGAGGTAGGTGTGGAGGTGGGAGGGAAGGGATGGTAGGGGGAAAACAAAGGAGGAGGCAACAGTGCTCAATAGGAAATATACTCATTCCCTTGCTCATGTAACTGTAACCCCTCTGTACAACATTTTTACAATAAAAACATAAAAATTGTCAAAATTATTTAGATCTAAAGGATTATTTTCAAGTGTTATTCCTAGAGTACCTTTCCTCTGCTATTGAGATTTATATAACTCATATCCAGGAGGCAGAGAACAGTAGATACTTACACCTAGCTTTACACAGAAAGATGTGAGAACAATCTCTATTGGCTCTTTATCCTCCTGGGGGAGGGGAACAATGGGGGGATGAATTTCTTCACTACTTGAACATTGTGAGAGGACAATCCTAAGGATCTGTTTATGAGAGTATCCGAAATATCATGGTAGATAACATTAATAAGAGAAATTTATTTGACTACTCGATTTAAAAATTGGGGCACATGTATATTGCTATTTCTCAAATCAAAGCTACATTAATTAGAATTTCAAGCTGCATTTTTTTCTATCTGAAGCACTACACAGATTTGACACTGGGATGCCTAAAACATAGCCTGTTATTCTCTGAAGACTAGTGCAAAGAACAAAGATCATGATTTGGCAGTAGCAAAGTGTATGAATTAAACAGACATTTTCAGGACCTTTCAACCCCGTTGTAAACTCTATGTCATTTGAACTAAAAAGGTCTACCAAAAAATATAATAAATCAACAACAAAAATCTTAAAGAAGAACTAGAGCTTCAAAGACTAGCAAGATGTCTATATTTTTAATGACATGTCAAGGACTCAAGTAAAACTGAGCTAGCTAAAGAAAGTTAAAAAAAAATAATAACTGTCTTCTCAGATCGAGATGATGTTCCACAAGGCTAATAGGCAGCCATAGGAATCAGTGTGAGTGTTAACAGGGACCTGAAGTGCCCTCTAAAAGAGAAGAATTCAAGTGGGCTCACTGTTTAACACCAGGACTGGAGCTGACCATTGTCCCCCTGAAAAGAAGCTGAAATAATGTAAGCTGACACGGCTGCCCGAGGAGGTCACCCATTCGAAAGGCAGAAATAAGCAAGATCAGTTTCTCAACTGGGACCCAAGTCCTCTTTCTAAAGCCTCAGTGATACTAATTATCACACAAAGTTTAATGTAAGACCTGACAATAACTCAAACATTGTTAGGTAGGAAAGTCTGACTGCTGACAGAAATGGGGGGAAAAAAATCAGTCTAAGCTGCAAGCTAAATTTCCAATGTATTTTTTTTAAAAAAAGACAAATCAACACTTGGAAAAATGAATTTGTTGCAAGAAATCAAAACAAAAAATGGGAAATACAAATGATATTGAGTAGAAATAGACAGTTTTTATTTGGTTAGCATGGGGAATAAAATGACTTATGTAACTGCAACCCCTCTGGACATCACCTTTACTATAAAAATCTTTTAAAGAGGGCTGGGAAGGTGGCTCAGTGGTAGAGCACTTGCCTTGCATGCCTGAGGCCCTGGATTCAATTCCTCAGCACCCCACATAAGCAAAAAGGAAAAAGCCGGTGCTGTGGCTCAAGTGGTAGAGTGCTAGCCTTGAGCTGAAGAGCTGAGGGACAGCACCCAGGCCCAGAGCTCAGGCCCCATAACCGGACCCAAAAAAAAAAATCTTTTGAAGAAACAAAGAGAAATGCTGGTTGATCCAAATACAAGAATATTTGTTGTGCATTGTTTGCAAAAGGGGAAGCGTTGAAAGAAAATCAGGTCCGTTAACGTAGAGAAAAAACTCAAATGTGATGTTTGGGTTTGAACTTGAAATGTCCTCTCTAGGCTTGTGTGTTAAACAGGTGATCCTCAGCTGGTGGCACTATTTCACAAGTTAATGGAAACTTAAAAGGTATGGGGACTAGCTGGAGGAAGGAGGCAACTGGGTGTGTATGCTCGGAGTTTCTACCTAGTCCCCAGTCACCTATTTGTACTCTGCTTTCTGTTTTCCGTGAGGTGAAGAACCTTACTTACCACATATTGCTATGGCCATCAGGTTCTTTTGCAAGCACATGTGGCCAAGTAAGCATGGACCAAACCCTCTTATATCTTGAACCAACAGAAGTCTTTCCTCCTTTCAACTGTTCGATAAGATATTTTGGTCACAGCTGCACCTAGGTAACTAATACATGTAGTATGTGTATATGGTGGATGCAGCAGTCAGAAGTAACATATAACAACATGGCTAGAGCCAAGCAATAGTACAGATGAAAATGTTATGAAATCTATATAGCGATATCATTATAGATAATATGTAATCACACAAACAACACCAAATTTTTTAAGCACACACAGAATATAAATAAATGCAATATGCTGGAGGTTTTTTTGGACAAGAATGAATGCATTGGATGATAGAATGAAGGATAAAATCAATCATTAAAAAAAGCAATGAGAGTGGAGTAGGGAAAAATAGAAAAATTATGATAGTTGTGACATGAATCAAGGTGCATTGTGCTCATAAATTGATAGGTTGAAATGAAACCCCATTGTACAACTACTTAACGATTGTTTAATAAATGAAACAAAAAAGTAAAAAAAAAAACTTTAGAAGATGTTTGCATGATTGGTACTAATGTACTATGACCTAAGAACTATAATCAGCTAATCCCTCATCCCCATGAGGCACTGGAAATAAGAAAGAGTATAAATTAGACAATTATAGTTTACCACTAGAGATTTTCTTCCCCTCTGGAAAATTTCAACTGAGAACAAATGAGACCCATACTTTTTGTTTTGTTTGTTTGTTTTGAGACAGTCTCAGTATGCAGCCAGACTGGCCTCAAATTCACCATGCAGCCACAGCTGGCCTTGAACTGACAGTTTTCCTGTCTCATCTCCTGAGTGCTGGGATTACTAGTGTGAGCCACGACACACAGCCAAACATACTTTTGGCAACATTTTCATTTGAAAAAAAATCTGATTCAACAACTGAACATAGAATGCAATGAAGAAAAACTAGTTTTCTTCATTGTGTGGGATGAGTTATTTCCACATTTTCATATGAATGGGAACACATCACTCAAAAGAGACTGAAAGCATTAATTTCAAATGGCTGCAAATCCCCAGTAAAGTTTTAAACGTTAAACTGAAGTGTCAGTGTAACAAAAGATAAAATGGGAAATTTCCCATTATGGAAAGTATTACCTATTGCTTTTTTTAATTATGGGATTTTTTTTTTTGTAAATGTAAGGGAACTAGCCACATTTACTTTCCACTAAGCTTGTCTCTCAAAACATTGATATTCATTCTGTCAGTTTTGAAAAACAATATTTGTTCATTTTAAAAAGAATGGTATCCCTCAGTGGGGAGGGATATAGCTGAGCACTTTTCATTTTGAAACTCTTTTATGATTATCATGCTCAAAGTGATACGCTTTGCACAATCCAATCTACTGCACACTTCCCCAATAGCCTACATCGTCAATATCTAAACCCCTCTAGAGAGAAAGAAACTCAGTGCAGTGTTAAAATGTGACAAGGCTTTCAGAATTTGTTTGCAAATAATCTCATGAATCACTAAAGCACCTCAATAAGGAGATGTCTTCTTTGCTGCTGCCCAGAAAAAGCAGAAGCAATGCCTGAATTTTCCAAACTAACTAAAAAGTTCATCACTGAAAACTGAAAAAAAAAATATTTTGACAGGGAATAATCTAAGGACAATAGTTTTGAACAATAAGGTTCTGGACTAAATTAACACATGTAATTGCTTCTGCTACTTGGTCTTAATTGAAGGACTGGAGGGTGGTTCAGAGGGTAGAGGACCTGCCTCGGGAGCAGGAATCCCTGAATTCCCATCCCATTTCCACAGGGGAAAAAAATCTTAATTGAGGTTGATTTAATAAACCTTAATATTCAAAACAAAATTAATAGAAAAAATTTTATAATGATTGATAGGAGTTGCTCATTAACATGAGTCTAGTTGACAGAATGTTTGAATAAATTAATTCTACAGTATAATCAAAACCAATGAATCATTAAGCCTATGAGTTCTAACTTACATAGTATCCACTTTCATCGTTATTAACATCTTTATTGAAATGCTTTTCTAACAAAAGATGCTCAGGTCAATTTAGTCACTCTAATTCAAAGTCCCATGTATAATCTTCTCTATCCCCTCACATCAAATTAGGACTCTATCATGCTTTTCATTTCAATCCCCTGTTTCTTACTTTTCTTTTTAAAAAATCTACATGCCTATACTTCCTATGTATAATTTCCCACCACTGTATTATGTCTACTGGTGTATCTTTATCCTCTCAAGAGATTTGATTAATAGAAAATGCATATTTTTGTATCATGTAATTTGATCTTCATAATCTTAGCATACCCATAGATATAGATGACATATATAAAGAGATTAATATAGATATCAACAATTAGGTATGAAAAACAACCTACCCTGTGCCTTGGATGTGTTGTTCAATTCTCAGAAAAATATATTTATATCTATTATGCTATTGAGTTTTAATGATTCTCTCTGAAAGTAAATGAAATAGATTTCTATTCTCATTTGTTAGGTAAGCAAATAGACAAGGAAATAGTATTCATTCATTCAACAAACACTGATATCCACAGTGGAATAAAGGGTATATGCTAACCTGCAGAAAGAAAAGTATGGGTAAAACAAAGTCTCTATTGTCTATGGACTGGTGGTGTAGAAAGAGGAAACAGATAAGCATACACAAAAAGAAAATGTACCATTTGAGCTGTATCTTCAATACAATGTTTCAGATACAGCACCCAATAGCTTACATACACTCTCTCCTTGAAATTTCACAACCATCCTGTAAAAGATAAATTGAACTTTGGGGAGTTGAGCAATTAGCTCTAAGTCTGACATCTCAATATCATATTTGAACCCTCCCTGCAGGATTCCAAAGCCTGCTTTTCAGAAGAACAACTAGGAAAATGATGAGTAGAATACACTCTGATGGAAGGATAGACTACACTGGGGCTGTAAGGCAGGACCCTTGGCTCTACATGGCGTATTATGGCAATGGGAGCAGAAGGTAGACTGGGAGGCTTTACAGAAAAAGAGGTTTGATCTGTATGGTACACAGAACTCTAAAATTGTCCCTCTAAAACAGGGTGAGATAGCACTGCCACAATTAGATAACATTAGATGGTTCTGCTGCCCATCAGATCGGTACCATGTCTGGCGAATCAGGATCTAATCCTACAAGTACTGAAAATGGAGACATTTTTCTCTGGCTGGATGTAGAAAAGCAGGTCCCAGGAATTCCATGCATGAGAAGGAAAGTGTGTTACTGATGGAGTGAAGATGGAGGCAGCCACATGACATCGCTCTCCATTGCTGACAGCCAAACAAATGGAAAAAGAGGACTTCAGCCCTCTAACTGCAAGAACAGGACACCGCTTGTGAAAACAGCCTGGACACTTTGGTTTCAGTCTTTTGATACCCTGAGCACTGGACTCAGCTATGCCCACCCAGACTTCTAACCTACTCAACTGTGAAGATAAGTGGTGTGCTTTTAATCCACTAAGTTTATGATCATTTATCACACTTAGATAGCAGAGTAATATATCTAGAAAGTAACTCCTTCTTCTTTTATTTGGTCATGAAAATCACGGACTGTTCCTCAGCTCAGTTGAAATAAGGAAAGGGCATTTTACATGCCAAGCATCCACGCCAAGCATCCCACTCACTGAGTTCCAGACGCCAGAATCTGATTTCCTGTGTGAAGGCTCAGTTAAAAGTCCAGAAAGGTTGCTGTGCCTGCACGTGGGAGACAAAGGATCAGGGAATAGCCCTCAACCAATGGTCATTGTAGAAATGCCTCTTCTCCTCCACATTTGCTGAGATGAGCTCTCTACACCCTTAAGGTCCAGTAGCCCATCATGGCAGTTGCCTTGATCACACAATCTGCATTCGCTGTTTTCTCTTCCTTGTTTCACTTTCTTACTCCCCTATCAAGCCTCTCAGATAAACTACTTAAATGAAAAGCTTTGTTTTTGGTCTGCTTCTGGAGCAACTCAAACTAAAGCAGAAGTCAGAGACCTGAATGGAGGAGTTGAGGTGTCTCTCAAGTAAAGACCATTTTGGAAGCTAATCAATGCAGCAAGAGTACCCATCAAATTATTAGCAGATCATTGAGTCCTATAAATCTCCATTTTCCATCTCCTTTAAAAGAAAAGGAATTTATGAAATAAAAGCAAAGTTCCTGTGGAGCTTCTGAGAATCCCTTCATGGCCAGGAACTCCCATGCCCAATGACTTATGAGGCTGAGGCAGGGGGAGCATGCATTCAAGGCCAGCACAGTCTAAAAATAAAAATTAAATAAATAAATAATGAATGGAGAAAGGAAAAGGAAGAAAGAAAGAGAGAGAGAGAGGAAGAAGAAGAAGGAGGAGGAGGAGGAAGAGGAGGAGGAGAGAAGGAAGGAAGGAAGGAAGGAAGGAAGGAAGGAAGGAAGGAAGGAAGGAAGGAAGGAAGGAAGGAAAGAAGGAAAAGACAGGAGGAAAAAAGAAAGAGGAGGAAGGCAGGGAGGAGGGGAGGGAGGGAAGGAGAGAAGGAAGGAGAAAGGGAAAGAAAGAAATTTCTTTATGCTCCTTTATCATCCTCTTTTCCTAATCTTTGAAAACAATTGTGATGGCTGAGGCTCTTACATCCACTTTGACCATGAACAAATGACTGGAAAAACTACAGAGAATCAATACTAGTAGAAACTGCCTACTTCAGATTTTAAGTGCTTTATGTAGTTGTACAAAGGAGTTGTCATTTAATAAAGCAATTTATGTATACAATACATCTTGATCAATGTCACTCCTTTCAAACATTCTCACCCATCCCTCCCAACCCACCCCTTCTCCAGTTGTCTTAAGTTTGTAGGCTACACCTTGAATTCTTGATTGCATTCTCCCCTCCTTCTCAGATTGTTTTCCTCAGGTATAAAAAAATCTTTCAGGCTGCTGAGATCAGTCCTCTCTCTCTCTGTCTCTGTGCCTCTCTGCCTCTCTCTCTCTATTTCTGTCTCTGTCTCTCTCTCTCTCATACTAGCAGCTGAAAGTAAAACATAATTGATCAAGTGACAGATCATATCACGCTTTGTTGCCTACTTCTCTGACACAAGGATAGAGAATAACCCCGACTTGACCTTCAGCTAGAGAAATAACACCATGAGACCTCAAGATGCAGTTTAGAAGTAGAAGCAACAGGACACATTGCAGAAATGTCAGCAATGCCCTCTAGATTTTAATTATGAAACTGGCATGCCAACTTTATATTGCCACTTCACATCTACTTATAAGGAGCTTGTTGTGTTTTCAAAATCATTTCTAGGGTATTAATAAGACACTAAGGGACAGTATTTGGTGGCTTCTACATTGCTTGATAATGCTAACAATGCAAATGTCATTTCAACATCATTGGAAAACCTTTATCTTACCAAGTTTCAAGATCCCTAATTATACTGAAAAGAAACTCTGACCAAAAGTATTATTTATTACAGTTCTAACAAAACATAATTCATTATTTTCTAATGGGTAGAAAGACTTTCTACACCAGTGTTCACCTCAACCATGAGAAAAGTTATTTAAAGACATAAAATTTGGTACAAGTTATGCATGATAGACAGATGGACAGACAAACTGACAGGTAGGAGTTTTCTCTATGGTTTATTATTATTATTGCACAAAACACTGCTATTTCACTAAAATTCTCAAGTAATCATTTTAGTATTTTTGTGTCATCAAATTAAATTAAGTGGCTGCAAGTCTTGGATTGTTATATTCCATAGTGTATTTGTGCTTCTGTTACTTTAGAGAGATTTCATATTAAAAGGAATAAGGAAAAAATGAGCAGAGGGGCCTTGTACTACCCAGATCAGGCATCTGAAGCTCCTTAATATTAAAAGATGTTTATCAAATATATTGCCAGTAGGTTTAGAAGCATACTTCTGTAAATATGCTATCTGTTGATCTAAAAGCATTTCTCATGTATATAAGATCATTTGTACAAATGACACTTGGAGTAGCATAAACACATGTTCTCTCTGCCTCTCATATTTATTCAATTTAAAAATTCCAACAAGCCTTCGTCTTTCAACCTTGTAACATTAATATTGATATAGAAAGACATGATGATATTTCTACTTTATGCTTCAAACCTAAGGAGTTGTTTCTGAGTTGAATGAACGTTCTTTATCTTGTTAGTGTTGAGACTTCAGATGGAATCACTTAGTAATACCAAGAACAACCCAAACTTAGAGCTTTTAGAGAGCTCAGGAATCAGGAAAAGTCCACTATTGCCTGATGCTGTTATTTCCCAGGCATAGAGAAATGGCATCCAAATTAAAGAGAATGGGTAAAGTAAAAGGCTGTCAAGAAGAGAGCTGAGAAGTGAAATCAAGTCTAAATCAAATTAGGTTCAATTTCTCCCAATAATTTTTCTTCATTATGTGTTTGATTCTACCTTTTGAATTTTGGGAATCCATTAACCACGTTTTATGGTGAAGTAAAAAACAGCTATATTTTCAGCAGAAAAGTGAGAAAGGGGAAAAAACATAACTGAGAAGAAATACGTTACTTGTCAGGCTTTGTTTTCCTGCACTGTGCTCAGTTTCAGGCACTGATGCATCCAAACTGCCCGGTCAGCTGCCTGCAGCTTTGGGTAGCTGTTAAGACTCCCACTTCCTGTCCCCATATCTGGAGTGGTGACTGAGCTGTGTGCTCCTGTTCCTCATAGTTCACACTACTGCTCACTCCAGATTTGCCCTCCAAGTTCTTCCCTGTGACAAAGAGACCTGCTCTGAGTTTCACCACAGTTGACACATCCATTGTCCGCCTTACTTCCACTAGTCTGCTTCCACACGTGTATGAAGAGGAGTGGGGAAAGCTTACAAATGTACCCACAACAGGAATTGTTAGAAATGCAGATTCTCACAACACCCGCCCCCAACTCCATTCCAAACCTACAGAATCCCAAACTCTGCCTGAAGCAAGCCTTCCAGGCAATAGTGAGGCAGGCTCACATTTGAAAACCCACTCATCTAAGTCATCTCACTGTTTCCCAGAATCTTGCCATCAGCAGAGAAATTCTGTCTGTGAAAGAAAACAGACTGCTGGAATAGAATAGCTGTGGTCACTAATGCTGATGGACCCATTGCCATACAGAGGCTGGGGACTGTCTCAAGCCATTGGTAAGTTTTAAGCTCATTCAGTTCTGCATGAAGTAATTACCATTGTTACTACCACTACAATGGAGGAAAGAGGTTAAGTTGTTCAAGGATATACACATAAGAACTAGAGACACTGGACTCAAGAAAGGAACCTTTCTGGATAGTGAATGAGATCTTCTTTGCCCCATGGCCTTTGAATATTTACATGCCTCAGATTTACACCAAAACTGACATAAAGAAAGTGGGGACTTCCTCCAGCAAGAGACTTTAGAACCTGCTCATTCAAACAGCCAGACAATATTCAAGGTAAATATTAATGGTATATTTCTCTAACGGATAAAAATGAGGCAAATCTCAGTAATCTAAACTTTGTTGAGTCAGAATTAATATTTTGGATTATTATATCCAGTATCTAATAAATATGAAGTGTTAATTTGCTTATGAATTTTCAGTCTTGTACTCATAAGTAGGGACTCCCATCTAAAAATCAATTACATTTTGCAAACCCCGGATCCTTCTTTGGGATATCTATGTTTCTTTGGTCCTAAAAGAATACAACATGAATTATCTGCTTTTCACCTTGAATCAAACATACATAGTCCAAAGAAACCATGATAGAAATGACAATCTACAAGGAAGAGTTCAGGACAAACATCTGAAGGTACTAGTGACTTGTGTTAAGAGTCCTACTGGCCGTGGCCTGGTGATGAGGGAGAGCATAAAATCTGGAAGTCATTTCAGTTAACAGTTTGCAAGAATTTGTAAGCAAACGCTGTGATATCAGAAGCAATGTGATAGCCAGGGTCCCTATGTCTGCATAAGATTAGGGCTTCAGGAACACTAAGCAAGAGCATTAATTAATTAAGGTTCATTTATTAATTTTTTAAGGTATCTTAGTAAACAGTAATTATGTGAATGCTCAGCACCACAGAGAGTTTCAAGGATGCAAAGTGAAGCTGACAGTTACCATACTTGAGTCCACTGACATAACTGGATTCTCAGGAATGTACTCTGAGAATTTCTGTGGGAAGGGGGAAGGAAGAGACTCAACACATGCAAAAACAAAAATATTCTTCCATCTGTTCTGAAAAAGAGGTAGAAAAAATATAGACGTTGTATACCTATGTTTGTAAAGGTTATTCTATAACCTTGAAAAAATTCTAACTTGACTATTTCAAATAATTCTTGCAAAAATAATTAAGCCTTTTAACTTTTAGATTAGTGACTGTTGAATTTTATGACTTGCAAATTATGACATTACCCTTTGACTTACCTACTTTTCAGCACATATATAATAGAATGATATATTTTAGTACGTTTTAAGCTATATTTTCCCTTTTAAAGCTGTTTTTCCTTTCCTTAGAAGGGAAAAATAAAACTGAGATGTTTTACAATGACCTGTGTCCTGATCATGCTAAATTATTCTGTTATGTTTCATAGGTTGCAATATCTTATTTTCTCCTGAAAAGACACACATATAATACAATGAACAGATATTAATTCACAATACTGAACACAGCAAACATGCCAAAAATATTCTAGAATCTTTAAAAATGAACTTATTTATTTCACAAGACACCAAAAAATCTCTGTTAAACAAATGCAAAGAAAAATCTAATGTTCCAAATATATAATATCACATTTATTTGATGTCAAAGGGCCATGGAAATTGATTTCTACAAGAAAAATGTTCCTTTCATGTCTTACAACTAAGCAAGAAACTTTCAAGTTCATTTCAAAAAGTGTATTTTCCATGCCATTTCCAATTATTTAGAAATAATTCTAAAGAACATTGCTTAAATAAGACTTTGAATCATACAGAAGCTTCTCTTCTGCTAGACAGGATGAAGTCTGAAATGTTTTCATCAACCGTGTAGGTCTGTAACTTCAAACATGGAAGGATTTCAGCTTCTAGCTCCCAGGTGCATTTCCTCAATGAGTGCAAATTAGTCCTTTGAAGCACTATTGCTGGACCTAACCATCTCCTCCTTGGTGATACATAATCTGTTCTTTTTTTCATAATTGGCCAGATTCATCTTCTTTGAAAGTCTATTGAGGCTCTTTTGGAGAGAACAGATAGGCATACTAATTGACTCATTATTTTATGATGGTATAGATGAGAATGAGCAGAGTTTTTGCCTAAAAAGGTTGTTGAATGTAGAAACTGACTCTATCAGTAGCTCTTTCCAGTATCTAGGTCATCTTGGAGCCCTTTACATTAGTGTAGCAGATAGCCAGGCACTGCCAACAATTGTATATGCCTTCACCTATGGGGTCAGAGATAACCTCGTTTTCCCTCCTACCCAGCCACAGTCATTTTCTTGTTTGTTTGTTTGTTTAGCTCTCGTGGATGAGTCTAGTTTCCAACTCTCATTTTCTATACACAGATGCTTAGGGTTGAGTGATCATTTTCCTTTGACTCTTTTTAAAGACTCATGCTTCCTGCATTGCATGAGTCATTCAGCCCCTGACCTTGTGAAGTAATTCAGCTGAATTCAGCCTATGTACACACACAACAGCATACAACTTCTTATCCTATGTTTTAATTTTTCTCCACTTTTGTTTCAGTCATCCTAACCTGCATACTCTGGTGTTTAGAACTAACAATTGTTACACTCTTTGGACATGGGGGAGTTAGTGTTTCAATTCACCCCAGAAGTACATACAAAGCAAAACACCAGGACAAAAAGAAAATGCAACAACTACAAAAATGAAAACTGGTAAAGCTGTTGAATTTTCTCTTGGTACACAGATTCATTCACATTTTTGGAAACTATTGAACAGAAAATAGGATCTCTCTAACCACTAAGACTTTACTAAATTGTTACTGTACACTAGTTGTACCATGATTTTATCAATATTATCTCTTAATACTCACCACGGTCCTGCAAAGCAGGCATTTCTATTATTGGTATTTTACAGAGTTGGCAACTGAGACATGAAAAAGGCACTAGTCTTCCTCAGTTGCACATTTGAGAATGCATTTGATTGAACCTAAGTATCTGAATCCTGTCCTCAGGCTCTAAATTTCTTCAGAGCAGTTCATCACAAGGGTTTTATTTTTATGCAAATAATTGCTGGTCTTTGTCTTCATTACAAAATGAAAGCTATTATTGGTTTAGTCTTCATACCCCATCCTATGTGACTTAGGGCAGCTATACCACCAGAACTTACACCTCTATGGCAGAAGTGGACACGTGACCCAAGCTGACTATTCAAAACATCCTATCCTCTAAAGTACCAGTTCGTTTAGATGCAGATGCTGAGATGAAAAAAAGAAACACTGCCGTTATAAGATTGGAGGCCATACAGGAGGATGGCAGTGTGCAGATTCTTCAAATCCTCAGAGCATATAATTGTGGTATTATAAAACTGTACACTAAATATAGTCATATAAAGCATCTCATTTGAAAAATTCCTTATCAATACAAAAACCTACATATCAAATTTTCTGTACCAAATCATGGAAAATAATGGAATATAACTTTAAACAAAATATAAATCTTGATGATGTTCACTTAAGATAAGAGTATATTCATAGTGTTAGAGATCAGAAATGCATGCACTAATGATTATATGTTTCCTTTTACTAGAGAAAGAGTGAACAATAAAAGTGTGAAGGCTAATAGATGGAAATCTACTTCAAAAAAACCTTTTAACTATAATGTAAAAAACTAAAAAATAAAGTTTAGTCTTTTATATTCATACTCACGAAAGACCATTTCTCAAATTGGTCTTGCCTGATAAGAGGCAATAAATAATTAAAAAATAATAAAAATATATACATCAACACCTACCTATCCCCCTGACCTAAGATACTGTCTTCTTAAGCAAGGGAACTTGTACACATGAGCACTTTCTACCTCCTAAAGCACACGTGCTGACCATTCACTTCAACTACAGTCACAAGTAAGTAGCTATTATGTCAGTCTCTAAAACATCTCTACATGGGAACAGCTGACTTTTGCTTAAAAGCCCGTGACCTGGAAGTTACCATGTTCAAGAGAGTTCATCTTCTGACTCTTCTAAAGAACCCTTCTGAAACATATTTCTCACCTGTCCTTGTTCTGCCCTTCAGAGCATCAGTTAGGCTACTGGGTGGAAAAGAACAGTTCACTGGAGAGGAAAGGAGGCAGAGCCTGATGATGAAAATTTCCTACCAGACAGAGTGTATTGTCCACGGCATACAGGGAGAGTGGTTGACCAGCAGACATCATCATCACAGGTGGCCTCTGGGTTTGTTCCCTGATGGCTTCTCCATCTTATGTGACTTGGACAGATGTTAGAACCTTCCTTCACCCCTCTTCTGCTGAAATAGGCCAGTGGCCCAAGCTGGTTAGTTAAACATCTTGTCATCTGGAAGATGATTTCTTTTTGGTTTAGATGCTGGGAGGGAAGAAAGAAAGCTCTGCCATTCTGAGACTGCAAGTCCTGTGTGAGGAGGGTGCTGTACAGAGCACAAATCTTAGTGCAGCATAATGGGAATCTGAGCTTGGATTCCATCAGCTATGCCTTCAACTATGCCAACCTTTGCGCTTTCTGGCTACATAAACCAATAAATTAAATAAATATAGTTACTAGCTTCAATCAACTAGAGCCAAAATGCTGTTAGTGAATATACTCAAAAGGAATGAACTTCTTTGTTAACAAAATTTCCTTGGCACTGGCTCCAATAGAAGAGAAAGAATAACGGAGTGTTCATAGGTAGAGCAAGCAAATAGAGAAATTAGAAGTTGACTTATTGGCACAAGACAAAAATGGGAAAGTTGAGAGATGAAGTATCCCTATCCAGGACTTTAGTTATGCAAAATATTGCTTTCACAATAGAAATTCTGGAATAAGGAAGACCAGGCCCATGAGAGATCCTGAACTGACTATCCAAAATCCCCTTAGAAAAATGGAGGGTTTATTGGAAACAAGATGTTGATAATTCTGACAATCATGTAGGAGAAGGGCAAAAATCTCAACGTGATTAGGAAGTGGGCTCTCATCAAGGTCTGTCAGCATTAGAGGAAACAGAAGTAACAGTTTCCACCTACTTTATGGTTTTCCTGAGAACAGGCTCTGCTGTCACAATCAGACTCTTTAGCAAGCAAAGAGGAACCCTTGCCACTAGCTTATCTCCACCAGAGGATTTGTCCCTGGCTAGTGACATAGTGTTCATTACAATGCCTATGAACGTTACTAGAGAAGTTTTGAGGACAAAAGTGGTGTCCCTAAACATTTCCAGAAAACGAGTCCCAGAAAACTGCACTGTATTTTTAATAAGGATAAACTTGATCCATGGGCAACAATTAAGCTTCAAATAGAGATCGTTAAAACTATAAAGGTTCCCTTGAATGCAGTATCTCACCTGGCAGTATTGGTTTTGTGGAACCCTTATGTTCTCTCCGTGTGGTTCTATATGTTTTTCTGTGCATGTCTTTCATCAGTACAGCTAGTACACTACTAAACATATGCAGGGAATAAATTGCTTTCGATCTCTTAGGAACTTCCATTTCCCCTCTCACTTTCTGTACTGAAAAGTCACTTCTACAAGTGTTCTCCATGAGAGGCAGCAAGAATTGAAATGACATTTCACTAACAGCGAATCAGCATCTCTTCTCATTGAAATAGCTTTAGCTCTTTGGAAGTATGACATAGTGCTGTCATCTATGGCAAATTGTGAGAATGTAAGACATAGTGGTCCCAAGTGTGGCAAATATATGACACCTTCTCCAGACTGATTGATCTGCCACTGAACACTTCAGTATGTTTTCAAATGGAGAAAATGCTTGGGCAAGGCTGAATGCAATGTAAATACAATATGGCTTTGTGGATAGTAAGGGAAAATCTGAGGCATATGAGAGGATTTCCAGAGCCCTCAATGGAATCTCAACTTTCTTACAGATTCTGTGCTACAGATGTAATTTGGGTCCTATCTTTTTAAAAACAACTTGAGACATAATTCTGTTTCAGTCTATAAATGAACGTATAGGAAGATTAAAACAATTACAGAACCATTGCCAAATATCAGGTACCAAGAAAGCCTTAGAGATACTGGGATGAACTGTCCTGAGAAGGCCTCTTTCCCCAGGATACATTCTTGTAAATGTAAGTTTCAAACATGAAAATAACTTAAGGATACTTAAATTTATACTCAGGGAAAAGGATCTGGAAGGTTTGTTTGAAGAAGTATAGTTGAGATTAATCTTGACAAACACATAATTGACTAGGTAAAGAAGTGGTGAAGAAAGGGTATTCTAGCCAGAATGGGGAAATGTGTGTGTAAGAGCTGTGAGGAGGGGGCTGGGAAGGTAGCTCAGTGGAAGAGTGTTTGCCTTGAATGCATGAGGCCCTGGGTTCGATTCCTCAGTACCACATAAGCAGAAAAGCTGAAGTAGCACTGTGGCTCAAGGGGTAGAGCGCTAGCCTTGAGCTGAAGAGCTGAGGGACAGCGTCCAGGCCCAGAGTTCAGGCCCCACGACTGTCAAAAAAAAAAAAAAGCTGTGAGGCAGAAAGGGTGCACTAGTCATTCAGGAAATGAGAGAGATCCGCATAACTAAATCAGAAGAGTAAGAAACAGAGAGTAAGAGATTCCAAATAGGACTGTAGAATGTGTTGCATTGTCCAAAGAAAAAGACCAATTGAAGCTAGATAGCTGATAGATAGGTTTATTACTATGAAAACTGGCTTACACTGAGAATTCCATGTATGATATTTACCTCCTTGAAAACCAAAGAAGTAGATAACATGGTAAAAGACCAAAGGCCTGAGAACCAGAGAAGCCAATATAGCATTTAGGACATAGTGGCCTACAAACCTGGAGATACAGGGAAACACTGGCGTGAGTACCATTCCCTAACAGCTAGAAAACCTGGAGTTCTGATGTACTAGAGTATGAGATAAGTGTCTCAGCAAAGGAAGAGAAAGAACAAGTTTGTCTTTCCTGCTCTTTTATGTTCTATCCAGGTCTTCATCCAATTGGAATTGTTCACATTGGGTGAGGGAAATCTCCCCTACCTAGTCCACTGGTTTAAATGCAAGTCTCTTCCAGACATACCCAGAAATAATGCTTCATCTTTACCCAGTCAAGATGATCCAGCATTCAGGATCAAGATCTATTCTACTAGCAGACTCCTTCTCAGAGAATGGAAATTTTATCTCTTTAGTTGCTTGACATCATCTGTAATTCTCATTCTTTCAGATCTGATGTTGTTATCAGTAAAACTTAATCAAGTCTGCCACATCAAAAGTTATGTTACTGGGCCACTTCCTATTATTTTTACTAAACTTCCCCAATCCAAAACACCCTTTTCTCTATCCCAGATTTGCAGTTTCCACACAAGTTGTTTTCCTATTTCTATCTCTTCTAAAATGGAGTCAGATCCCTGCTCTCTATTTAAATCTTCAAAGCCTCTCCATACTTAGTGAATAATATTCAGTGGTATTATCAAGTGAAAATTAAAGTGCCTCTAATGGTCCATAAGTCCAGACTACAGGTTTGTGTTGTTAAACATTTGACTTAATTTCCCATTACTCACATCATTATTAATTTACCTTCCTATGCCTGCTTCTCGTGAAGAATGCACTTGGTACTCCCTCCTCCCTCTCCCCCATGCTCTTCCTACAAGGTTCAACCCTCACCTATTTCAAGTATTTAATGTATTCTGAGTAAGGATATTCCTAAATCTCCTTTCAAAATTACATTCCTTTACCTCATTTATTTCTACTTTTAATATATCAAAACAAGTGATTCCACTTGATAACTGTTACACACACACATACACACACACACACACACACACACACACACACACACACATACAGATGCAAGCTCCCTATGGACTGGGATTGCTGTCAGTTTTAGTCATTGTGCTATCCCTGGATCTTGCATTTATGCTTGAGTAAGTATTTGCTGAATAGAGAGCTTCATTCTAAAAGCATTCCTAAGTCTCTGAAATCTATAAATATGAAGAACCGTGATCCAGTAGAAAATGTTCAAGGTCTTCTAGCTGCTATGCAGAGAGTGCTGATTTATTTTTCTGGCTGCAGGGGAAAGGTACTATGTGCAAGAGGAGTTGCAAGAGAATTTAAAGAAGACTAAGTTCAATAAACTTAAGAAGTGAACCCTACTTAAGAACTTAAGAAGTGATCCTTGGTAATAACTCAGCACTATAGCCAGCCCCTAAGTAGCCCCTACCCTCCATTCAGTGATCCACACTATCCAGTCTTTGGCTGGTCTCCCTCCCACCCGATGTGGGTCTAGCCGTGAAGGACCAGGTGAGCATGACAGATTGATGCCAGATCCAGTTGTAAAAGGCCTTAATGTTTTTGGAACACTCGCTCTTAAAATCCTAAGCCAGCATTCCACTCCTCCAAGATAACTATGCAAGTGAGGTTTCACAAAACATCACACAGTGCAGGCCTAAGGCCATCTAAAGGGAGAGATGCCACTCCAGACTCAACATGCTTCTCTCATTGTATTCATCCCAACCTGGATTACAGGCCCTGCGAACAGAGATGTGTCTTCTTCACTGTGCATTGTCTGAATTCCTGACCCTGAAAGCCAAAACAAAGGTGGTTCAGGCCACTATATTGGAGGACAGTGTGCTGAGTGGCCATAGATAAACACACACTCAACAAAGAGGATTCTGCACAGCACAATTTCACCAGGCAAGCTTAGATTCAGGGTTCATTAGCTGAAAAGACAGAAAATCTCAAGGTGCCTTTTGCATCTCATTTCACTTTATGAAAGAAAAATGCAGCTGCTTCTAGGTAGCTCTTAATCTAAACTGTCAACGATTTACTGGCATGATTTTTCTGCACACAGGTTTTTATTACAACTAAGCCCTATATGAAAATTTCAGTATGCTTTATTGACCCAGGGAGCCATGGATTACATGACACCTGACTCTTCAACCCACCTCCCAGACATTTAGAGCAATTTCTCCCATGAGAGCATACACTGGATGCAGTATGATCTCTCAAGAACAATGAGTGCATTGTTTATTCTGAAGTTCATCAAAGAACTAAGTAGAACTGTTATTTCTAGAATATTTGATGCCTACATTCATTGTTCGTTTCTATACAATACAAAGACTAAATTATGGCATCAGATCTTCAATTGTTATATTTTCTTGGTGGCACTAGGATTTAAACTCAGGTCCCTACACTTGATATTTTACCACTTAAGCCATGCCTCCAGCCCCTCTTTGCTTTATTGTCTTTTTTTTTGGGGGGGGGGGGAGCAGTCGTGGGGCCTGAACTCTGGGCCTGGGCGCTGTCCCTCAGCTCTTCAGCTCAAGGCTAGCGCTCTACCACTAGAGCCACAGCGCCACTTCTGGCTTTTTTTCTTTTTGCTTATGTGGTGCTGAGGAATCAAACCTAGGGCCTCATGCATGTAAGGCAAGCGCTCTACCACTGAGCCACCTTCCCAGCTGCTTTATTGTCTTCTGTATGGAGTCTTTTATTTTGGCCAAAGTTAACCTCAAACCATAATCCTCCAGATTTCATATCTCAGCTCTCTGAATATCCAGGATTACAGACATGAACCCCTATGCCCAGCTACAAAGACCTTAAGTTTAAATGAAAATGTTAGCTAAATAATGTCTTCTAATAAATCATAAATGGGATTTTGTAAAATAGATAGCTTAAAGATAATTACCAAAAAATAATGAATGGTCATTAAAATGCTAAGACAGAAGAAGTCACAAGATTTCTTCACAGAAATAATGAGTTCTACCTTCAAATCCAAGCATAATCCTTCTAGGAGAATTCACAAAGACAGCATTTTGAAATTCTTACATATTTTCATGAAAGCTCACCTTTAATAAGCTCCTATTAGGTTGTTGTCTGCAACACAGGGTTTTGGCCCTATAAAATAAGAAAAATGCCAAATACTCAAAAGCCTAAACTTGATCTATTCCTAACCCTCTCTCCACAGACATGTTGATATAACTACATGGCTAGTCCTAATCTTACTTCAAAAAGTATGGGTTCTCCAAAGATAACCTTAGGCCTTTAACTGCATACAGGTACTTGAGCTATTGGTAAAAGCCCAGGAGAGAGATAGGGTAAGAGTAAGATGCCAACCCCCAAAAGGCAAAGATCTATGATCCTGCCCTTGTTTACATCGCTATCATTACTTCTTCCTAAACTTAAAAAAAAATTATCCTCACCATCTGGGACAACAGGTTGCCTGGTCTTGCTGCTCATTTGCCTTTACTTTCTCTTTCTTAAATAAACTCTTTGTTACCTTCCAAAACTAGAAATCATCACTATTCCTGTTTTGCTTTCTAAAACAAAAACACACATTCATACATAACACACACACACACACACACACACACACACACACACACACACACACACACACACACACACAGAATTTACTCTTTGGGTATGGAACTAGTTGTGGTTCTCCAAATATACTATACTGTTCCAGATCTCCATAACTTTGTTCATATCCATCTTCCTGCCAGCCATATGCTTTCTATCTTTTAGGACAATTTTTTAAATCACCTCTTATGAGAAACCCAGCCTTGTTCATCCCTCTGTTTAGATTCCAGTCCTTCTCTTGGTGGAACACTCAGGAAGCCCCAGGGATCATTTCCTCATTTTGTCTCTCTGCTTTTACTTGGCTGAGAGCAAATAGCTTTGTCTGTTTATTTTTCTGACAGAACCTCCAAAGACACATGACTGGTCTCACATATGTAAGAAATGGAAGGAAGAGTGGTAGCCACTTTAAAGAGGGTTTCAGAACATCACCTTCAAGCGATTGTGATATTGGTCCTGTCCTTACACAAGGTAAGTTATTTTCCATTTCCTGCCATCAATGTCACTTGTAAAATGAAGCCAATCTAAAGTGATGACATGGATTACCTTCAAATCACAAGATGATGATTACTAACCAAAGTTTTGATTGACAAGTAAATAAAACCACATTATGAAAGCTTGGGGACCACAAAAATATCCAGTATGTTTTACTAAAAGCTCCCACAAAACTGCAAAAGACATAACCCACCAAAGGACAAGTAACTATAACATATAATTTTACTCTTAAATATTCTATGAATATAGCTAAGTACATAGTAATTCATAGAGGAAGTGTCCTTGAGTTGTTAATACTTTTCTAGGGATTTATAACCCCAAATGTCACTCTGATGAATTAGGAGAGAGAGGGTGGCAGGTGAATATTTAGTAAGGAGAAATGGGCAACAAAGTTATTCATATCTATCTCCCGGCATAAAATTAAGGTTAAAAATAGCTCACGAGGGATTGCTGATACTTGCCTGGGATTGTCTATCAGTCTTCAACCACTTTAGACTACTATTCCAGATCCATGGGAATTTAAAAAATTTGAACATTTCTAGAAGATTAGCATCTGAGTAGAAAAATGCCATGCAATATTTAATTCCATCCAAATTCCCAAAGTAATGTTATGACCACCTGTCAGTTCATATAGGAAATGCTGAATGTGACAGCCACCATGTAAGAATTAGTAATAGTGCATATTAAAACACATTTGATTATTTCACTTAAAGGGCCTTTTACCTTGATGGATATCTAACACTGAAGAAATGAACAAGACAAAAAAAGAAATAAGTAAAACTTTGTTTCAATTATTGCAGACTTTTATCATTTTGAAATGGTCTAAAGACCTTTGTACCCCATAAAGGCCATAGTAAATAGAGATTGAACATAAATACTATCTGCGATTAGGGAACAGATTGAAAAAATAAACTAAATTCTATTTGAGTTTGGAGAGACAAGTTACTGGCTTCTTTGATTTTATTAGCATTAGTTGATTGTGCAAAGGGGTTTCACTGTACATATATAATGTCCTTTGATCACATTCACTTTCTCTGTTGCTGTATTAGTTTCTCTCCTTCTTCCCTTCCCTTTTAGATTGTGGCACCATAAGTAGACAAGAGGACAATCAAACAAAAATGTAAAAGAAAAATAATACTTACTCTTTGTGTATGTGTATGTGTGTGTGTGTGTGTGTGTGTGTGTGTGTGTGTGGTGTATGCGTGTGTGTGTGGTATGCGTGTATGAGTGAGTGTGTGCACGTGCACGTGGCAGCCTTGGGACTTGAAATCCAGGTTTGGGCACTGTCTCTGAGCTTTTGTGCTCTGGCAAATGCTCTACCACTTGTGCCATAGCTCCGTTTCCAGATTTATTTATTTTTTTTTTTTTGGTGGCTAATTGGAGATAAGCATCTCACTTTCCTGCCTTGGCTAACTGAACCACTATCCTCAGATCTCAGCTACCTGAGAAGCTAAGATTATAGGTGTGAGCCATGGGCAGCCAGTATGCTCACTCTTTTTAAAGCTTTATTTCTCTTGAACTTCTCAAATATAAAGTAGAAAAGATGCTTCTAAAAGGAGAAAGATTCTACTAACAGTAAAAAGAATTAACAACCACCCAGATTCTTCACTTTAGGATTTAGCAATACCCTGTCATCTCTATTTCATCTTTCCAATTTTATTGTTGTTGTTTTTCTAGAGCAAATACCAGACCTCCTATTAGTCTATTCTTAAATATGTCAGGATGGGTCCCTAACAGATAGGATCACTTAAAAATAACTATGATATCATTTTAATAATCAACACAATATATACTTATTCCTAATGTCATGTAACTTCTAATCCCCTCTCCATTTTGTCTAATTATTTCAAGAATATCTTTTGGCACAGTCTGTTTGAATTAAAATCCCAATAAAACGCAGATGCCATGTCTCTAATGTTCCATAAACCTCTGTAGCATCTTTCCCTTTCTCTTTTCTTACATGTCCATTTATTTGCAAAAGAATCCTGAGCTAACTAATAGTGCTATTGTGGTATGATTTGATTAAACTGCATCTCTGTATTTTCTATAAATTAGTAGTTAGCATGATGAAGATTCAGATATTTCAACCATAATGATCCAGATATGTCCTATCCAGGACATAACATCTCTGTCCTTTTTTTAGTGATGTTACCGTAGTCCAGTTTCAGGGGATGTTGGCCTGAAGTCTCCCTGAGCAAGCACCTGTTAACATTTCAACTGTGATTTTACCATCTGTGTTGTCTAGATCCATTGCTTCATTGGGCCAGGGTTGAAAGAGAATTATTTGAATCGTCCATATCTTCTATATTTATTTTCCAATATCCTTCTACTTAAAAACAAAACCACAGCAACAAAAATTTCAATTTGTCTTCATCATCTCTAAGAAAATGGAGAAGCAGCTCCTACCTTGGGTAGCTAGCCTGACACTCATGCCTGAGCTTCAAAGTTCTCTAGATAGGCATAATCTCACAGAACATCAAGCCACCTTATGATCACTCTGAAGATGAAATATGATGCTGCTTTATAATGTTGTCTAATCTTAAGGCAAACACAATGTTCCTGTGAGGTTCATAAATACCTCAAACATGATACTTTTCCAGATAATTGAGTTTCTGATACTTGTAATACAGCATTAGCCTTTTTATAGCTTACATTATAAACTTTACAAAATAAATTCAATGATAAAAGTATCCTCCCTTTCTGATAGCATCCACTTCAGACAAAAATCTTTTTCCTTTGAACACTTCTTGATATAATACAGTCACATCCTAAATCCTACACATTCTTGTTTTACACCTTGATCTTCAGATATCCAAAAGATCCACATAGTGTGATTCTTTCTCTTGTTGAAATAGGCAATACACCCAACTTTCTCAGTTTAAGTGTGTTCTTGGTGGCTATCAAGTAGTTTTAAGGAAAATAGCTCATGCTCACAAAATACAGTCTACACAGGACTTGATTCTTATCCCTCCAGGAGAATGGGTGTATACTCTGACAATTTACAAAGAATAGCAACATGGTAAACTCTTGTCTTTTTGAAATAAAATCATACATTCACAGAAATGTTTATTATTTCCAATTTATGGCAGTATATTTGAGGCTCAAATATTCCTATCTTTGGCAAGTAGAAGCCTCTTAAAATTAACTCCTGTGTCCTAGAAGCATGATCCAAGAAGTTATTCATTGTTTATTGTTTCAGGCCCCAGTAGATGTTCCTGACCTATTCTCCCACGATCATAAGTGTATTTATTATATTAAATGTGTGAACAGAGAAGGAAAGGAGAGAAAAAGGGGGAAGGAAGAGAGAGCAAAAGTGAATGAGCTTGCACAACGAGGTTTACTATATGGAATTAGCTCAAAAATTATGGAGACTGACAAGTTTCTAGATCTACAAATGGCAAGAAACCAGGTTGATGGTAAAGTTCTAGCGTAAGTCTCAATTTTAGCCTTGATTCTGTTCAGAACTTCAATAGGCTGGATGAAATCCATACAGACTGGGGTGGAGCTCCTGCTGTACTCACTCCACTAATTCAAATGTTCATCTTATCCAGAAACAATTAGATATAATGTTTAACGAGTATCTGTATACCCTCTAGGCCAGTCAAGTTAATACAAAAGTAGCTACCATATGGAATCAATTTTTCCTCATAATATTCGCTTCAAGAAAACAATAAGACTGGCAGTATCTGTACATGAGCTTCGCCCTACTCCAAGGCATGATCAGACTTGTATAAGACAGCAAGGACTGTTTCAATTGCCATACCTTCGTAGGAATGCCAGAGGCAAGCAAAAAGTCCAGGAAATCTATACAAGCAACTAAAGACATTTTTAATGGATCCAAAGAGAAAATATTAAGGAACTTAGCTGGGAAAGAGAAAAACAAAAACATATTTCATTATTTCCCTTAAATAATTTTTTTTCCTAAAATCTGGATAGTCAGCACCATGTTATAAAAGCAAATACTATTTAGCTACAGAGAGAAAATATCAGAATCACCTAGCTTTAAGTATCTCAAGGGGTCCATTTGAGTCTAAAGATGCAGTAAGTATAGAAGATTTAAGATGGAGTACGTACAAAAGATTCAGTTTATCTATATACAAAGATCATATGTCCTCTTTGAATACCTGGGGGAATGTAATTCTCTATTATTTCATTCAAATACATCCTTTCTACCTGACACTGTGGAAAGTAGATAAGCTTCTTTTTAATCCAACCCACAGATCTCTGCTGCAAGCTGATTTATGGCTGACTTTACACAGAGGAGGGTGGCAGTAGATATGGCGCCCAGCTCCTTATCAGAAGATCTATTGACTACTCTAGAGGCCGAAGTGAACTAAATAGCTCAGTGGACCTAACAGCTCAAGAAGAGTCTTTCTCCTTACATATATATTGCTCTTTATCCTTCACATAACGGCAGAGCCATTCACATTCCCTTGAGACAGGGTTGGAGAAACAGGTTTAGTCATTGCCAATACTGCCCCAGCACTCCACAGTTGTAGAACAAACAATCCCTGTGTGATCTAAAGTCAAATCAGGCAGATGATATGCAAACATGAGAACAGTGTTTTCCTATAGGAAATAATTCTGGAGTTGTTAGCCATCCCAAAAGAGAAAGTTATTAACAGAACACTTAGAATAATTCCTCCTTTCCAATTTAGTGCTTGGGACTGGGTGTTGGAGGACTGGAAGGGGAAAATATAAACCTGACAAGAATAACTATCCAAGAGTAGTGTTTCCACTGGAAGGTCAACTCAAGGACAGCAGTGTAATAGCTTGTGCCAGCCAAGAGGGCAGGGTGAGGGAGTTACACACACACACACACACACACACACACACACACACACACACACACAGAGGCAGAGGAAATAACTCCAGCAGTCTTAATAACACTACGAGTATTTTTCTCTTCTTCCTTTGAAGCCCAGAAGCTACTTTCTATTTTTATAACTTTTTTCACTTTATGATTGACAAGAAAGAACAGCAAGATAAAAGCCAATTGCTTCTTTCATAAACTGTTCACACAGGCCTAGATTTGATGGAAAAATACCTAGTCAATTTCCCTCCCACAGTAAGTTGTTGCTTCCTTTCTACATGTATAGACAGATGTAACAAAAAGAAAACAAATGAGATTCAAGTGCATTCTCTCACCACATAGCCAAATGATACCAATTAGAGCTGTTTCTCAGTAGGACCATCAATCAATGCACTGAAGTTTCCACAAATCCTTTGGGTGAGGTGGATATATCCAGACACTGCTTCAACCAAACCCACGAATCTGATACTTCTTGTGTCCTATATCCCAGTTCTTATTCTTTAGAAAATATACAACAAAGAGAAAACCCTAGACGATGTTTTCAAAATTTTATGTACCTGTCTATACAGGCCTGAACAGTGGCCCCGTAAAGTGAGATATCCCTCTCCTAGTCCCTGGAACCTGTCACAATGGAAAAGTATTCATGTTTCTTCACAGGGCAAGAGTTGTCCTGACATTAATTATGTTTAGGACCTTTCTGGGTTGCACAAGAGGGCTCTGGATGCAGTGTAATTTTACATAACTTTACAAGGTAGAAGTAAGAAGCAATTTGGGAACAGACACAAAAAGAGACCCACACAGAAGAGATGGTGAGGGGAAGACAGAGGGGAAGACCGAACTGATGTGGCCACAAGCCAAGGATTATCAAAGCATACTGGAAAATATCAAAACATGGGAGGCAGAAGAAAAAAATCAGATACTAAATTTTCATTTGTCTTGTTGACTTATTGTAGGCTCCTCTGAGAATTCTTTAATCTATTCCCTCTTGGGTTTAATGGCACATAATTCCCCATCCTTGAATATATGATTCTAGAAGTTACATGCTTTTCATAATCTCCTTCAATCAGGGCAAATCCTGAGGATTTTCATCTTTGTGGCCAGAAAGACTTAATCAAATTGTTGAAATGATGTTTTAGGCTCAAATTTGAACACTAATCAAATGGTGATGAGAGTAAGACTAAGGACATGAGTGCAAAACTCTTTTGTTGCTAACATGCCCTTTGCCTCTCCTCCCCTGGCTTAGCTGATAAGGGTACAATCTGACTTTCGAATCCTATCTGGAGACTTCAAAGTGAGATCTCTATAGGGTGTCGCTGTTTACCATTGGGAAGTTGGGGTTGGGGTGGGGAGGGGGACTGGATATCCTTCTCTCCCAGGAAAAAGAATAAAGCTTCAGAGAGATACAGTCCATCTCTGACTAGGCAAAACACTGCACACAAAAAGGTATATAAGTTTAATCACTAAATACAAAGTAGCATGAAAATCGCACTGGCCTAGAAAATAGAGACTTGAATCAGTTCTGGGCCTGCCTCTATTCAATTTAACGGCTCCAGCAGGAGACTTAGCTTCTCTGAGACTTTCTCTTCATAACATAAGGAGATGGACCAGTTGGCCCCAACTCTCGCTTCCATAGCTAATAATCTATGATTATTTGTGCACCTGTTTCTTTTTTGCTGGTTCTATTTTCAAAGCCGTTTTTTTCTCTCCCTTTCCTAGGAGAGTTATGGCTTTGGGATACAGCTGGCTAAGTTGTGCTTGCAATGCACTTCTTCACACAGGAGCGCACACTGCTCCTCCAGCAGAGAAATGTGTGATGGTTGATTTGCACCTTGCTGGTTGAATTCATGCAATGGCAAGTAGGAGTTTTATTGGGTTCATGGCACTGAAGAATAGAAGGCATTCAATTCATTTTAGCTCAGAGGTGTTTTTGTTTGCTTATTTCATTTGATAGAAAAACACATTTATTCAGGTGCTCAGTTAGAGAATTGTGGCTCCACAGAACTAAATTGTGTATGATAAAATTCAGACTGTAAACCACACATTGAGACTGTGTAACCTAACTTATTAGACAGATTTTTAGCTGTGAGACAAAATGTAGGTTTTCAATGTTATTCTATATTTATATTCAACAATTTATAAGTATCTGACCTTACCATGCCTGCAAAGAAATTTAAAGCCTCTCTCTCAGTGAGTTTCTGGATACCAAGATCTTACTCAGCAGATACCTAAGGTGTTTTCATTGTCACTGATGCCCTTCTGCAATTCTCCATATTCCCAGGAAAGAAAAGATGTGGACCAGGAGGAAATAGCTAAAAGCAGGTGACTCCCATGACACACTCAAACTTACCCTTAGCCCTGTGTACAACCACTGAACTTGACAAAAGAGCTCCTCCAAACAGAGATAGAATTGCTTGTCAAGATGATTGATGGCAAGTGGTCTATGCCAGTGGGTCTCAGGCTGTGGCCCTCAGCCCAGCACCAGAAACATCAGCTAAAATCTACAGGGAAATGAACATTGTGGTTCCAAAGTCCATGGGATATGAATCAGAAGCTTTGAGGGTAGAACCTCAAGTTTTGAAGGAAGACTTGCTTCTTTCATGTTCATTATAATAATCAAATTCAACCATAAACATACATTGATTACATTGGAATTTCTATAGTTCTCAATAATTGGGACTAACATGACCAACAAATTTGTAGATGTGATACCCCAAGTGGACATAACATTTCCCTCTGGAAATGTCCTATTCCCAAAGCCTGGAATTTTGGATAATAGGATGTAGCCCTAATGGAGGAATATTATAAATGCAGAAACAAAGGGTATATGACAAAGGGATATTTATGTTGTAATTTAAAGATCCTGAGATAAAGAGAATACAATACAATTTGAGAAGACCCTCTGCAATCACAAGAATCTTTATAAAAGGTTATAGGGACCCAGGCACTGGTGGCTTATACCTATAATCATAGTTACTCAGGAGGCAGATATGTGGTTAAAAGCCAGCCCTAGCCAAAAAAAATGTATGAGTCCCATCTCAACCAGTATCTGGATATGGTAGATCACATCTCTCACCCAAGCTAAATTGGAGGCTGATAAGAAAGGATTATGAGGATTATGGACCCTAGGCCAAAAAAAAAGTTCACAAGACCCCAAGTCAACAGAAAAAAGCTGTGTGGTTATATGGACCTGACATGCCAGCTACATAAGTAGGTATAGGCTGATTCTAGGGGAAAAGTAAGACTCTTATCTCAAAAGTAACCAGAGCAAAAAGAGCTGGAGATGTGGCTCCATTGGTAGATATCTTCCTAGCAAGTGCCAAACTTCAAATTTAACCCTTGTAGCATATATATATAGAGAGAGAGACAGAGACAGAGACAGAGACAGAGAGAGAGAGAGTCTGTTGTCTGTCTGTCTGGGACCATAATCTCTACAGTATCTAGCACAGAGTAATCAGTAAGTAAATATTGATTTACTTAGATTAACCTAACACAAATTGTATTCAAAGGACCAGGCATGCTCTGAAGTTAAGACACGCAACAGACTGTAACTTTCAGCTCCCTTCAGTGCTGGTTACACTAGTTACTTAAAAACACAAATGCCCAAACAAAACAAAACCTCTAATTTCCCCCCAGAACAAATAAAAAAGACTGATAGTACAATCAAGAAACAAAAACAAATGTTCTTATTCCTTTTATCTCCTCTTGCTTGGCTGAAGAGGAACTGGAAGAGATGCTGCTATAACTTTTAATATAGATTTGGAGGCCGATTGTACCCGTCCAGCTTCCTGTTTATTGTGTACTAAACTTCCCCTCCAACCATAAGAAAGCACGGAGCCTCTCAGTCACGGGGACCTCACCCTCACTCCCACACTGTGGACACAGCTTGGGTTCGTGGAACTATTTAAAATAACTGACATGTAAGATGCTCCAAGTGGGCAGAAGGTAAGGAACCATGTTTAACTGTCAGAAGACTGGAGGCCAGAGGGAAGGCATCTTGTTTCTAGTGATCTTTGACAGAGGACCAGACAGAACTGTTAAAGGAACAGCCTACTTTGGAATCTGGAGGATGCTAGTTCATGTTCAGATCATCTTCTGGATATATCTTGGCTGTGTGACCTCTGCACACTGTCTCAAGCAGTTTTTCTCTCATTCCATCTCTATATTCTCTTTCTGATCACACTTTAAAAAAAAACCTTGAATCACATTTACACAGAGTAGAGAATTTACTAGCCACTCCCAGTGACAGAAAAGTCACACTTTATGAGATTAAGTAAATTAAATTTAATCCTTGGACTTTCTCAATATATTTAGAGATGTTTTCATTATTTTTCAACAGGCTAAATTTGAGGAAAATGAGAAACTATTCTTCACTTTTGATAGATTGGGTGATATTGTTGTTTTGCTTTTTTTTTCCTTCTCACCTTTACTATTGATTGCAAAGAACACTATTTTCTCTTCATATTGTATAAACTTGCCACCTTTTACTATTTGATTGTAAAGACTATTTTGAAAGCTGGGGCCCAGAAAGACAATATTTTCAAGGTGTAGGGAATCAAGAATTAAACACTGTCACTTGTCCTTTCCTCCCTGTGTTCCTTGAGGCTGCTCCGTCTCTGTAAAATTAATATGATACCTGATTAAATAGTCTGACCTCCATGAAGCTTCTGGGATAGTACACGTAACATAGAAAAAAACATAAGTGATGGCCTTTATTATTATTTGGTAGTGTGCTAATCTAGCCGGAAAGACTAGAACTTGTAGCCATTGTGAAAAGTCACATTAAAATACTATCAGACTTTTGACTTGTTGACTCCTGAGGAATGGTCCTTTAGTTTTACTATATAGCCCATCACAAATAATTTCAAATTCACAAAGACAGTGCCACTTGAGTCTTACCTAGCAAGAGGAGTAGGTTCATGTGCTCAGACAGAGGAGATGAAGGAAAAGCTATTTAGATCTCTGAGGTAGAATCCCATGGAGGGCTTCACAGATCCTGACTTTCACAGGTTTTTAAAAAGCATAGAAGAAGGATAGGTTCTATGGTGAAATACATTTTGGAAAGAGTTGCTATTGCAGTAAATGAATTGCTTTTGCCTTGAGATGCTCAAATCAAAAATCTAGATTTTTTTTTTCCTTTTAGATTCTGGAGATTGGATAAAGGTCTCACACATGAGAGGTACATGCTCTATTTTCACTCTGTACCCCTACTCTGAGGAATCACATTTTTCTCTAACAATGAATGATATTTTAAAACAAGCCTTTCCCCCTGTATAAACATATAAATATTGTACAAAATAATGGGTTTCATAATGACATTTTCATACATGTATATTATGTACTTTGATCATATTTATCTCCTCATTACCCCTCTCTGGTACCCCCTCTCCTTCTTCTTTCCCACTGGTCTTCTTCCTCATCATGAATAGTACCCTTTCTACTTTCATATATATAGAGTTATATATATATGCATATACATATGCCTATATACATAGGCATATATACATACATATATATATATATATTTTAGTCTAAATTCATACAAGAGCCAACATGTTTGTTTTTTGGAGTCTAGTGTTGCAAACTATGGCTTGAAAGCAGATGATGGAACTGGAGATCATGATGTTAAGTAAAAGAACAGCTAGGGTTAGAATCACTTTTTTTTTTTTTTTTTTTTTGCCAGTGCTGTGTATTGGATTCAGGGCCTGGGCATTGTTCCTAAGATTTTTTTGATCAAGGCTAGTTAAGCCACAGCTCTCCTTCCAGCATTTTTGGTGGTTGGCTGGAGATAAGAGTCTCACAGACTTTCCTGCCTAGGCTGTCTTTGAACCATGATCCTCAGATCTCACCCTCTCAAACAGCCAGGATATAGGCAAGAGCCACTGGCACCTGGCTAGAATCACTTTTGTTCCTTCTTTTGCTTCTATCGGGAAGCCTTTCCTTCCCACTTCTATGATGCACTTCTTCTCTTTTGTCAGTTATCTCCTCCTTATACTTTTCCCTAGACTACCTACCTGCTAGTATCACTGCCCTGTATTCTCCAATTGAGCTTGGTCCAACTAATTCCTGTTACCTCATTCTATAGTTAATTTGTTCCTGGTTTCCCACTAAACATAGAATAAATCTAAACATTTTTCCTTGAGCTACTGGCCTTCAACTTCATGTCATATAACTATGCATTCATTCCATCCAGGCTCCATAATCCTGTTTCTGACCTTGAACATAATGCTCTCACCTCTTGGTTTAGAGCCCTTGAGGATATCACTTTGCCAGGGGAGTGTTTCCAGAGTGCCATTTTGGAGTCACCTCTTCAGACTACCCACTCTTATACATTATATTTCACATATCCCAGTGTGATATCATCTTACTTCTAGAGAGCCTGTCTCTACCAGAAATTATCTTGTTTGCTAGTTGTTCCTAGCCTGGCTTGCGTGTCTGTCTTTTGGAAGCAGAGATATTGTTTGTTTGCTAAGAGCTTGGTGGAGTATCTAGTGTCTTCATAGATACTAAACTATCTGTTGTATTCATGGATGAAATGCTGGCTAAGTAACAGCAGATGCTAGCCTTGTACAGCCTTAAAATACATAAATACATGCAAAGTAGATACTGCTATAAAAAAGTTGTGTTGTTTTTCCTCTATTTAACCAGAGGGCATTTTTTTGTGTGTGAAATAGCTATTCAAGGACATTTGTATTTTGCCAAATACAATACAAGAACACATTGTACACTGAATCTGTACTGAACAAGGATAGTAGTAAGACCATTTCTACTTGTTAAGAGTTCATGGTGTGAGTGATCCAAAGTGTATTCTGCCCTTTGAAATGAATGCTATTATTACTATTTTGATAGAAAACATTCAAGCCTTTTATTATGATGAAAACATGTTATTTTGGAACAAAATTCTTTGTTGTCCGGGCCTCTCAGCATGGGGTCCTGTCTAGCTGCCACCTAACAGAGAGATGTATCTAGAAGATGAGAGCTGTAGGCAGATGATTGGTGAGAAATGAGAGGGGAAGGAGCTGGCTAAGCTTGTGAGAAATTTAGAATTTGTGGTTAAGGGATGCTGGAATGATTTGGAAGGAAGAAGAATGACTAAAGGGATGGAAAGGAGGCTGTGGAGACAAACACTCCACTTCACAGACTTGGCTGCCTCTGCCACGTCTTGATACACCCTATTAAGGCTTTTAGAAGATAGCATTAAGTTTCTCACTAGGGGTTTACTTAGCTCTGGAAATCTTTCATCTGAATGGCCATTTTGTTGTCAAGCAGTGTTGAGGGCCAACTTATTGTTTGGGGATTTTCTATTCATGGGTTAGATCTCAGGAGGCTGAGATCTGAGGATTGTGGTTTGAGGTCCAGGTTGACTTGAAGTCTAGGCAGAAAAGTTCCTGAGACTTATCTCTAATTAACTAGGAAAAAAAACAATTGGAAATTGAGGTAGCTGAAGTGGTAGTGTGCTTGTCTTCAGTGAAAAAGACAAGAAAGAACACAAAGTGGGCTGGGAAGGTGGCTCAGTGGTAGAGTGCTTGCCTTGCATGCATGAGGCTCTGGGTTCAATTCTTCAGCACCACATAAGCAGAAAAAGCTGGAAGTGGTGCTGTGGCTCAAGTGGTAGAGCCCTAGCCTTGAGCTGAAGAGCTGAGGGACAGCACCCAGGCCCAGAGTTCAGGCACCATGACCAACAAAAAAAAGAAGAAGAAAAAGAAGAAGAAGAAGAAGAAGAAGAAGGAGAAGGAGAAGGAGAAGGAGAAGGAGAAGGAGAAGGAGAAGGAGAAGGAGAAGGAGAAGGAGAAGGAGGAGAAGGAGAAGGAGAAGGAGAAGGAGAAGGAGAAGGAGAAGGAGAAGGAGAAGGAGACGACAAAGCCCTGAGTTTAAGCCCCAGTACTGGTATGTACACACACACACACACACACACACACACACACACACACACACACACACACACACACACACTACATTGAGTTGTTGAGGTTTTCTTCTAAACTCCTAAGCATAAAAAGTCAAAATAATACTTGTGATCACTGGTTCTTTTGAGACATGTCCTTTAGCCAGTAGTGAGCTGTCTTTTTTATTTTTTAAATATCAGTATTTTTAGATAAAACTTTAGAAATTAAAACTTGTTTTCATTCCCTTGGGAGTAATTTTAAGTTTTCAAATAAGAAGGAATATCTTGGTTGGTATGACTGTAAAGCTTGATTTGAAATATCATAAAACCATTCTTAGGTGCTTGAATAAATGCTTATTTTGGACCCCATAGCTGATGGCAAACACCATGTAGTAGATCACAAGCATTTCTTCATTTTACTTTACCTTCAGAATTGATCTGCACATATTACTACATCTATATTTCTGATAAACCCTAAAGCAATTCTAAGGAGTAAAAGGCAGGTCTGAACATTTATGTTTCAGATTCTTGAAATTGCCACATCAAATGTTATATTACATGGTGACTTCAATTTTTTAATCAAAGATAAAAATGTCCCTTTGTGGATCAAAAACCATGGTAATAATATGTTAGCATTTTTTCATTCTTAACTTATATGTTTCTTATATAAATTCTGCCTTTTAAACCTTTTAAAATGCCGCAGAAACATTTTTCAAATGAAATATTCAACAGCTTTAATATGTGAAATAGAAATATCCTGACTTCAATACTCTTTAGTTGTGTGAACTTTGGAAAAATTATTTAATGTTGTTGAGTCTATTTTTTCTTCCATAAAGTAAGGATAGTCATATTTATCTTGTGGATTCATTATAAGGATTAAGTAAAATAATTGGTATAAGTCTCACAGCTCAGTGCTTGACATCAGAAATGCCTACACTATTCTCACCCTTCAAGATAGTACACTTAATTGTGTTCCTGCTATGTGCCTAGAACTTGGAAGGCATTGGCAATAACAGCATTGAATAAAGCCTGGATCCCTACTTTAGGATTGTCAGAGAGGACCTTTGTATTACAAGCTCCTAGTGTTGATTACCTTTTGATGATCTAGATTTGCAACAATGAAGAAAATATATACAGTGTTTCTGTGACATATTAATTAGTCTATGGAGCACAGTATTCCAAAGTCAAGTTAAAAAACATTTTAGTAGATAAAAGAAAATAGATTTCTTCACTGTGTAACTACCCACAGCCTCTCTCTGGGGAATGTACAGATATAAAATGAGTATTTCTAAGAGAATCTCAGGCAGTTCTGTACATGCAGTCGAAATTGTGTGTGTGTGTGTGTGTGTGTGTGTGTGTGTGTGTGTGTGTGTGTGTATGTGTGTGTGTAGCACTGGAGTTTGAACTCAGGGCTTTGTGCTTCTAGTGGGCACTCTTACTACTGAGTCACATCTCTAGCCCTGACTTTTGCTGCTTATTTTTGATGCAGGGTCTTGGTTTCTGCTGGCCTCAAACTGCAGTCTCAATGATCTCAGCCTCCCAACTAGCCAGGATTACAAATATGAGCCATTGGTGTCTGGTCAATAAATACCTTTGGTTCTGGGAAATGCTGCATTTTCTGGTACAGTGTAGAAAAAGCAATTCCATCTGAGATGATCATTTTTTTCTTTGCTATACTTTGCTATGTGAGATCCTTGTTGGACCTAAAAATGTGCCTCATGTTGACAGGTAGTTAAAGGAATGAAGAAGGGAGTCCAGGAAGGCAAACAAGCATATGGTAAGTTCTTCTTTATTGCAGAGTAAGAAGCTGTTTTTTCCCTCTAGAGGGCAATATGAATTATAGTAAATAATTAGGATAATTATCCTAATTAGGATAATTTTTATTAAAATAATAATTATTACACTAATTTTTCATCCAGCTTCAAAAGCTGGATAAAGTCTCAACAAAGTAAGGTTCTAAAATTGTCAACCTTCTATTAAGGAATTCTGTAGTAATAGTGGATTTCACGTTTCTTATTCAAACCCTGTGAACTTAATAGGATATTTTGGGTTATAAAATCCTACAGACTTTGCTAGGGGCATTCTGAAGGCCAAGGCCTATCACTGAAGACTAAAATATAGTGTTTCACAAACTTTTCATCTCCGACAATATCTTATAATTTTGTTCCCTGAACCTCAAATTTTATAGGATTTTTGTCTACTAAACATATACCACTCAGGATTTTTTTTCTAATTAGGTTTTCTGTTTCACTTGAACATCAGTGCACTGAATCTAAATGACAACAGTTATTAGGGAAGACACTTGATGCATTTACATTTCAGATATTTGTGTAATAAATGCCTAATTATAATGTTAAACATAATCCAGTGTCCCCAGGACAGACAAGATCCCAGGTTAGGAAACTCATTTAAGCTTAAGGAAATGCTCTAATGGTGATGTTGTAGGAGGTGATATTATCTTAGGCTGATAGGCAGGTTTTGAAGAGCAATAAGGATTTGATCCATCCTAACTCATACTATATTATCAACTGCTATTAACACACATCTTTCCTAACTCTCAGGCATGTTTACAAATGATAGGTACGAACATTTCTCATTAAAGTACAATGTAAGGGGAAAACTCCTGAAATAGGACTTGACATTGATCATTTCTAATATGAATTTATGGTTATTCTTTTCTAAAGTTAGCCAGTAATTGAGAATAATATCAACCTAGTCCCAGGAGGATAAAGTAATACCATAAATGTCAGGGATTTAATGATTAAGAAAAGACAAATGCCAGGTCTTTCTTTCCCATCATTCTCATCAAAAGATGGTTTTATCAGCTGCTTTTCCCAGTAGTGAAAATCCTTCATCACACAAGCTGTGTTTATTATTGAGAACTGACCTTTCTATTCATGGCAATTTTAGGAAATAAAGGACCACATCTCATCATGGTGTCAAGGGAGCATCAAGAGAGATGCTGGCTATTGGAGGAGGTGCAAGCTAGATCAATCAGAAATGAAGTAGAGGAATAAATGTTTGTGTGGAGTAGCTGAAAGGTAATACATGAAGAGAGAAATGAAGACATTGTAGAATAGTTGTACTTGCTGTCAACTTTTTACAAATGGAATCATATCAATACTAGAGCATACTGTATAGATTTTATAACAAAGGAGAATAGACAAAAATTAAGATCTAAGGGGAAAAAATCCTAACATATAGCAGTATGCTAGGGAGAGAGAACAAAAAGTGGTTGGAAAAAGTAAGAGACTGGGGCTGGGAAGTTGGCTCAGTGGTAGAGCGCTTGCCTTGCATGCCTGAGGCCCTGGGTTCGATTCCTCAGCACCACATAAGCAAATAGAAAGAAGCTGGAAGTGGTGCTGTGGCTCAAGTGGTGGAGCGCTAGCCTTGAGCTGAAGAGCTGAGGGACAGCGCCCAGGCCCAGAGTTCAGACCCCACAACTGCCCCCCCCCGAAAAAAAAAAGAATGAAAAAATGAGAGGTAGAACATGGCAGGTTTTCAATATGGGTATTTAGTAACTTCAATGGTAGTCACTGTCAAAGAAGAAAAAATAGATCTATATTATTTGTTTGTTTAAAAATAACAATTTAACAGGTTTTTATTTTGGAATAAACACATAATTTTAGAGTAGTTTTAGAAATATAAACATTCAAAGATAGTAAATTCATATACCCTGCACCTAATTTCCTGTTACTACCACCTTGCAATAGCAAAGTGCATTTGTCACAATTTCATGAAACACTGTTGATATATTATTGTTGAATAAAGTCCATACTTCACTTGAATTTCCTAAGTTTATCCTGATGTGTCTTCCCTGTTCTAGAATCCTATCAAAGACCATCAAATGATTAATTGTTATGTTTCTATTCAGCAACTCTTGGTTGTGATAGTTTCTCTTAGACTTTCTTTGTTCCTTACCTTGGTGGCAGCTCAGCTAAGAGGTGGTAGCAGTAGCAACAGCCACCCTGAGTTCCAAAGAGCTGCCAGCGGCAGAAGTAGCAAGAGGCAAGAATGACAGAGACAATGAGTGATAGTGGAAATATAGAGAATGTAAGAGAAGGCACAGAGCCAAAACTGCAGTGGATGAGAAAGAATAGCCTCTAGTTGATGGAAAACTTCCTGGGAGCTGCCCAGGGGCTTGAAAGTTGTAAAACTAATTAATGGAAAGGTCAAGGGTTTTGCCACTCAAGAATTAGGAGGTGTAGTGTTATACCTGTTAGTTTTTGTTCACAAGATCATGAGTACTAACAATTGGGTGTTTGTTTTGTTTTCTTAGTTATTCCATGAAGGTATTTCATACGTAGAAGTATGTTGATTAGATATTCTACTTGCTATTAAGGCAAACATCTGAAATTTGAATTTCTGTGTCTTTGGGAAGATTGTGCTTCAGACTTTACATGGATGTGGAGAAGTTTTCTATATTTCTGAAATTTAAGGCAAAATTTTGTTTGTGTAAGCCAGTCTAAATGGTCCAATTTTTAAAAATCAGCTTCCCAAAGAAACCTGTTTCATGTTTTAGTGAGGAGAAGGTTTGGTTCCATATGTTGGAAAATCTAGCATTAAAATAATATATAAAGGGATGGAGGTTTATTTCCCCACTGATGGAACAGAGGTTGGCATTGAGGGCTGACAGGGTAGCCCATGTCATTGTCATGGGTTCAGGAGTTGTCATCCTTTGCTTATGGCTCCTATGCAAAGGTCACCTCAGGTCACTGGGTTTTCTAAGTCATCACACTAGGGGCAAAAGAATTAATCACCTCCTAACTACATCAGCTCTCTTTAAGAAAATTTCACAGACACTCCAGAGAACTTTCACATGAGTGGCACTGATAAATACTGGCTGCAAAGGAGCCTGGGAAATTTTTTTGCCTGAGCCTATTGCTACCCTAAAAAATATAGGGCTAAATCATTTGAAGGGGATTACATACATTGGAGTTTTGGAAGTCAGAAGTCTGACATCAGTTTTATTAGGCCTATTAACAGGGCTGGCTCCTTCTGGAGTCTCTGAGGGGAAAATCCACTCACTTGCCTGTTTCAGCTTCTAGTATGCACCTGTATTCCTTGGCTTATGCCCCTTTCCTCATCCCTCTATCTTCAAAGACAATCCAAACTCTGCTTCAGTTATCACATTTCCTTCCCTTCTACCTCTGACTCCACATTTCTCTCCCTCCCTCATTCCCTCCATCTCTCTCTCTCTTGTTCTCTCTCATCGCATCTTTTTCTCTCTTCCTCTCTCCTTTCTTCCATCCCTCCATCTCTACTCATATCTAACCTTTCTTATTTATGTTTGACCTATTCTCTTTTGAAATTTAATTCTTTTTCTTTCAGGTACTCAAGCCACTGAACATGAAATTTGTGTACTCAATGAAATGTTCTCTAGTCTACCATCCAAATGAAGCTATGGAATAGAAGTGGATAGTCTGAACCTATGCAATGCCACATGAGACCTCTGGAGGTTTTCAATTCAGAAATCTGATTTCTGACAAGTAGTGTTGGAATCCAAATTGCCTCTATTTCCAGGGTAACTCGTTCAAGGACTTGTGCTGCCCCGTAGGGGTGTGTCCCCTAAGGATGATGGAGTGGTGTCAGAGGTGCTCAGCTGGTCCCTGTGTCACCTGAGCTGGTGGGAGTTGCACAAGAGACTTGTACTGAGAGAAAAAAAGAAGAAAAGAAGCCAGGATAGGGGCAATCGATGGTTCATACCCATCATGCTTATGAGCCTGAACAAAGCCTGGACAATTTCATGTGGTACCAAGCTATGTGGGCTTGCTACAAGCTAACCACACAACTCAAGATCACCTGGCCATTTGCTTTGCGGGCCTTTATATACAGGACTTCATAAACTACTTTGAATTTGCATTGTCCAGATAGGCAAATATATACTATCTGTTAACCAAGGGCATGAACTAAAGCACTCTTTCTGAAAATCTTAATTTTAATTAAAATTAGACTTATACCTGCACAGGTTTCTGGTGCATTTCTTTAAACTGTATGTGTGCTCTTTTCTATCAGATGATAATCTAAGGTCTTAAGGAAGCGTGGTGAGGCTTTGTTAGGTCTCAAGTGCTTTGACTTGTTTTATTTTGTTTCCTAGACCTTAGATGCTCAAGTGTTTGTCTTGGATATCACCAAAAATTGTTTTAATATTATACAAAATCCAGTCAAAATTAAATAAAGTGTGGTAAAGGCTGAACTAAAATTACAATAGACACAAAATCTAGCAAAATATACTAATATAATCGAGTTTTATTGTATCTTTTGATTTTTAACTGACATACAATCATTCTATGTTGCTAAAGTCCTAATAGAGGGGCAGCTTTCTGCAATGCACAGATGAATATAACATGGTGACCAGAATAAAGGGAATTCCATCATCTTCATAGCTACTAGTAAATGTATGTTTGCTTCACCCTGAGCACAGAGCTTTATAGTTGCATGTACTAGTTCACTTGTTTTTCCCATTAAATTGTGAAGCAGCTATTACTTCCACAGCTAACCCAAGAGAAAAACAAAAGCTTATGGAGGTAAGCAAATTGCCCAACTCAGTAAGAAGGCATAGTTAAGCCACAACCTATCTCATTCTAACAGAAAGATAGAGAGAGAGAGAGAGACAGACAGACAGACAGATAATAGCAACTGACACAGTGAGAGTGAGACTAAGAGAGAGAGAGAGAAAGAGAAAGAAAATAAAGGCAAGTGAATACATACCCATAGCACTTAGGGTGACTAAAGTAGCTAATCTTTCTACCATTTGAAAGTTAGAATTTAGACAGAGAGCCTCTCAAAATATCCCTCCTAGAACAAGGGTCAAATTCCAGGCCAAGTTAAACTAAACTAACAACTATTGTGGCCCTCGGACTTACCATTTTGGCCCTTGTAAATGTTTATTTCACTTTGGCACTAGTAACCTAATAGGTATGCTAATCAACTACTGTTTGGAAATTCCTACTGTGTTTATTATTGGCATGTTTGCTAGTCAATATTTCACATGGATCTCAAAAACAGTCATTTTTCAGGTACTGGAACATATGCCTCTGCCAAACAGGAGAGTCATATGCCATGCGGACAGTGTGAGCTTTGTAAATGATCATGGCTTCCATTTTTATTTGACAGCTAGAAAGCTTAAGACCAAGTACGGTAGCTTAAAGATGTTAGGTTCAGACACACTTGGGCTCAAATCCTTACTGACTTCATATTAGTTCTATTAAGTAAGCAAGTTATCTGATCTTCTATTTGCTCACCTTCAAATTGTGACTTATCATAAACACCTACTTATGGTATTATTTCACATGTGGGTACTAGGTAACGGGGGATTTGTCACCCATTTTCTTCTACTCATTCTAAAGTCAAACATAAAATGTCTCCCTTAGAGAAGTAAAATGCAAGTAGTATGCCAATAACCAATAAAAACCCTCTTTTGTGGTTTCTAACACAATCTCAAATCTATCCAGTCTACCCTCCTCCAAATTTAAGGCCAGGTAAGTCCCTTCCCTCCTACTTTTATGAAGAGTTGCCATGAGGGGGAATAAGAAAGGAACAGGGTTCATTAATAGATAACTTCAAAATCCTCTTAACACACCAAAAATAATTGAAAAATGACAGGCTTTTTGACTATTACAAAGAGATACAGAGAAATGGGATTTGAATTTAAAGCAAGCATCATTAACAAGATTGAAATATTTGAGAACGTCATGGCTGATTTCTGGGGATTAGATTTAGAAAAACAAACACTCTTTCCAGTGAAGCACAGACTGAATTTATCAGTAAGAGATAACGCTTTAAAAGATAAATCTTTCCAAAGTAATGGCAATATAAAATGTGTTTGCAGTTAATTTGGTGTTTATGAAAGACACTGTATACTTAACAGACAAGAATCAAGTTTACAGGTCAGCAAATTGTTGATTAATATAATTAACTAAAGCTTTGTCCTCAAGTCACCGCAAACCCATCCGGGTTCTTGGTATGCTCGATCTGTATGCAGGAAGAAGAGAAATGCATTAGCATCATGTCCACACAAAAAGCAGCTTTGCATTTAGAAACAGAATGAAAGGATCACTGAATGTACAATCATCCAAATAGGCTTAGGGCCTTCTGACTACAGAAGATAGTCAGTCCCTGGGAACTTTGGCTCCAAGTTCATGAACACCACTGGCCAGAAGTGCCCTGCACTTGAAGACAAAAAGGTTACATTCAGGGAGTCAAATTGAGGACTGTCAACAACTCCCCACTCAACACTCTCAAATGGGAGCTTGTTCTCTAGGATTAAAACCAGCATGGCCTTTATTTTTGTTGTTGTTGTTGTTGTTGTCAGTCGTGGGGCTTGAACTCTGGGCCTGGGCGCTGTCCCTCGGCTCTTCAGCTCAAGGCTAGCGCTTTATCACTTGAGCCACAACACCACTTCCAGTTTTTTCTGAGGTGCTGAGGAATTGAACCCAGAACCTCATACATGCAAGGCAAGCACTCTACCACTGAGCCACCTTCCCAGCCCCAGCATGGCCATTGTTGTAAATGAGTAAATGGAGTGACTACATTGTCTGTACCACAGCTGTACCCATGAGGTCCGCAGCACAAAGCAACAGGGCAAGTCACCGAGGTGGCCAGGCTCCTCCCTCCCAGGTAGCAAGTTTGTTTGCACTAACCGATAAACTTCTGTTTGAGAATTGGCACATGTGTATTCCCATCTCTCAAGAACAAGGGCTTACTTAGAGTCTGAGTGCCTGCCCTGGACTCTCTGTGAGCATGGGCAAATTGCTCTCCTCTCACACCCGTTTCTTTATGTAGAGGACTACAACGGAAATTACTTAAGGAAACTATTGTGAGGACTCTATCAGCAGGTGTATTTGCTCTGCTTTAGGCTGCCACAGCCAAATATCATAGACTAAGTGGCATAAACAACAAGAATGTATTTCCTCCTCATAGCTCTAGAGACTGAAATTCCAAGAGTAAGATTCCACAAGATTTTGTTTCTGATAAGGTTATCTTCCTGCCTGGAGACCCTACTTGTATCCTCACCTTATGAAGAGGGAGTGAAATTTCTATTATTCTCTCGCTCCCCCCCCACCTCTCTCTTTCTTGATCCCTATATCTCTCCTCTATCTTTTTCTCTTCCACATCTTCTAAAGCCATTAATACCATCATGAAGTCTCCATTCTCATTATCTTACCTAACTCTAAATTTCAGCGTTCTCATATGCAAATATATTTCCATTTGTATTATGGTTTCAATAAATGAAGAAATGGTAGGGACACAATTCAATCCATAGAAATGTACATGAAGGGTTTACAAACCAGTGCCTAGCAAGGCACTAAGCAATAACAAAATAATGCTTACGGATAATCTTGTGCCAGGTATACTAATGACTATCTCTAAGAATCAAATCACAGCAGGATAGATTGAACTCAGAGTTATCTGTCCTGTTTGGGTGGCAAAGTTGGCTTCAACTCTAGTTTTGATTCTGAAACCAATGAGCATTCTAGTTTACTACAAATTGAAACTTTTAAAGTCAGGTTACACATTTTCTCTACCTTTTTACTTATTAATCTATCCATAGTTAGAATTCTATTCTCTTTGTACAACTACTTAAAATGATAATATATTCATATGTAATTTTTTGCAAAAGCAAAGTATCTAATGTTACAAATATAGAAGAAGTTGTTAAGGCTTAAAAAAAAGGTCAATTTTTGACTATGTGACACGTTGAACTACAGAGAAGCAATGAGGCTCTGTAAGACAGCAGCTAACAGTCAAATACTGAAATGAGATTGAGGATATAGCTGTAAAATGGAGGAGAGGTCTAATTTATTTTGAATTGATTCTTCTTGATTATTAGCTAAAATCATAATTATCCTTTTTACTCTTAGTCAAGCTACCAATTGAGCAAGAGAAAGAAACCAATTATTACTTATGGGGTATGGATATGGGTATACAGAATGAGGAAAAAGACCAGAGTTTGGGTAGAATCTTCATTTCTTATGCACAAAGGTTACCATGAGGAATTCCTCAAACTCAGATTCACAAATACTTCAGAAGAGAATTAGGAAATCAAAAGTTTTTCCCAGATAAAGTGGCTCAATGTCAACCACCAATAAAACTAAACTAAAAGGAATAGAAAAAAATATGCACCAAAATAACAGAATAATGGAAAATTGTGGCTGTCCCTTGGGAAAAATGATTCTAACAGTAATAATCTGAAGATATTTAGAATACTGATTGGGGTCCCTTTCTTCCTGATTTATCATGTTTGATATTCTTGCAAGTATTTCTTTTACATGAACAGCATTAATCATTGAGATTGATCTAATTTAAGAGATACAATAAAAGGGAAGGAAAGGAATATCCAAAGTTTATACTCAAAAATACCTGAAACATTGAAATATCTGCTCTAAAAAATGTGTTTTAAAATTACTGTGAACACAACTCAAATCAATTATTAAACTAATTTTGACATGGCTAAATTTTCTTTAAATTTATCAATGAGAAATTAACATGTAAGCCACTAATAGGAGATGAAAATACAAAAAAAATATTTCTGAGAACTCAGTTCATTTCTACTGTCTGGCCCTTGATTATATCTCACAGGACCAAAATTTTCCTCCAATTCTTCATTAGGCTACCTTTATTAAAAAAAAAAAAAAAAAAAAAAGCCTGGTGCTATAATCCTATAATCTTAGCTACTGAAGAGGCTAAGATCTGAGGATCATGGATTCGAAGGCAGCCTAGGCAGGAAAGTTCATGAGACGCTTATCTCCAATAAACAATTCGGAAAAAGACAGAAGTAGTGCTGTGGCTCAAGTGGTAGAGTACTAGCCTTGAGCTTAGAGAGGCTCAGGGACAGAGTTCAGGCCCTGAGCTCAAGCCCCAGGACTGACAAAAGAAAAGGGAAGGGAAGGGAAGGGAAGGGAAGGGAAAGGAAGGGAAGGGAAGGGAAGGGAAGGGAAGGGAAGGGAAGGGAAGGGAAGGGAAGGGAAGGGAAGGGAAGGGAAGGGAAGGGGGAAGGGAAGGGAAGGGAAGGGGAGGGGAGGGGAGGGGAGGGGAGGGGAGGGCAGGGGAGGGGAGGGGGGGGAGGGGGAGGGGAGGGGAGGGGAGGGGAGGGGAGGGGAGGGGAGGGGAGGGGAGGGGAGGGGAGGGGAGGGGAGGGGAGGGGAGGGGAGGGGAGGGGGGGGAGGGGACGGGAGGGGAGGGGAGGGGAGGGGAGGGGAGGGGAGGGGAGGGGAGGGGAGGGGAGGGGAGGGGAGGGAAGGGAAGGGAAGGGAAGGGAAGGGAAGGGAAGGGAAGGGAAGAAGGAATCTCAATGGCTTTGTAAATTACATAAAATTACAACTCAAAAAATTAGAAATCCCTCTGTACAGTATCTTTACAATAAAACACACACACATATATATAATTAGAAAATAAGTCATCAAGTACAAATGCAAAGCACTATCTAATTTCCTCATCCTCCAAAGCCCCTTAGTGATGTTAAGACTGAGGATAAGTTGATACATTTATATGTTTGCTAAACACATGAATTTTTTCAAGTCCTATAAGATTTACAAGGTAGTTCTAGTTTGCACAAAATATTTGTATTATTCAAAAATTGACTGTTTTACTCATTTTATTATAAGGATATTTCCTACATCTATTTTTACTGTATTTTCTATCATTTAATTTAAGATTATCTCAGAAAAATAGTCTATAAAACTTCAAACATCAGAGTATCATTTTTCCATTTGTAAATGATGAGCCTGTTTTCTCCTAGACATTCTGGCTCAACAAAAAATTGTGGGTAATTCCTTCATGCTACAATTTAGGCCCCTTTTACCTCTGGAACATAGCGCTTGACAAAATAAACCTATAACTAGGACTATTTGAGAGAGGATGATTGCAGCAAGTAAACCATAAATCTTTAGCTGTGGTATCACCACTTCCTACCTATCATCAGACCCAGTCTAATAGCCTCCGAATCCATTACCAAACATTCTCTCCTGCTGAGCATAAAATCAATGATCTTCAAGTTAGAATTTGATACAAGTTTCTTCTTCCCTGCTATTATTCCAACATTTTGTCTCTATGTTAGCCTCTCTATGTGCAAACAAAAGTCTTTCTGAGAGCAAGGTACAGAGCTCTTAAACTCACACTAGGCCTCTACTTTCTCTCTTCCTCCTCAGTCTTCTCTGTCAAGCAATCGCCTTCCAGAAACCCTTCTCAAACCAGTTCTTAGGCACACACATTGCACTTCCACACTTTTTAAAGTCTTGTCTATGTGTATAGCTGTTAAAAAGGGGGTGGGGGGCTGGGAAGGTAGCTCAGTGGTAGAGTGCTTGCCTTGCATACATGAGGCCCTAGGTTTGATTCCTCGGTACCACATAAGCAGAAAACGCTGGCAGTGGCACTGTGGCTCAAGTGGTAGAGCGCTCACCTTGAGCTGAAGAGCTGGGGGACAGCACCCAGCTCCAGAGTTCGGGCCCCAAGGCCGACTAAATAAATAAATGAATACATAAATAAATAAATAAAATTAAGCCGTTAAAAACCAACAACAACAACAACATACTTATCCTTGTATTCATCTAATCCCTCAGCAGGGAATCCCAAGCTGAAAATGAAGCCATTCAATCAATAGCTCCATCATTCCCAGTCATTTAATTAATTGGTACAATAGGTACCTTAGCACATATTTATGTACTCATGGCAGGCAAAATCAAAAACAAATAATTCTACAATAAGTTCTTTCAAATTCATGGCTGGTGAGTAAACATTGAAGACCTATTCATGCAGCCCGGTGTAGAATTTGCAAAGTCTTTAGTTCTCTTCAAATAAAGATGAAATGGATGTATTGTACTAGAGCTCTAGTAGACACAATTTTAAATGAGCTGATTAGAGTTGAGAGACTTTCTATTCTTTTCAGGTTTTGATACACACACACACACACACACACACACACACACACACACACACGCAGCCTTTATGGAGTCCCTCTTGCAGTTATCATTTTACAGTTCATTTAGGAATTCTCGGCTGGGTCAAGATTAGCTCTATTGAAGTTTGTTCTTTCTGTGTGAAGATTGCTTGACTCAACCCACAGACATACGAAGATTTGGTAATAATATAATTTACTTGTACTGAGCCATCTGCTCAAAAGTTACACCAACTCTTCCTTAGACCTTACAAATTCTGAGGTACTGATAAAAGAAGAAAAAGAGTCTAATTCTAGTGAAGACCATTCCTCTCAACTTCTCATATTTTTTTCTACTGATTTCCCCCGACATGCAACCAATGTAAGCTGGGCTTCCAATATAGAGGTGACTCAATATTATGTTCTATTCAAGTTCACTAGGAGATTCATTCCCTTCCACTCAATTCTTCCTCATCTGAAAGGTTAACCATGATAAATCAGCTGCAGCAGAGAACAAGAGAAAAGAAAATGCTCCCACCATTCTTTGTGCTATTTCATGCTTACTCTCTTTTGGCCTTCCATCCTACTTTTTAGGAACATCTAAATCAGAGTATTTGAATGTATTAAAAATTGCATCCACCAACACACCATTATTTACCATAGCCAAGATATGGAATCAGTCCAGATGCTCTTCAGTTGATGAATGGACCCAGAAAATGGTCCACAATGGAATTCTACTCATCCATCAGAAAGAATAAAATTGTACCATACATAAGGAAATCGAAAGACTTGGAAAAATATTATGTTAAACCAAGTAAGCCAGACCCAGAGAAACATAGGTTGCTTGATTTACTCATTTGTGGTAGCTAGACTGTACCTATAAATCTACAAGAAAACACACTGAGTGGTAAGCAAGGGGTTACAAATGATTTAATTGAAGTATAATAAACGCTATGGAGAGTGCAAATCGTATAATTTTTTAATTAATTTCATTATCAAGGTGATGTACTGAGGGGTTACAGTTATGTAAGGGGTTACAGTTACATATGTAAGGTAATGAGTACATTTCTTGCTCAACATTGTTACCCCCTCCCTCAATTTTCTCCCCCTCTCTCCCTAACTCCCCTTGAAAACAACAAAATGGTCAGACAAAGGACAAAGGGGGAACCAATGCAACAGTGATACTCACAAGACAACATGTTGAAAGTATTCTTTAGGAAGACTAAGTCAAAGCCCAACAACATAAGTACCAGGAAATAGTACTTACAAGAAGATAGGGTGGGCCAAGAGGAGGATAGAAGGATGAATAAGGAGTGGGGGAGAAATGCAGACAAGAATTCATTATACATAGCATAGAATTGAGGATTATAAGGGAAGGAGTAGGCCAAAGTGGGGTGAAGAAGTTGAAGTGGTAACACAAATCAAGATGCATTGGACACATAAATGCCTAGTTAAATGATAAACAATTTCATATATAACCTAAATGTATGATAAGTAAGGGAATGAGTAGGCTGTAAGGGTTGGTGAGAATGTTGAAAGGGTGATATTAATCAAATGCACTATATTCATAAAAATTCATAAAATGGCAACTACTTTGTACAACTACTTAAAAATAATAAAAACTACTTAAAGCCAAAATAATGCATGTAGGCCAATGCCAGTGGTTCACACCTGCAATACTTGCTACTTGAGGAGGCTGAGATCTAGAGGATCAAGATTCAAAGCCAGCTGGGAGTGGAAAGTCCACAAGACTCTATCTCCAATTAACCAGCAAAAAGCCAGGGTGCAGATGTGGCTCCACTGGTAAGCAAGAAAATGGAACAAAAGCACAAGACCCTGAGTTCAAGCCATGGTACTTGCATATACATCACGTCACCTCTGAATAACCTGCGGATCTGGTTTGAAATGAAGATCCCTGAGCTGGGAGGATGGCTCAAGTAGTAGAGCACCTGCCCATCAAACACAAGACCCTGAATTCCAAACCCCATCATCACCAAGAAAGTAAAATGAAATGTAGAATAAAATATAGATCCCTGTGTCTTACTGTAAATCTGCAGCATTAGAAATAAAGAGAGGTGGTTCCGAAACAGCATTGTGGACAAGCTCTTCATGGCACTCTTAGCAAAGAGCTTTTACAGCCTTTGTCCTATGTACTGGTTTCAGGAAGCAGAGAAAACACAAAATAAGTAGTCCAGATCTTATAGCAGATAATTCAGAGCCCAAATAATTGGATTTCCCAGGCATAACTGACACTATCTAGCAAATCCTCTATCAGTCTTAAAAACATTATTTAAGAGAATAACGTATCTGCAGACAGTAAATCAGAATAAGTCTCCACTATGCAATGTTACACTTTCTTCCAACAGCACAGAGTCAAGGCTTATGAACTTCATATTGCTTATTTAAAAGATTAAGATAAACTTAGAACATTTTGTCTTATTGTCAGTAGTTGAAGAGTCAGAAGATTACTCGTCCAAAAATTGCTCATAGAAGTAGCTGCATGGTTTCATAAATGAACAGCACATTTCCAATATGTTAAATGTTTGAATTATATTGAACAAACACTAGTTCACATCTTGAATTAGCAGCCATACTTGTCCCCCATGATCATTTTTTAAAAATATCTTTCAAAGAATGCTGCAAAATTATTTACTAGCTAAGAACTAATCCAGATGCCCCTCAGTAGATGAATGGATCAAGAAAATGAGGTGTATAGATATACAACGGATTCTGTGCCTCCATCAGAAAGAATGACATCGCCCCATTTGTCAGGAAATGTAAAGACTTGGGGAAAAATATATTAAGTGAAGTAATCCAGGCCCAAAGAAACATAGGTCCCATGGTTTTCCTTATTTGCAATAACTAGTATAAGTCTAGGACAAGCAGAAAAAGGTTCAAAAACTATGTATGTATGGCCATATAAGATGATGTTACGTGAAAATGAACCCCCAAGGGACACAAATGTTTTTTTCTTGCTTGCTATTGTTTTTAATATATTTAAAATGTACTATGTTATTTTTTTGCTTCTTTTGTATGTCCTCCACGGTATAATCCCAGTTTTCATGTATTTGATGTTGGTGCCCTGCATCTTGTATATACATTTTTCTAATTTTGGGAGGGGAAGGGAAATAACAAAATGCTGAAATAGAGGTTAACCCTTTGTAGCAATGAGATCTACAAGACACTATGTTGAAAATGAACTTTACAACTTGGGGAGGGGGAGAAGTTGGGGAGGTGGGGAGGGAAGGGATGGTAGAAGATAAACAAAGGAAACGGTAACAATGCTTAATAGGAAATGTCCTCATTACCTTACTCATGTAACTGTAACCCCTCTGTACACTATTTTTACAATAAAAAACATTTTAAAAAGAATGCTACAGAATGAACCAACATATGTTGGACAAACTGTTATGCAAATTTTGATATTTCCTCAAGAGTACAAATGGAAATGTGGTTTAGTGTTGCACTAATCAATTCACAGGTGATGTTATTCAAAAGTCTGGCAATCAACATATTTTAAATGATAATTTAAAATAGGGCTGATTGTAGAAGTCATATAGAAAGATTATGAAAGAAAGAGAGAAAAAGAGAAAGAGAGAGAAAGAAAGAGAAAGAAAAGAAAGGAGAGAGAAAGAAAAGAAAAGAGAGAGAAAGAAAGAAAGAAAGAAAGAGAGAAAGAAAGAACTAAATTCAAAGACAACTTCTGATTGCTTCCCCTTTTCTTCCTTTGTATCATTAGATGAGTTTAATAAAACCATGACTATTGATTCATACTTAAGAACAATGGGTCTTCAGATTTAAAGGAAAAGTACATCAAGGCACTGTTTAAAAAAATAAAAGACATTCACTATGCCATCTCCAGATAGATAGATAGATAGATAGATAGATAGATAGATAGATAGATAGATAGATAGATAGATAGATAGATAGAAGCTAGATTCATCAACAATGCCCCTTTTTTAACTAGTCCCCTAATTATTGGTAGTTTTATCACTTTAGACCTCGATCCTACCTATAACCAAAACTATGTTTTTTAAATGTGGAAAAGGAATGGAGTAAACCGGTTCTAAGTGTATTGTATGCATGTATGGAATTTTCACATGAAATTTCTTTGTCATATTAATGAATCCAAAATAAATAACATACAAGCTAAGCTACAATAAAATCGAAAGACTTATAAAGATTAAAAAAGAAAAAAAAATGTTATCTAAGATTATCCAACTACTCAGTGACTGCAATTGATATTTTGTTGAGTACTGCCACAATTTTCACCTTGTTGGCTTAGTATATTTACTAATGCATATGTAGACTACATTCTAACTACCTGTAATGCTATTTATGAAGAAAAATGAATCTCCCTTTCTCTCTAAATGGTTTTCACTTGAACATGGCAAAGTCATTTATGGTTTATATAATACTTCTGTAATTGAATGTCTGGCTGAAGTCTTAATCTTTATACATATATATATTAATATATATTCTTACTGTAAAGATATTGTACAGAGGGGTTACAACTACATGAGTAAGGTAATGAGTACATTTCTTATTGAGCACTGTCATCCCCTCCTTTGTTTTTCCCCTACCATCCCTTCCCTCTCCACCCCTCCCCGTGAAGTTGTAAAGTTCGTTTTCAACACAGTGTCTTGTACATCTCATTGCTATAATTTTATTAGTTCTCTTTAGTTTTTAATGAAAACAGTTGTATCCTTGAAAAAATTGTTTTCTTTTCTATTGTTCACACTTCTTCTTATTAATGTCAAGAACTTTGTCAAAGAAAAATCATTGTCATTCTTTGCTATTTTTGGAATGTTTCAAATTTTTTACTAAATTCAGAGAAAGGAGTATTCAATTAAGTTGGACATTAGCTATTTATATCATGTAGATAAACATTCTAATATATTTGAAATCACAATATTTATCTCGTCTTTTGGACTTAAACAAAATGTACTTCTACAAAATATTTTCTAATGTTGTTACCCTCAGATTCCTAAGTACTGTCTGAATAGAAATTGTAAGGGTTTTTTTTTAATTTTTGAACTAGTATACCTTTTAATATGAGCAGGCTTCATTGTGATATTTCCATGATATACATAGTACACCTTAAATTAACCACACACACACACACACCATAAACTCATTTATCCCCTCTCCCACACTTTTTTCAATAAGTGAGTGCATTATTAGATATCCATCCCCACAACAGTGTATGAGGGTCCCTTTTTGCCTACATGCTCTGCAGCATTTATCGTTGTTTGTCCTTAAGAGTTGCTATTCTGAGGGGCATCTGGATTGGTTCCATATCTTAGCATATGGTAAATAATGCTGCAATAAACATAGTTGTGCTGGTAGCTTTAGGGTGGTCTTGTTTGTGATCATTTGGGTAAATGCCCAAAAGTGGGATTGCTGGGTCATAGGGGACCTCTCTGTGGAGCCTTTTGAGGAACCTCCATACTGCTTTCCAAAGTGGTTTAACAAGTTTACACTTCCACCAACAATGCAGTAGGATTCCCTTCTGTCCACATCCCCTCCAGCATCTGTTGTTCTTAGAGTTCTTGATCATAGCCAATCTAACTGGGGTGAGGTAGTATCTCAGTGAAATGGTTTTTCTTTCTTGCTATTGTTTCTAACATATTTATAAGATGATTTCTTTGTTGCTTTGTATGTCCCTCCCTCATGGTATAACTCCTGTTCTCACTGTATTTGATGTTGGTATAATTTGGAGAGGGGAAGGGAAAAAACAAATTGTTTAAATAGGGATACAGGTGGACCCATTGCAACAACGAGATGTACAAGATATTATCCGAAAAATGAACTTCACAACTTTGGCAGGATTGGGGGGATGGGAGGGCAGGGATGAAAGGGGAAATGAAGGAGGAGGCAACAATGCTTGATAAGAAATGTACTCACTACCTTGCTCATGTAATTGTAACCCCTCTGTACAGTATTTTCACAATAAAAAACTTATTAATTTAAAAAAAGTTGCCATTCTCCCTGAAATGAGATTTAATCTTGCAGTAGTTTTGATTTATATATCATTTATAGCTAAATATATTGAACATTTCTTCATTTATCTGTTAGCCATTTGTTTCCTCTGTGAACTACCTGTTCATTTGTCCATTTGTTAATTGAATTCATTGTTCTCTTGATATTTTTTGAACTCTGTGTATTATATGAATTCTTTATCTGTTGGATAGTTGTCAAAGGTTTTCTCCCATTCTGTGGGTTGTCTCTCTAGTAATGGTTTGTTTCAATATGCAGAAGCTATAACTTGATGTATCCCATCGATTCATTTATTCATTGCTCTAATTTCCTGAGAATTCAGAAGCTTCTTCAGAAAATAATCACCTGTGCCTATATCTTCCAGTTTTCCCTATGTGTTTCTGTAATGGTTTCAAAGCTTCAAGTCTTACATTAATATCTTTTTTATTTGTGTATGCTGGTCCTGGGCTTTGAACTCAGGGCCTGGCCACTGCCCATAGGCTTTTTTGCTCAAAACTAGTACTACTTCCAGCTTTTTGGTGGTTAATTGGAGATAAGTTTCATGGACTTTGATGCTCAGTCTGACTTCGAACTACAATTCTCAGATCTCAGCCCCCTGAGTAGCTAGGATTATAGGTGTGAGCCACCAGACTCCACCAGGAGTTAATTTTTGTACAAGATGAGATGTAGTAACTCTGACCTCTTCTTGTCCTTTCTTTTACTTTCTAATTATCAGATGAATAATTTTTCTCCATCATGCATTCCTACCATGTACAGTACAGATTTGACAGGGACCCAAAACAAGGAGACCACTAGATCTTGGACTTGTACCTCCAGAATCATGAGTCAAAACAGACTTTTTCCTCTCTATAACTCAATTGCCTCAGGTATTTGACTATGACAGTAAGCTGATTAACATATCAACTATTGTAAGACACTGTCCAAACAAAATGAGACTAATATATATAGTATGGACTATTACTCAACCTGTTAAAAAGATGAAATTATGACAGATTCTACTATACAGGTGAATCTTAAAGACACTGTGTGAGGTGAAATAAATCAGACCCAAAAGGACAAATGGATGGTACCAGTCGCATAATGAAGTAACATAGAGTATTCAAACTCATAGAGACAGGAAGCACATGGTGTTGCCAGGAGCTGGGTAGCTGACAAGCGAAGACTGTCACGTTTGGGTTGCTTATATCACAGTATCATAGACTGGGTATATTTTCAAAGGAAAGCAGTTTACACTGGCTCAGGATTCTGGAGAACCAAGGCTAAAGGGGTACAGTTGGTGATGGAATTCCCAAAGACTACAAAGCGTCATATAGCAAGAAACAGGGAACATACATATGTCTGTATCTCTTTGTCTCTTCTGGTCTGTCTCTCTGTCTCTTTGTCTCTGTCTCTCTGTCTCTGTCTGTCTCTAATTTTATATTAAAAAAAAAAACAATTTGCTGGGTGCTAGTAGCTCACACCTCTAATCCTAGTTACTCAGGAGGCTGAGATCTGAGGATTTCAGTTTGAAGGTAGCCCAGGAAGGAAAGTCTGTGACATGATTATTTCCAATTAAATCACAGAAAAAGCAGGAAGTGTTGCTGAGGCTCAAGTGGTAGAGTGCTAGCCTTGAGCAAAAAGAGGTCAGGGACAGCTCCCAGGCCCAGCGTTCAAGCCTCAGGAATATCAAAAGGAAAAAAATAAAAATAAAAAAGAAGGAAAGAAACAAGAATTCAGTCATGGTAGCTCCAAGATTTATCTTATCTAATCTTCAACACCTCCACAGTCCATAGTTGGATAACTTAACAACCCACAATTAAGATTTCTATATATGTAAACAAACACAAACCATATCCATACTATAATAGGAATTAATTACCAAACAGCTAGAAGTACAGCTGTTGCTCAAAGGATAGAGCACTTGAAGAAAAAAGCACAGAGATAGCATCCAGGCTCTGAGTACAAGTCTCAGTACTAGAATTTTTTTTAATGTAATTGTCATTTATAACAAAATGAATGAAACTGGAGGATATTATGGTAAGTAAAAAAAGGCAGACATAGAAAGAAAGACATTACATATCTATTTTTTAGATGCATCAGGTCACACAAATCAAGTGAAAAATACAATCAGTGATCTCAGAAAGTCATAAATTCTACAGAATAAAGGTAAATGTGAAATACAAGCCAATGTATTTTACAGAGATAACAACTTCTGCAACATTGTCAGTCAACAGAATTTCAGAGAACACTGAAATCATCCTCAGTTAGGGTACTCATACAATGGTCTTGAAACAAGTGACATTTGGGGCAGAATTTTAAAAGTAGACAGCATTTACTTACCAAAAAGAACCAAAAAATGGAGTGACCCATGGCAAGGAAAGTAAGAGAAATATATGATGCGTGCAAAAGATTGCTAATAGAAACAAGCACACTGTGGAAAAGAAATTATTCTCCTGAGGCAAAGAATGTTTTTTGTGAGAAATCATTTGCCCAGGATAGGAGATTAAATTGAACTAAAAAACAAAGTCATTGTTATGTTTGGAAAAATGTAATTGGGCTCATCAAACAATTATGCAATAATGATCAGTATTATAAATCATACAGAATTAAAACAAATGCCTCTGTGTGAATACTTGGACAAAGAGATTCAACTGAAAACAATCTGGTGATTCTCATTCAGATGCTCTGAAGAACACCATATAATTATTTTCTTTCTCATGAGAAGCAGAGGGGTTTACAGGCTACGATTGTAGTCTATTATTCTCAGAATGGGCAGGCCTGGGTCTGTGCCTTTGCCAAGGACAGTAATAGAGATTTAAATCTGCTAGGAGAGCTAATTTTGACTAGCAATCTACTTGCTTGGCTTACATATTTCTATAAACTTGTCTTTCAAAGATGCTCAGTACCAAAATAAGTTCATAATTTCTACCCTAAAAGAAGTTCTAAAAGGAGTATGGGTGGTCTCCCAGTCCCTCCCCAGTTGCTCATCATTTTCCTTAATCAATGGAGGATCTAGTCCAGCCCTGCAAGAACACTGCAGCATTTGTAGCAGACCAGGGAGTTTAGGGTATGCAGAAATGCCAGTTTAGGGTATGCAAAATATTGACCACAATATAGCTTTCCAAGTGACACTTACAATACAGCCAAACTGACCTGAGTTTTACAAATTACTATTGCTTTACCATTGAGAATAGAGAAAGAAGTATAGGGCATGCAACTTACCTTGCAACTCACTGTTATATTTGTGTTAGGTTTCTTTAAATGATAGAGGACAAGCAAACATGATTGCTAAAAGAACCCACAGTAGCAGTGTGTCCATTGGGGTTGCAAAACAAAGGTCAGTCAGTACTATTAAACAAAACCTTGATGTAAACTGTAGATATACACAATAATACTCAGCTTATAGCTATGCTTTTACTTTCTTAAATTCCATCAAGAAATGTAATTTTGTTACTATGAGTCTAAAATCATTCTCAGCTGGAGTAGTTATAAAAATATTCTTGAAACGAATGAAGCTTGAAACAGAATGAGTTTTAAATGATTCTAAGAAAAAAGTGAAGGATGAATGAGTACATAAAACATGGACCTAGTTTCTGACCCATCTACTATTTTATCTAATATATCAAGCACCAGTCCATTTATTTATATGTGTATATATATATATATATATATATATATATATATATATATAATTTAACTGCTTCATGGCACATTCTTAGCATGCTTTTCATTCAAGAAAACCATAGTCCTGACATCAACAATTACTTTGTTGATATACTTTGTTGAAATTACCTAATGAGTATTCAATTTATAACATACATTTATTAAATATTATATATAGTATTTATTTAACCTCCTTCCTCTTTCTTTCATTCAATTTTTCTCATTCACAGCTTGGATTCCCTGTCTTTTATTCATTTCTACAAATCCATCCAGCTTATCCCCCAAGCCCCATCCCCAGCCTCTAACCCAGCCCAAGCCCCAGTAGAATCAATCCTTTTATTTTTACCTATCTATTCTATTGTCTTCTGCTACAAATCCATTCAATGTTTGTCTTCTCTCAGTAACACTTTCTTTCCATTATGTATCTAGCTAAATTTTCAGCCGTTTTCCATTAGCCTATTATTTTCACGAAACAATTCTCAGTCCAGTACCGAATATGTCAGCATAACAGAGGTTCTCGCACTGTAAGAGAGCAGTAAAGATAGCAGCTAATAGCCATTTTCATTAGTTCTTAGCTAGCATGCCTCTCATGCCAAGAACAAATGGACTTCGCTGCATTTCAAAAGTATGGTTTAGAAACAAGTGATATTGTGAATGGATCTCATAGGATAGCTGCAAGGATGAACACAAAGCATAGGCACATGTGAACTCTACATAATGAAGGCTATTGTGCTTATTACTGATGTATCTAACTTAGCACTGTCCAACTAAAATATCCTGTATGTATGCTGCACTATGTAGTGGCCACTAGGCACATGTAGCTACTATATACTCTAAATTTAAACAGTCCCAACTATCCTCTGAAAGGGTAAATACAACCCTCAATCTTGTTGTCTCAGATTGATAAAGACAAATACTGTTATTAACAGCCAAAGCAATTAACATATTATCATAAAGGAAGTGAACAAAATACTTCCTAAATATAGGTTTTAATTTTAGCATAAAATACTGCTTTATGTAAAGCCTACTATATTTGTGGTAGATTTAGATCCACACTTAGAAAAGGCTAGTAATTTTTAAATATAGACATGATATTCTTATTTTTTGGTTGGTCATGGGGTTTGAACTCAGAGCCTGGGCATTGTCCCTGAGCATTTTTGCTCAAGGCTACCACTTTGAGCCACAGTGCCACTTCTGGTTTTTTGAATGGTTAATTAGAGTAAATCTCACAGGGACATTTCTGCCCCATCTGGCTCTGAACAGCTATCCTCAGGTCTCAGCCTCCTGAGTAGCTAAGATGACAGACATGAGCCACAGGCGCTTAGCAGATTTCAATATTTAGTAAATATTTACTCTTTTCCCTCTTATTTGCATGGAGAAAGTATTCTCTATCTTGATTAATCTTGTATGTGGCCATCTGACTTGTTTTAGCAGACAGAATGAGGACAGAAGCCATCAGAAGCAGTGCAATTCACCTCTCTGAATTGGCTCACTTCTACTGAGTAAAATACATTGCACAGTTAGTTCCTGCCCCTTTGTTACAACCCTAGAACAAACTACATGAAAAGACATGTATTTGATGCAAAGGCAAGTTACAGAACTACAGGTGAGATATGAATGATTATATTTTTATATATCATTAAATTTTGTAGGGTTCTACATCTTCTTGAGAAATGGATAAATGCTAAATAACTCCAAACCAATGTTCTCTATATAGATAGTTCTTCCCCCAGTGATTGAAAAAAAAAAATGATCAAAATCATTGTAAGAGCCAGGTGCTGGTGGTGGCTCACACCTGTAATCCTAGTTTCTCAGGAGGCTGAGATCTGAGGATTGCGACTGGAAGCCAGCCTGGACAGGAAAGGCGTGAGATTCTTATCTCCAGCTCACCACTTAAAATCTGGAGCTGTGGCTCAAAGTGGTAAAGCATTAGACTTGAGCAAAAAAGCTCAGGGACAGCACCCTGGCCCTGAGTTCAAGCCCCACGATTTTAAAAAAAAATCATGATAAGATAGTAGTTCTATAAGAAGTCTGTTTCCATCCAAATGTTAGGATAAATTGGATAAATCATCCATGGTGAGGTAAAGGAAAGAAGTTACTGAGTGACTATATTTGGCAGGAATCTCCAGAGATAGTAGAGGGAGGGATGTGTGTACATAGATAGGGAAAGAGAAAGAATGAGAGAGAAAGAAAGATTATGAGCTTTTAGGAGTATAAAGATTAAGAAAAAAACAGCACAATCTTCTGCCTGTAAACCATACACTTAAGACAGCCAGTAGTATACTAACATCCGCATCTACAGGACTAAAAACCAGGGGAGCCAATAGTGCAAATAAATCCCAGAGAAGATAGAATGAAACATCTCAGCTCAAAATAGACAGCAGGAAGAAAGGGAGAATTCTCCTTCCTCCATATGTTAGTTACATCAGGCCCTCAATAGATTCAATGGTACTAGCCCACATTGGAGAAGAAACTAAGCTCTGCTCAGTCCACTGATTCAAATACTAATCTCATTTAGAAACCCTCACAGACACACCCAGGTAGACTGTTTAATCTGTGCTTACTGTGGCCACCCAGGTTGGCACATAAAGTAAACCATCACAGAGAACAAGCTTCCAGGCTACTTAAGTAGAGGTGGAGACAGTCATGATGTTCTCCAATTTAGCTGACAAGGCCCCTGTCAGAGATGAATCATCACCCCAACTGGATCACGATCATCATCACTACCCTGTCTCCCTCACATATTCTCATCCAGTCTTCCAAGCCAATTTTTCCTCTAGAAACCTTAGAGATAGAATAGCATTACACAGATTTTTGATGCCTTATGCCACCTATTTTAGCACTTCATTGGCCTGTATGTGGTAGCACACACCTGTGATTTCATTATTCAAGAGACAGAGGCAGAGGGATCACTAGTTTGAAGCCAACCTAGCCTTTGGGCTATATATAGAAATTTGCAGGATAATCTAGCCTACATAACAAAATCTTTGTCTTGGGAAAAATTCCACTGGAAAAGATACACAAGAAATGATTTCATAAGACACACTCAGTATTAAACATCTATCTCTTCCTCTGAAAAGTACTTTTCTTCTATTCGTAAGCACTGATTTTGCTCTCATGGAACTTCATAAAAGATTCTGCCTACAGCCAATTACCCATCAGTATACAATGAGTATTGTGTATCTATGACAGTGAATTTTGAGAAGGGTTTATTAAGAAAACATGCCTTATTTGGGAGAGAGAGAAAGAGTAGGGAGGATGATGATATATAGCTCAAACTACTTAGTCAATCTGAGAGAAAAGAGAATAAATAATCTACGAAGCTGGATTAAGAGGTTTACACAAGGGGACCAAATAGTTTACGCCTTTTGTGTGGGCAGATTCTACCAAGTTCTGGAACTCTCTTGCTGCCTTTCCTTTTCCCTACTGCGGAAGCCACACAAGTCTCAGACTCCAACACCAGTCATGCGTCTGCTGGCCCCACTATGCCTGGCCAGCAGCCGTGTGGCCCCTGCAGAGGCTGCCCCAGAGGCTGCCAGGAAGATGGAGAAGGCTGCTGTGAAAAAGCCTGAGACTCCGCTAGAACCCGCGGTGCTCCTCAACCAAGTGGAAAGAAGTTTCCTTCCTCCATTTGGATAGAACATTCTGTCACCTCTGCCCTAAAACTGCTCCCCTGTGAACTGAACTCACTGAAATTTCTCTAGAGCAGCTTTTCCAAATGTCATGCCCTACCTGGCTTTCTCTGACCCAGGAAGACAATGTGAAAGATGCTCTCCTCGCTGTTACCCAACTACTGTGATGCTTGAGCCACACTCAACCGTGTCTGCTCTATCCCTTCAGGATGAACATTTGTCCAAAGAGGTAACTGGTGGCTGAATTCTGGCATGCCCCCAAAATATCTGAATCCCAGCATGAACACAGTTGTGTCCTTCACACTCATTTGGGATTTCCTGTTATCTCGGCACTTTAAGAAAATGGGTGAAAATAAAACTCTGATCTGTTTGGGGTTACTTCTTGGAAACCATGTACCAGAGCAAATGGGCAAAGTCATCAGAGCACAGTTTCCATCACTGAGTTCCCTAAAGCAAAAAGCAGCAAACTGGGACCCCTGGATATCATGGGAGAGTTAGCACTCTGCACACACTGACGTGCTTTGCTGGAAGAACATTATCTAAACTATATAGTTGGGTCTGAAAGTAAAAGAAAAAAAAAACTATGATCTCTAAGTACATCAGAAATAAGAAAGGAACTCAAGCAGAAAAAGTTAAAATTTATACTGATAGAAAAAAGACTGCAGGCCAAAGACCTGGGTCTCCTGTGTGAAGCCAAGAGCCAATAAAAAGTTTCCCACCAGGGAAAAAGAGATTAAAGAAAAGTAATATGTGGTCCAGGGAAACAAAATTAAAGTACTTCTACTCTGTTTTGTGCCTGAAAAAGAGTAAGCTTTGGAGGATCAGCACTCAAAGTCGGTCCTCCATAAACTATGGGTCACACTAGGGCAGGTCAAGAGTCAAATACGCATTGAGAATTTCCTTTAGAATTGTTCCAAACAACAGCAAAAGGTGTATAATGCTGCATCATATCTGAAATTCTAGAATACATGAAGAGAAGGTATATATACCGTTGTTTCTTGGAGAGGACATTGATAGAGAAGGGGCACAAGGAAGCTCACCAAAACTGGTAAGAAAAAGGAGGAAAGAGGAAGGAAGAATACCAATGAAATTGATGGTAGTACATTCTATGCACGTTGAAAATGCCAGAATGAAACTTCTCTATCACTGATTTATAGTAATACAAACATTTAAGTAAGAGCTGGGAAGGTGGCTCAGTGGTAGAGCGCTTGCCTTGCAGGCATGAGGCCCTGGGTTCGATTCCTCCGCACCACATAAGCAAAAAAGAAAAAAGCCGGAAGTGGTGCTGTGGCTCAAGTGGTAGAGCGCTAGCCTTGAGCTGAAGAGCTGAGGGACAGTGCCCAGGCCCAGAGTTCAGGCCCCACGACCGGACCCCCCCCCAAAACAAACAAACAAACAAACATTTAAGTAAGATTTTTTTTAATCTTGTATGAATGATTAACCAATAACAGTTTCTGTTGTTCGCAACTGAAGCCCTAGTATGACATGACATTTCATATCAAAAGTAAGTGGCTTATAGGCACAGGAATAGAGGTATGGAACTGAGTATTTGGAATAAGTTACAGATAATAAAATTGAGGCTATGTTAACTATGAAAACTAGAGCCCATGTGTTACACATTGTAGTTAAGGGACAGATTGATTATGATTTGAGATCTCCTGAAGTGCCACATCAGAGCCAAGGTCTCTTAATCCTTACTATAGCCCGCTGAGGTAGCTATTATCATCTCCTTTGTTTAAAAAGGATGTGAAGCTCAGAGAGGAAAACCCTGCTGGGACTCAATTCTAAAACTGGCTCTGAATGATCCAGAATGTGACTTGCATATTCTTCATGGACATTTTTCATACACATCTATTTATCCATAGCAACAACATTAAATTCAATTCATGATGATTGTAGCCTTCAGGAAGGAGGTGAAATGGATTGGATAATGTAAAGGAAAGGCCAACTCCTTTCTTATTTATTTTCTTTTTTAAATTGACACACCAATTGTTAAAAATAATGGATTTCATTGTGGCCTTTCATATGCACATTTACTGTACTTTGATCATATTCACTCTTCCTACTACTTGTAACTCTCAATCCTCTCCTCCTGGCCCCCTTCTTCTTCTTGAGTAACAGTCACTTTAAGTAATAGTTACTTTACCCTTCATCTATTGATGTGCACCTAGGCTAATTCTATAGGTTGCTATTGTGAATAGTGCCACAATAAACAGGTTGTGCAGATACCTCTATCATATACTGACTGATTTCTTTGAATTTATGCCTAGGAGTAATATAGCTGGTCATATTATAGTTCTATTTTTAGTTTTTTCTAGAAACTTCCATATCAATATAGTGACTGTACTAATTACCACTGTACTAAGTATGCACACACATACATTTGTGCCTACACACACACACACACATACTTCACCAGCATTTTTTTTCTAGTGTTTGTTTTATGACTGAGGTAAGATAGAGCATCAATGTAGGTTTGATTTGCAGTTCTGCAGTGACTAACAATGTTGGCCATTTTCTCAGGTGTTTATTGACCACATGTACCCCTTTTGTGAAATGTTTTGTTCATTTGTTCATTTATTGACTGTATCACTTGGAATATCAGCTCTTAATCATCCCAGTATGTGGCTCCAGATATATTACTGCTAATTCAATGACACAGTTCTGTAGCTTGAAATGCCTCATTAAGGAATACCTAAGAAAACCGAAGCCAACCTGTTAGACAAGTAATAAAAACTAATGTTCTAGATTAACAGGAAAGTTGATCATAGGTGATTAGGAATCTCTGCCAACAGCCACAGTTATTCAGCTTTCATAGTCCTGGTCCAGCAAGTTAGAACATATTCTAATAGCTTTCAGCTTTTTTCCTAAGGTAGAGACTGTCTGATTGGCTCTACTTGAGTAAGGTGCTCGCTCCTAGTCCAATCAGAGCCCTGCACAAAAAGATGGCTGATGTAGCTTTCATAACAAATGAGGATCAAGTTATGAGATTCATGATGTGCTGAGGACACTTCTGTACTGTAAGGATTAATTAGTTTTCACATTTTTGCCCCTGCTTTTAAGAATATTATCAGGATTCCTTTGGATACAAAACTGAACAAAACAGTAATGAGTTTAGCTTAATCCAAATACTCTTCACTTTATTCTCACTGTGTAGGTTGAATACCACTTTCACAATGATGTAGATTGGATATAATTTCAGATACCTGCTCTCATACTTGCTTTCTCTCACGAGATCATATATTTCTTTCAAAAAAAATTGATTTTGTCTTATTTTTCTTTGTTCTTCCTAGCACTCAGCACAGAATCAAAGTTTAAGAGAATGACTCCATGAAGTAGAAAGGCGATAAAGGCAATCTTCTTCATAGCTTTCCTTTTTAATTTTAATTTTCAAGTACAGCAAGGGATATATCGTTGAGGCTGACAAATGAGTGTAGTGGTCCCTGTAATCACAACAATGCAACAGAAATAACAAGTAATGCTAACTTAGAAGATGTAGTAAGAAATGTATAAATGTCAATTCCTGATAGGTGGACACAGGCACATTCAAGCTTAGGCTTTTTCCAGCTATCCCACTCAGGGGGAAAAGCATGTAGCAACAAATATAACAGTAGAAGGTAAATAGTACCACATAAGGTGCTATTGAGTGGAGATAAGCAGGACAAAGTCCTTAAGACAGCAAGCCTGCCATTCTTGATCCTGGGACTTTAAAGACACTGGAAACATGATCATTTTCTATGGTGTACACAGAACAGAATGGGATGCCTTAACCCATCTATTTTTAGTCAGAATGCTTCAAAGGCAATTTCCTGACCCTTATAGTCCATCAATTAATGAAACTTTCTCCACTTACTTCTATACATCTTCTCCCAATGATGACTTAAGAGACTATTTCTAAACTTACATAATATTTTAAGTATCTGGTGGTTTCCAAACCAATAGTGTTACCTATTGTACACTAAACTTCACATCTTTTTTAAGAAGAATATTAAATAGCAAAGAATATAATAAAGAATGAACTGAGAGACAAAGTTTGCTTTACAGATTTCTTTGGAACGGTACATTACTGGAGGTCATTTTTATAGTCCAGAGTCTTTTATTTTTTTACATCTCTTAGGCCATGAATTCATAGGGAATAGGTTCCAATAGCTCAGGCTCCTTTCCGTTGGTTTCACAAAGTGTTCTTCTCTGGGTGGGGTAGGCTGGTGCTTCAGTTGAACCCAGGTTTCTTTCTCTTTGGCTTCCTTCTTTTTCTAGTCATTTTCCTTCGCTCATTTCAGGAAGCTATCTTGGCTCTTAGAGTGTTTAGTATGCTAAATACACACATTAATCCCATTGGCAAGGATCTTGCCCTTAACTTGTTTGTTCACAACAATGCCAACAGCATGCTGGGTAACATTATAAACCCTTCCAGTTTTTCTATTTTAACATTTGTGGGGCATTCCTTTTTGAACAGTACCCATTCCCTTGAGGTCTGCAATACCACCCTTCTTGTAGATTTTCATGTATGTGGCCAAAGGAACAACTCCATGTTTCCTGAAGGGCCTAGAGAACATGATCTTGTGTTCATCATTTTGGCAAATTACTGGAAGATGGCAGTTCCAGCCAAAAGGCATAGCTTTCCTTAAAAGCAGGGTTTGAGAGGCACAACCATTTGAAGTAGGAAACTCCTGATTTGAGAGTCCATTCAAGCCCCATTTTAATTACATCCACTTATCAAGAAAGTTGGGGAAGGTTATTTGTATATTCAACCTTCCATTCAACCATGAATATGAAGTTGAGTCAGAATAAGGTTGCATCAGAATACCATATTGTACTAACAAATTGTTAAAATACATTTTTAATATTTCTTCAATTCTAAAACCCTGAGACACTTTGTTAGGCCTCAAGGTTACATATTGGGAATATGATGTGTGTGTGTGTGTGTGTGTGTGTGTGTGTGTGTGTGTGTGTGTGTGTGTGTGTAGTTAAATCCTATAGGAAGAAAATAAGTATTTGCAGCTCTTGGGGTTGTTTTGTATGGTTTTTCATTGACTATTGCCTTCTGATCTATTTCTAGATTCTACTTCACTGTCATAGAGGAAAGCACCTCACAACAAAAGGTAACATCGCAGAAGGTCACTGCTTATATATCAGTCCGCTTGCTGCCACTGTAACCAACAACTGAGATAATAAACTTTCGAAGAGAAAATGTTGGGGCTGTGAACATAGCCCAGTAATAGATTGCTTTCCTAGAATGCCTGATGCTCTAGTCTCTTTCCTCAGCACTATAACAAAGGCGGGCAGAAGGGAGAAGGTTTATTTTGCTCACTGTCCATGCTTAATCAGCCCCATTGCTTTTAGGCTTGCAGTAAAATGTATGTCATAGTGGGGCCAAGCTGCTCACTGCTTGGTCAGAGATGTGAGAGAAGAAGGAGGTTCTGGGGTCCTATTATCCAAGGATACTCCCAATGGCCTGAAAATCTTGCACCACTTTGAGTTTCCATCCCTAATTGAGTTTCCAATTTAACCTAAGAGTGTGAAATTGTAGGCCAAACTCAACACATGTAAGATCCAAATCGTAGGGAGAATGATGGAAGGGGTGACCATGAATATGCACTGTACAGGACACAGGATGACCCAGTGTAACAATGAGACCCACAGCACAGTATATATACTGTTAAACTAACAGTAGAAAACTATCTCAAAGAAGTCCCAAGATAGCATCACACAACTGATTCTGGCCTTTCCACAGCTCACCCTGGCCTACCAAAAGTAGATGAATTATTTTTTCCCTCCATGCCTGATTTCCCCTACATAGTCACGGTTCACCAGGGGAGAGGAGGTATTAAGCAATTCCAAGTCAAAACAGTCAGGTTTTTCTCTTCATCCTGAGATTTAGAAACCATGGAAAAAAATTATTAAGCACAAAGCTCTCAGAACCAGATGTGTTCATCCTCCATCCTTCCCTTTCTCTTACTTTCCTTCCATCAGTGTAACCAACTAGGACCTGAGGTCCAGGAAGAGACTCATACTCTTTCAAGACTTTTGAAAGAATATAGAAATTGATATCCCCTAGTGTGTGTGTCTCTTATTAATTTTAAACATTAACAATTAAGCAGATACCTCATAAGCTGGTTGTTTATGTACAAAGCTTCAGACAGCACATCCCTCTTGAGAGACTCAATGGGAGCAATCCCGCTTGGCAGCCCACAGTTAGCAGGGCTGATGCAGATTGAGGCTGGCTCTCCACAGTCCCAAGATTTATCTTTGCAAATGTGCTCAGTTCTCTCTCCACTTGGCCTGACTGTTACCTTTGGGTGATGCCTGTTGCAATGCAGGGCACATCTGTAGAAAACAGAAATGGAGGCACAACAGAGCAAGTCTCTACAACATTTGCTCATATTTGGGTTCATGTGGGACATTGCTCATTGGTGAGTCGGTCTCAGTGGGGAGCTTGTCACTTAATCACCCAGGAACCATTTGTACTTCCGAGTGATGCACCAGGTTCTTCAGAAAGCTGTGGAAATCCCCCAATTATCAATGATGGCCCCTAGACTCTTGATGTTTGGGATAGAAAGGCCTGTTTCATTTCTGAGTAACTTATGGAGTCAGAGAGATATAAAGGCGGTCAGAACAAGTTTGTCCAGCATCTACTTATGCCTTTTATTTCATGATGATGAGAACATTTTATTCTGAGGTTAAATTTTTGACTAATAAGTCCTGAAGGCTGTTGAATTTATTTACATAAGCTATGGGAGGTAAAGCTTTAACTTCACTTTTTTCTGACAAATTTACCATTTTTACTAAAGTCAGAGTTATTTTTAAGTCTACTGCACAACAAAACTGTATCATTTGACCCCCCTGCTCCCTTACCCTCATAGTAGACATTTACTAGTTTTTATGCTTTCCCAAAATCAAATAAGGAGTTATTTTTTGCAATCGGGCAAAATATAGCTTTCTTTTTACTGAATAATCCATTGGTTTTTAGAGACATTAGTTCTCAGTTTTACGACAGCTGCAGATCTTTTTAATTATTGACATTCTACACAGTCCTTGGATCTACACATTTGAGAAGTTACCTGGTCTTTCATCTGTTTTCACTTAACATACCACCAGTTCCATAGCAGTAATATATTGACTGGCCCTTTTTCTCTCTTACTTGGCTCCTTCAGATGCCCTGCCATATTTTCCAAAACTACACTTATAAATTCACTTAAATAAGCTCATACCAGGAATGAGATGAGAAAGGACACCAAAAAAATAGCTTAAAAAATATCCTACATAATGGAAAGCAACAAGGGAGGGAGTAACAATGCTTGACAAGAAGTGTACTCATTACCTTCCTTATGTAACTGTAACCCCCCTGTACAGCATCTTTACAATAAAATAAATTTTTAAAAAACTACAAAGATGGTTAAGTCAACTTTCTGGATGTGAACATGTAAAACACAACTGTGCCCCAAAACTTAGTAGTTTAAAGGAACAAAATGTGTGTGTGTGTGTGTGTGTGTGTGTGTGTGTGTGTGTGTGTGTATTAATCCTTCACAGTAACCATGACTCAGGAATTGCTGCTCTGTTTGCCTGAGTACCTTCTGGCTCAGATCTGAAATAGCACTGTATTCAGATGCGGCTAGATTTGTAATCCTCAGAAACTTTCCTAGAAATGGAGGTTCTTCTTCCAAAGACTGTCACATGGCTAAGAAGTTGGCCCTGGTTGTAGGGAATACTTCAGTTTTTCTACATGGGAGTTTCTTCCGAGGATTCTTAAGAATCCTCAAAATAAGGCAGTTCACTTCTCTGGCAATGAGCAATCCAAGAGACTGAGTCAGACACTGCAATCCACTGAAATCACACTGTCCTCTCAACCACACCTATGCTGGCCACACAGAGAAGCCCTGAATCTATATGGAACACCACAGAAAGGCATCAGTACCTGGACATAATCATCACTGAGAACAATCTTGTGGATGGGTACCATACTGACACAAACTAGGGTACACAAGCACAAAATGGAAACGAGTAATTTCCACTTAAGGTTATCAAGCCCGTTCCATCCTTACTCTTCTAAATTACCTCTTCCTCTTAAGGTTTTAGACTAATGTTGCTATGGATTGATTGCTGTATTGCAGGAGTGCATTTGTTATAAAGGGAGATTCAGCTTTCTTCTCTCACAAACACTCTCTTGCCATGTAGTGCGTCTCACCATGCTATTACATAGCAAGAGGCCCTTGGTCCATGTGACATTTCAGTCTTAGACATTGCAGTTTCCATAACCACAAGCAAAGAATCACTAATATTTACTTCTTTCCCCCCAGGCTGTGACATTGTGTTACCGCAGTCAGAACTAGAATAAAGCATATTTCATTCAGTCTGTGACCCACTATATTTGCCTTCGACTAGAAATTAGTAATTCAGTCAACCTTACCCTTGTCCCCTCTTCTCCGTGGTCATCCTCTCTACTGATCTCATATCACCATTCCCAAGAAGCCACTGTAAAGCTTATTCTATCCATGACCTTTCTCTCCTGCACCTTCAATGCCTCCATTTATTTTCTATTACTTTTGTCTACAAATATGTTCTTTTTGCTTTATATTGAAACTGCAGCCTTCTAAAACACAACTCTGAACCTGCCCTGATTAGTAACAGTTTTTAGTTCTCCCTTGTCACAAAAATAGGCAGGCAGCCTCAGTCTGTAATCTTTCAAAACTTACTGTCTCATCTGACTTTCCAGTGCTTCACACTTCAGCCTACTGGAGCAGTTACTCTCCTCTCAGCCTTCTGTATATGAGAACACATGGAAATCCCCACTAACACTGACATAAATATCAAAAGAGAGAATGTTGGGCTGGGAAGGTAGCTCAGTGGTAGAGCGCTTGCCTTGCATACATGAGGCCCTGGGTCCGATTCCTCAGCACCACATAAGCAGAAAAAAAGGTGGAAGTGGCGCTGTGGCTCAAGTGGTAGAGCGCTAGCCTTGAGCTGAAGAGCTGAGGGACAGCGCCCAGGCCCAAAGTTCAGGCCCCATGACCAGACCCCCCACACACACCAAAAAAAAAAAAAAGAGAGAGAATGTTTTCTTACATCTAGAAGTGGCTAGGTCAAAACTTCGTTCAGCTCAGTGCTATAAATGTCCAAAAAATCTTTCCACTTTCCCACTTCACTATCAGTATATGTTTGTGAATATAGGTATTATGTTGCCCTGTATCTATTAAAAATGGAAATATAAATTAGGTTTCTGGTTCTATGTCAAGGCAATGAAAATATATGTTACATTTCTTAAAACTCTTTAACTCTAAGGTGGAATTATTTTGGTTGAAATTAGGAAATGAAACGTGTCCAACACATACAGACATGCAATAAATAAACTAATTAATTCAGGCTAAGGAAGAAATATTACCAACAAGTTAATTGCCTGAATATTTACCAATCAAAATTTACCAATCAAAAGTTTGTATAATTCTCTGAATTGCACAAACTATTTCATTGTTTGAAGGAGCCAATTGCAACAAATATTTTCATGTAGGCACCTTGAATTAGAGCATTTTGTATCACTCTAACAGAACTCATGAGTGAGGTCAATCTGTAAAGAAGATAGAAATTGATTTGTTACAGTTCTCTACATGCTAGGAAGTCCAATGTTGAAGGATATGCAAAAGTTGAGAAGAGACATGATGTGTTGTCCCATGGTGGACAGGCAGAAGGGCAAAAGAAGATGCATGAGAGAGAGCGAGGAAAGGAATCCATACCCCCCCAAACTAATCCATTCAAACTCTACCACCCATCATAAACCTGTATTTAAAGATGACAAGAGATTATAAATTATAAAAGAGATTTAGTAAGAGACTCTGTTGGAAACCATCTCATTACTCAATTAAAAGATGACTAGAACGTAATATCTTGCCTTCAAAATTGTTGAGAACCTGTCCTAAGCCATCTCATTCCTAGTTATTTCTAAGAGCCAATCTCCAACTTTTAATAAAACTTCTTCCACATCTTTGGTCACTGAACTAAACCATATGATTTTCTGATTTTCTTCGTTACAAAATGAGAATGAGTAACAACAATATTTCATCAGATAAAGCCTTAAAGCTACATGACATTTCAGTGTCACATACTAACTCATTTCTTTTCACTTTTTTTAATAACTCAACATAACATTAGGATAAAATTGAGTTACAATTGTTGCCCCTCAGAATTTAAATGATGAGTCCTTAACTAAGTACTTTTAACTGTGACAGTTTTCAGAGATAGAGCCTTTAAAGAGTTGATGAAGTTAGAATGAAGCCATTAGAATGGGCCTTAATCCTATTTTTCTGTTGTCCTTATGAGAGGAAATGCAGACATGCAAAGAGACACCAAGCAAGTATACACACAAAGGAAAGACCATGTAAGAACATCACAAGCCAAGAAAAACATCTGCAAGCCAAGGAGAAGAGGCTCAGAGGAAATCAGTCCTGCTAACACCTTGATCTTGGATTACTAGTCTTCCAAACTGTGAGAAAATAAACTTCTGTTGTTTAAGTCCCCTATTTTCAGTGGTTTGTTACCTCAGCTCTGGCAAACTCATACAACTAGTTGTGTTATTTTTGTTCATCAAACAAGTACAAATTTATCAACATACTCCAACAAATGTTATCGATCTTAAATATTTGGAATGAAGCAAGGAATCAGTAACTAAATAATTGACAGTGATATAAATCGGTGCCAGATAACTCAAGCACAGGGATGATTAAGGGGCCATCAAACCCACCAGAAGCTCCAAGTCCAGCTCCATGGCTTATGTGTCACAGTGGGGGGGGGGGGGAATGGATGCTTAAGAGCTATTTGAGGGGGTGACAATATATTGCTACTGGACTGAGAAAACAGGAAGAGATGACATGAGACAAAAATAAGTCACAGTCCAGAGGAAAAAGGTCACTTCCTTCTTAATTCTTCACACATTGTAATTATTTTCCAGTATGAGTAATCCAAATGGTAGATAAAAATCTTATTTGACTTTTTAGGAATAGTAGCTCAGTGACAGCTATACTAAATGAAAATGAGATAGACATTTGCTGCCAGTTACACTGAAAATAACCACAGTAAGTAGTTTCAGGTAAGGCTCTTTTTTTGAATCCCATTTATGCTGTGGTGTGTGATGTTATACACTTCTCTTTAAACTATTGAAAGAAGGCCACAAAGTCAAGCAACTTCCAAAAGACTTCTTGAAGGAAAAGCGGGGGGGAGGGGGGAATTACACATCTTATAACATTTGTATTTTTGTGATTTTATTTTTTACTCCCAAACTATGTGCCTCATGTTAGATGATGCATAATTCCATTTTCAAGCAAATCGTCATCCAGTCCATTGAGCCAATTCGTGAATTTAAGGGTGGACACATAGAAGAATAGCACTAGTACTCCATCCTAAGCCCCCCAAAGACACAGCCATCTGCAGAAAAGGGTGCAGCCTCATCTAGACAGGAATTCAATCAGGCTCTGACACTCCCTGGGCAGTCAGCAAGTCTGCCTCCCACACACTTGGCACCTGAAGTACAAAGGCGCTGATTCCAAACACCAGAGCAAAACACCTGCACCATAGGATCTAGCTTCCAAATCTGGTCACAAATTGACTGTCACCCTGCACTTGCCAAAGCTTAAGGCAAACTGCCGTAAGTCTTTGGAAACACTTAAAATATTAAATTCTAAGCCTAGAAGTCATTTCAAGTTATTTTTTTAATTCCTCCAACTACCTTACCAATTTCTTTCAAGAAGAATATTTAGCTTTAGTGCAATAAAAAAAAATTACAATTTGGGGGAAATGTGTCTCCCACAAAACTGATAGTTTAAAAATGTGTCCCGTGTAGGACCTTCATTCATAATAAATTTCACCTTTAATTTTGTGCAAAATAATGAGAGAAATTGGGGCTGGGAAGGTGGCTCAGTGGTAGAGCGCTTGCCTTGCATGCCTGAGGCCCTGGGTTCAATTCCTCAGCACCACATAAGCAAAAAGAAAAAAGCCGGAAGTGGCGCTGTGGCTCAAGTGGTAGAGCACTAGCCTTGAGCTGAAGAGCTGAAGGACAGCGCCCAGGCCCAGAGTTCAGGCCCCACGACTGGACCCAAAAACTAATAATAATAATGATGAGAGAAAGAAATGTCATCGTCTTTTTTTTTTAATCCCTCTTCCTCTGCTCAATTTTTTATGCTGGTACTGGGGCTTGAACTCAGAGCCTCACATTCTCACTTTGCTCAAGGATGGCTGTCTAACACTTGAGCCACAGCTCCACTTCTGTGTTTTTACTCATTAATTGGGGATGATTCTCATGGATGTTTCTGCATAGATTATCTTTGAATCACAATCCTTAAATCTCAGCCTCCTGAGTAGCTAGGATTACAGGAGTGAGCCACTATTGGGCTGTTGTTGTTGAAAATATTTAATTCCCATAGAATTAATAATAATAAAAAAGATACACCTTCACAATCAAAAAAAAAAGAACCTCGGGGAAGGGAGGGAGGGAGGGGATGGTAGGGGGAAAACAATGGAGGGGGGTAACAATGTTCAAGAGGAAGTGTACTCATTACCTCACTCATGTAACTGTAACCCTCTGTATAGTAGCTTTACAATAAAATTAAATTAAAAAAAAAAGATACACCTTGATATCAGATTGTTCCAAATAATCTTAAAAAGTTCCTGAAACTAAATTACCAGCTTTAAATTTAGAAAAAAAATGAAAATTTGCCTGTTGTGTTCCCTGCTATAGCTCCAGAACCCAGAATCCAAATCCTTAGTAGGAGATCAACTATTACTTGTACAGCAAATAAATTAATAAACAGTTTCATAGTTTTCCCATTGGAGAGTCGTTTCCAACCGGTTATTTCATTTCTCTCAGAATATATATGAAGTATTCACTGTGTATTAGTCATCCTGTTGGATGTCTATTATAGAAATAATAGACATAAAAATATGAATCAAAAGGTGAATTCAGGTATGGCACACTATTTCACAACAAGCAAAAATAATATTTATATAACTTAAAGGATTCACTTGACTAATAGAGGTATTACTTTCCTCAAACTCCATGTAAAATATTAAATGCAAATTAATGGTAGGCCTCCAGATTCTCCTAACTCTTCAATCCTTATGAAACCTCCATCTATAGAAATAAACATCTCCCCTCAAAAATAAATTCAAAAGGCAATGTAGATTTGCCTCTGTATGGTTTTACTTATCTTGCCCTAAGTAGGCATCGCATTTAAATTCTCTAAGTTCATATGGCAGTATTCCTATTATTTCTTACTTAGATCAAGTGATATACTTTTTTTTCTGTTTTGAGGCTTTTCAGACCAAGTTAATCATGGCACATTTCCAAAATGTAGAAGGATTAGAGGATGAACTTGATTGTTATACTCTTGCCTCTGACTCCGCACTTTCATTAATTAGCTAAAGCCAGAGTCCTCAGCACTCAGCAGTCATCTTAGGAGTTCCAGGATCCACTGATTAACAATGACAAGGCCATCTGGCCTTCCCATCACACACTGGAGAAAGCCTCTCTTGGCATAAAAATCAGGGATGTTTACAATTTAGAATGAGTCAAAGGCTGCCACCACATTTGAAGGAGATGGTGTCTGACTACCAGATTAGGCCCATGCCCTGATCTAAAAATTCAGCTCTGCTTCCTTGATTTAGATAACCTTCTCCTTCCAACGCTTAGTAATTTTGCTTCTCAAGGGCCCTTTTGCTTTTTTCCCTCAGCAACTGATACATGTATGTTGATAAAGCTGGATTTGAGACTTGGGTGTAATTATTTGTTAAGTTAAACTGCTATTCATCAAGGGGATTCCAAAATGGAGACAAGAATATAGCTGGGATATGAGGCCTCAGCAGGTGGACGGAGACCAGCTGAGCTGGCTGCCACCCTCCAGACCCCTTCGGATGAGGCAGCAAGGCCCAGGAAAATGAAGAAAGAATCATGAAGATGACCAATGGAGAGAGAGTGATGGTAGCTCCCTGGGTATTCTAATGTAATTAGCACAATATTCTTGTTGAAATAGTGAGGACAACAAGCACTTTTGGCTTCTCTAAGACAATGACTTCCAACTAATATTTCCAGGGTAGTTAATCTAGGAAACCCAAACAACAACATACATCTAGTCATTAGTCCAAGTCTCCAGTTTGAGGCTCAGGATTAATGATCGCTACAATGTTGCCCAGGATCTATGTCCTTGCAAACCCTTCCTTCAATGAGGTCAGACCAGACCCAAGGCTATGAATAAAAAGACAAATGTAAAGTGTGATTTCTGGAGGAAAGTTCATTTGATGCATACAAACTGGCAAAGCACGGCTCCAAGCATTGATACAGCTGATCACTGGATCATTGTATCTTGATTCAAAACATTGGTAAATATAACATAGGAAGGAGGTGTAATTTGTGTCCATTCTCTCTTTGCATCGCAGGGTATTGCCTTTCAAGCATGCTTGCTGTGAGTCTCAAGACTGACATTCCCTTGAATTAGATGATAGACTGCATTAATTTAAAATTTCCCTCTATAGGTCACTTGCATTTCTTTATAGCAGTGAGTTTCTTCATGCTGAACTGTTTTGGTTGACTGCTTTTATAAAGTTAGGAGTGTGTGTGTGTGTGTGTGTGTGCGCGCGCGCGCGCACGAGTTCTGGGACTTGAACTTAGGGCCTGGGCGCTGTTCCTGAGCTTCTTCTTCTTTTTTTTTTTTATTGTGAACATACTGTACAGAGGGGTTACAATTACATGGGCAAGATAATGAGTGCATTTCTTATCAAGCATTGCAGCCTCCTTCTTTGTTTACCCTTCACATCCCTTCCCAGCATCCCCCCACCCTTCCACCCAATCCTTCCCCCCAAAGTTGTAAAGTTCGTTTTCGACGTAACGACTTGTACATCTCATTGTTCATACAACTTTTCTTTATAGTATGGCCCATTTTTTTATTTATGGACATAGTTTTATTATAAATAAAAAGGCTTCTGGGCATGATGGGCAAGTGCTCAACCACTCAAGCTCTTCAGCTTTCCAAAGATCCTATTCCATTTCTCTCCATTTTTGTGAATATATAAAATAAAATACTATGAACAACTTTTGTACCACTTCTTAGCAGGATGACAGTTTATTTGCATGAAAAGAAACCTTTTCAAATTTGATTGACATTTTAGGACTAGTCCAATTTGGGTTTTTTGAAGGATTTTTTTTCTTTTTTTCTTTTTTGTCTTTTTTTTTTTTTTTTGTCAGTTGTGGGGCCTGAACTCTGGGCCTGGGCACTGTCCCTCAGGTCTCGGCTAGTGCTCTACCACTTGAGCCACAGCACCGCTTCTGGCTTTTTCTGCATACGTGGTGCTGAGGAATTGAACCCAGGGCTTCATGCATGCAAGGCAAGCACTATACCTCCCAGCCCCCAGGATTTTTTTTTAACAAAGTGGTTCATGAAGGCAGGTTCTATAAAATGCCTATATTAGTAAGCACAGATGGTAACTTCGTATCTTAATTCTCAGAAATTGAATCCCAAACCAAATGCTCCTCAGAGTCAGCAATAATATTACCTAATATTTATTAAGCATTTACTCTGTATCTGAAATTAGCCCAACTAATTTGCAGGGTTATTTAATTCTCACAATCTAAGAAAGAGCTAATATTATTACTCCTATTTTATAACAAACAACGTGAGGCACAGAAAAGTTAGGTCACATTAACAAGGTCACACCAATATTATGTGGGAAAAACTAGTTTCAAACCTTGCTGAACCAAGGCTGGCAACCCAGATCACTGGGAAGTGAGAGCAAAGCATCTGCCCATAACTAAGTGGGGACCAACACATGCATAAGCCATCATTCCCCTGCAAGGACATAGAATTGTTAGTATCGTTATTGACCATCCCATAATACTCTAAATAGAAAAATATGTTAAAGAGATAACGTTTAGTGAAAAAAAGCAAGTCATAGGACAAGTAAGAACATAATGGCCCACTGGAAGCAAAAACAAGAAAAGGATCTTTTAAAAAATGGGCCTGTACTTAGATATGATAGACAAACATGAGATACAGAGCTAGGTTTTTAAAGATATAGTCTGTCAAAATACAGGCATTCCATAGAACAGTACTCAAAGGAGTATTTATTTGCCACTCTGCCATTCTGTGATATTTGAATTTACCACCAGCTTAAATGTTATCTCATTAATTATACTAATATCTCATAAGGACACAAAGGCTAAGGTGATCCTCCAATAACTTTATCATAAAAGAACCGTGCTAGCAATTCCCAGTGTACCCAGGAGAAATTGCCCCAAGATTATTAGCTTTAAACTCTTCATTCACTTATCTTGCTAGCTGTGTGAATGCTATTAGCAAAACAAACCTCAGCAAAATATCTTCATTAATTATGTTAATTCCAGCAGGCTCTCTACATGCCTAGAGATTACAATTTTAGCATCAGTTCCAGCATGAGTTTGTGCAGAAGCCACAAATTACATGGAATACAGTCAACCATAGCTCACAGCTGCTCTTTTATTAACCCTGAGTAGAAACATTATGGTAGGCCTTGCTTATAAAAATAAATAAATAAAATGAAGCATCTGAGTTTAGTTCTTCACAAATGCATGCACTGTGATTTATTTTTATTTTTATTTTTTGGGGAGGGGTCCGGTCATGGGGCCTGAACTCTGGGCCTGGGCACTGTCCCTCAGCTCTTCAGCTCAAGGCTAGCACTCTACCACTTGAGCCACAGCGCGACTTCTGGCTTTTTTTTCCTGCTTATATGGTGCTGAGGAATCGAACCCAGGGCCTCATGCATGCAAGTCAAGTGCTCTACCACTGAGCCACATTCCCAGCCCTGCACTGTGAAATATGTGGTAACAAACTCTGAAGTCTAAAGTAGATCCATAGATGTCAAAGTGATTAGCTATTGCAAACACTTAAGGACCAAAATATGTAGATTTTTGAGATCTTGGTATCTGTCCATCAAGACTATTTCATAGATTAAGTTTTCATCTATTGAAACACAAAACAGACACTGGGAACTCATGTAAAACATAAGGGAAATCAATATTCCACCTTATTATAAAACGACTTTATTTCTTCCAATGATCATTCAACACCAAGATTGTGCAAAGATATTCCATGACTAAGATGAGACAGCATGCCAGTATACTCACCATCTGCTAAAAATGTGGACAGTAAACAATGCATTGAACACAACTCACCTACTAATCATAATAGCTTAGCCACCCTCCACCCAGTTCACTACTCAGTCACAATCATGAGGACAGAAAGGTGCAGCTCACAGCTACCACTGAGCCTCAAGATACATCATATTACATATTACATATTGTTAGCCCAAGGAAGAGGTCAAAGTTCAGAGTTCAAAGTACATCTTCTACTAATTGCATCTCATTTTCATAACAACACATAGTTGGGAAATCATGTCAAACCATTCTAAGTCCAACCATAATAAGCCAAGGAACACTATATAGTTCAAGGCCTATGTTCCTACATGACATCATCCATTACTCATGGATGATGAGGTTTTTACTTTGCCAGCAATCTAGAGCCTAATTCTCCACCAGTTTCAGGAAGTACATGTATTCAGTGCCTACGCTTTGCCTAAACTTGTGTTATCTTAATTGCATAGAGTATTATTCATTTCAATTAGTTGTTTACTTGCCTTATTCTATTGCTTCTGTTTTGAAGCAGTAGAAATAATCTTTTCTTAGGTGAATGTGGTGATAAGAATTGTAGCATTTGGGGCATCAAATAAGTATGACTTGGAATGGAAGTTCTACTCTGAGTAGCCATGGGACTTGGGCAATGCAATCATTCTAAAATCATTTTCTACTCTTTGAAGTGGGATTGATGTGCAGTCCTATGTGTGGTTTAGTGTGATAATAGAGGATGAGTGTCCAATATTTAGTAAATAGCTTGGCAAATAATAACACTCAAAAAATGATAGTTTTCTAACTCCAGGGTTTCCAAACTTTTTTCCTAGTATGCTTTCTCCACTAAGATCAAATCGCTTCAAGCCATTGCAGGGATACAGCAGAAAAATCTCCTGGTCACAGCACACATCAACTTAGATGTGATTTTATTAGAAACACAAAAAAGGTCTAAATTTTACAATAAGGGAAAGATCTCAGAATGATGCTACTTTTGGGGGGAGGGCACGGCATCTGACACTGACATAGTCATTTTGTGTCAGGATTGCTTAAAAGTATAAAACTCTAAAATTGAACTAACAGAAAATAAGTATGCAATTGCATCTGGGGAAATTCAATTAGTTTTCCATTTTCTGTACTTGCAGGGACAGAAAACTGAATAAACAAAAATCCATAGATCACACAAACAAAAAGAAATCTCATTTAAAACAGCAGTGGCCCTATTCCAAAGCCTTCTGTGGGAGACCTTTACAAATGTTAATGATTTCAGTTTCATCTTCATCCTTCACCTTCAGCTTTGGCTTCCCCTTGAGGAGACTGGTAAATTAAAGGAGACAAAGGAAGAGTAATAAAGACATTAAAGTCAGCACAACCAGGTACTAGAGCAGTGCTGCAGAGCTCAGTGGAGACCTGACTTAGAAGATAGCCCTCTCCGCACCTCCCAAGCCACCTCACAAGCCACACCAAAACAGCCTGGACTAAAGCAGTATGGACATCCCCAGTTCAGCTCCCAGCTTTGCTAAGCCTTCAGGAAAAGAAGCATCCATAGCCAAGCAAACAGTGCTGCCAACCACACAAATGATGCTGGCCATACCCCACTTCCTTGTGCCTCAATCTCCTGTACCTCCAACACAATGAAAATACAGCCCGTGCCACAATCAGCAGTCATGGGGGATAATAGATGTGTTTTGTTCATCTTGCAGAATGGAAAGGAAGGAAGGAAGGAAAGAAGGAAGGAAGGAAGGAAGGAAGGAAGGAAGGAAGGAAGGAAGGAAGGAAGGAAGGAAGGAAGGAAGGGAGGGAGGGAGGGAGGGAGGGAGGGAGGGAGGGAGGGAGGGAGGGAGGGAGGGAGGAAGGAAGGAAGGAAGGGAAAAAAAAGAAAAGGAAGTTGTCCTATTGGTACAGTGAAAGAATTGCTTGGCTAAAGTACATGTTAACCTGGCTGTAAGTCTGTTAGATAATCAAAAACAGGTCTAGGTTAGGCAATGGTTAGGCAGTGGTAGCTCAATCCTAGCTAGTCAAGAAACCAAGATCATAGGATCACAATTTGTTTTGGGGTTTTTTTTGGGGGGGGGGTCCGGTCGTGGGGCCTGAACTCTGGGTCTGGGCGCTGTCCCTCAGCTCTTCAGCTCAAGGCTAGCGCTCTACCACTTGAGCCACAGCGCCACTATAGGATCACAATTTGAAGTCAACATGGGCAAATAAATCCTTGAGATACTTATCTCCAACTAACCAGTAAAAAGCTGTAAGTGGAGATGTGGTTCAAGAAGTAGAGCACCAGACTTGAGCAGAAAAAGCCAAGCAAGACTGCAATGCCCTGAGGTCAAGCCCTAGTACTGGCATACACAAAAAAGGTCTGGATTTTACAACAAGTAAAAATCTCAGATTGATGCCACTTTATCAAGGGGCATAGGACAGTGACCTAGTCACTTTGTACCAGGATTGCTTAAAACTGTAAAACTTTAAACTAACAAGAATATTGCATCTGGAAGAATTCTATTTGTTTTCAGATTTCTATACTTGTAAGAGCAAAAATTAAAAAATAAAATCCACAGATCACATAAACAAGATTTTCTTCTAGCTAGAGGTCATGAGTGAGACCCTCAACTTGCCTATTCTTGTACATAGGGGCTCAAGGTTTGGTGCCTTTATTTCTCTTCTCTGTTTTCTTTTAATCCAGCCCTTCCCAGGGCAAACTGAAGCTGAAGATGAAAGATGACTATGAAACTGAAATCATTACTATAGGCAAGTTCCTGGGTAGGAAGCTCCAGGAGGCAACACTATCATTTGTTTACCAACACTTAAAAAGGGGAGATTTCCCTTTAAATCCAGAACTCTGGTTCCTCTTAAAAATTTAAGAGGTTTAAGAACCCCAAGCCAGCAGGCTAAGTAGCTGGTTGCTAAATTCAGTGGATTTTCCTTCCTAAGATGCTGCTGGGAGAAATTGTGCACATTTCTTGTCTTTGCTAAGCATCAGTGTCCTCAAAAAGTACCAGTGTCATATGTTATGGACCATAATTTGTGTTAAAGTCCTTCACATTAGGCACCAGTGGCTCAATACTATAATCCTAGCTACTCAGGAGACTGAGATCTGAAGATCATGGTTAAAAAACCAGCCAACACAGAAAAATCAGAGAGATTCATATCTCCAGTTAACCAGAAAAACGCCAGGAGGGGATATGTGAATCAAATGGTAGAGCACCAACTTTAAGCAAGAGAGACAAGCAAGAGCCTGAGACCCTGAGTTCAATTCCCAGTACTACCACACACAAAAAATAAGAATTCTTCATACAGTAAAATAAGGTAATGCTCCATAGTAATGAATTACTCTAATAATAGTTGACCTAACCATAAATGATAAGGTTATACTCTGGGTTCACAAAAATATTCTAATTCATTGGCCCACTGAGCAAGTCCTATCATTTTCTCCACACTTTGCAAATCTGAAATGCATACCCTTAAATCAAATTATAGCTTAAAATTCTTTGCTGTCAAAAGAAAGAAAAATTAAAGGAAAAAAGGAATGTGTCTATGTATCTCATTATTCTTTAGAGAGCTTCTAGTTCCCAGAAAGCTAATAGTATATCTCAGAACTAGGCTAAGTTTTGGAATAAGGCTAGGACCATGCTTGTATGCCCTACCTAGATCTTCATTGAGCAATGTCTAGATCTGATTGCATCCATAGGATTTCTACACCCCAGATTTCAAATGAAGTTTCCTAAAGGGACTAGAACCATCTCTTCTTTCTTGTATCCCATGCAGGATCTGGGAGCTAGGATGACATTGACTGAGCACCACCCATCAGAATCCCTTAGTAAGCGAAATCATTTTCAAGCCTGGGACATAATAGCATTGGCAGTTGCAAGGGGCTAGCCTGAAAAGAGACCACACATTCTGAAACAGACAAAATTGCTCTCAATTTTCCCTCATCAAGCCAACAGTCAGAGTTCTAAACACAGGGAATTGTCTTGATAAATCATGCATTAAGCATCTCAATCTGGGTATCTGCTGCACAGAGAGCCACTGTGAAAGTACCACATCCCAAGAAGCTGAATAACCAGAGAGCGCTAATCCTAGCAAATGGCAGGGCCTGAGACCTAGAGTGCGTTCTGCAACTTTCCTCCAGCAGATGTACAAGTCGTTATGTCAAAAAATGAACTTTACAACTTTGGCCAGGGCAGGGGATGGGGGGGGGGGGGGGCAGGGGGAGATAGGAAGGGATGGGAAGGGGATACAAAGGAGGAGGCAACAATGCTTGATAAGAAATGTACTCATTGCCTTGCCCATGTAATTGTAACCCCTCTGTATGGTATTTTCACAATAAAAAAGGGGGGGATCCTCTGAAAATGTGAATGAGTAAAAGTTATTTTAGGTGAAGTAAGTCAGGCCCCAAGAAGCAAAGGATGTGTGTTTTCCTTGTATGTGGATGCTAGATTGAATTTATAGACTTGTAAGTAAATACACTGGGTGGTATGAAGGAAGCTGATACTAGAAAGAATGGGGTGCAGTCAAAGGGAGTAGAGTACTCAAATGAAGAAAAGCATTTGGGGGAGAATGCAGTCAATAATACAATATATATCCTACAAAACTAAGAAATGTGAGAGTGGGGAGGGGAGGAACGGGTGAGAATGTTGAAAGGGATGACATTGACCAAGATGCATGGGACTGACAACCTAGCAACTCCTTTGTAAATAACTTCAAGATAATAAATTAACAAAACGTGAAATAATAAATACCCACAGAGAATATTATTTGACCTCTCTTAAAGCATTTATATCAGGAGGGGGATGACTAATTCAAGTATGTATCTTCTAGTACTAAGGCCCAGTTCTTTAACTAAATCATTAACTTCACAAAAGATAAGAAAATCTCAGTATACTTTATCTGAAATATGAGTCTATTTGAGCCTTGAAGACATTAGGGTAATTTGCCCTCCACCATTGGACAAAATGATAAATCTGTCTGAAATATAAATGATAAGCTAGTAGTCTCCTTCTAGATTCTATAAAGGCAGACTGATAATGCAAGGCTGGCTCAGCCCTTAACATTCAGGCTTTGAGTGAAAGGGAGAAGTTTCTTCAGCTCTTCTATTCTTGCACATCCATGGCTTTACCTGTAAGGGACAGTCTAGTCAACTTTACCACAATGTTTGAGCTCAAACAGCAAGGCCTGGATGGCTCACAGGCTAAGTATTTAGTTTCTGCATTCTGCAATCATTGACAAGACAAATAATTTAAACTCTTTGTGTTGGTTTTCTTGTTTGTAAAACGAGATATAGTTCTTATAAGATGTCTTCAAAGATTAAATGAAAGAGCCTATGTAAATAAAGGTTATGGCATGATAATTACACATACACCTACCTACTATAGTATGGGCAATAAGACAGATGTTTTCTGACCAGAATGAGTCTGAGGATGCTGGGAGGTCATACTCAGAAGCAACACCCAGATTCTTCTGCAACTACTCTTAGCCTCTGGGGTCCAGGCCAGCACTTCTCAAGCCCTTGAATTAAGAACACCCCTAACTATAAAGAACCCTGAAAATATTAGCAGGTAAGGGGTGAACCATCGGGGGATGGGGGCAGAGAGTTGCTGCTGGAAACCAGGAACTTAATGCTTACATTTTGAGTGACAATTCCGTGACTGCTCAATTTACTCTGAAGGAAATTAGTCTTTGCTTTAATGTACAAAAATAAGATTTTCTCTTCCTAAATGTATGACTAATAGGGACTTACAAAGAGATGTGCTATGATTATATTGTGACTTTGCCTGCCCCTCTGGTACATTCCCCACAACTAGGGGACAAATGTCTCACCTTACTGTCCCTGTGGGACCCTCTTCCCGGGAGCACAATTAAGACTGTGGGCCCAACCTGGGATACCACAGCATCTCATTATTAATATAAAAAGAAACCTGAGGTCCCAAGAAACTAAAGTTTTCTCCAAATCTCAGTGTGGGAGGAGACTGACTGAGCCAGTTACAACTCTCTGAGCTCAGCCTGCTCCTCCTCTCTAGTCATAAACAGCATGCACAGGAAACAAGACACGTGTATGCAAAGTTCTGAAATCGTCTTAATGGAATAACATGTCATCAGCATCTAAGAGAAAAGAATCTATTAATGTCAGAACAGTAAGAGCAGTGCCTGCTACTTACAAAATAAATAAATAGTAAAGGGAATAAATACAAAAACTTCGAAAATCTGGTTTGGGAAGGAAACTGAACAATTTGTATTTTAATACTTCATGAAAGTCATAAGACAGAGCAGTGTTTGGATAAAATTCAATATTCACAGATGGCCTCATCCATACTAAGAGCTCTTTCTTAACAAAAAAGGAATGTAGCCAGGTACTGGTGGCTCATGCCTATAATCCTAATTACTCAGGAGGCTGAGATCTGAGATTGTGGTTCAAAGCCAGCCTGAGCAGGAAAATCTGTTAGACTCTTATCTCCAATTAACCACCAGAAATCTGGCACTGTGGCCCGAAGTGGTGAAGCACTAGTCTTGAGCAAGAGAGCTCAGGGACAGCACCCAAACCCTATCTAGTTCAAGCCCCACAACTCTCTCACACACACACACACACACACACAAACACACACACACACACACAAACACACACACACACACACAAACACACACACACAAACACAAACACAAACACCACATACAAAGGAATGAAGATTCTGATAAATTCATAGCCCTAAGCAGAATTTTCTATTGATAAATACTGTATAGTTATAGGGAAATTGAATGTTCTTACCATTTAATTATAGTGTCAGCATTACATTGCACATTTTCAAAATATTTTTCTAATGGGATAACTTTTTTGTTTTGCAGTGCCTTTTTTGTTTTTTATTTTGGTCAGTCATGGGCCTGAATTGTTGGCCTGGGCGCTATCCCTGAGCTCTTCAGCTCAAGGTAAGCACTCTACCACTTGAACCACAGCATCACTTCTGTCTTTTTCTGCTTATGTGGTGCTGAGGAATCGAACCCAGGGCCTCATGCATTGCAAGGCAAGCACTCTACCACTGAGCCAATTTCCCAGCCCATTCAGTTCCTGTTTGTGTAAAGATCAAACCCAAGGCTTGGACCGTGCTAAGCGAGCACCCTGTCATTTAGCTATACTCCCAGTGTCAACAGGCCCAATTTATCTTATAAAATAACACCTAAATGCAAAAAAGCACTCATAGTAAAGGGTAAATACTCTTGATGCTATTGAAAATAAAATATTAAGGTGATTCTTAAGAGGCAGTTAAAATAGCCTCATGAAATACAGACTTTACATTATATTCATAGACTACTTTGTTAAATGACAATTCCTTTGTACAACTACTTAAAGATAGTAATTTTTAAAAATGTATTTTGAAGTTTTCTGCCACAGTAGTGATGGACAGATGTTTACCTCTAGGGGGAGCTCAGCACTCTCTACCCATCTTTCTCCACTGCCCTGGTCTTTACTAGTAGAGGCCTAGAGCCTCTCCACTTAGAGAAGATGCTCCATCCTATCCTTTTCCACTACAAGAAAAGACTGAAAACATTTAAAAGCACTTCAGGAGGGGGAGGGGGGAGGATGAGAAGGGATGTGAAGGGTAAACAAAGGAGGAGGCTGCAATGCTTGGTTAGAAATGTACGCATTATCCTGCCCATGTAATTGTAACTCCTCTGTACAGTATGTTCACAAATAAAATAAAATTAAATAAAAAAAAATAAAAGCACTTCAGGAGACAAAGAGGCTCTGGAAAAAACACTGGGAAAATCTCTGGTCCAACAGCCCTATTCAAACCACCAAGTGGAGATTTTTTTTTTTCCCTTGGAGGGTAAATCACTAATAAAGCATGTCTGGAAGAACCTCTTAGCCACTCCCAGTGGCAGTAACACATGACTGTGGATTATCTGGGCCCCAGCCATTTCCAGCTCCTTACTATGAGTGACTGGAACTGCAACTCCAGTACCAGAGGTTACAGTGGTACTGGTTATGTCAAAGGACATCAGTTTTACAAATTTTAGGACAAAGAAGTTCAGGAAACACTGGATTAAACTAAGTTTGAAAGTACCCTTTTCCATGGTGATTCTCCTAGGCTCCCCAAAAGGAAAAATAGGAAGTGTTCCTCTGACTTATTTGAGTATAACGTGTGTGTGTGTGTGTGTGTGTGTGTGTGTATACATACACACGCATGCATGCACTGATCCTGGAGCTTGAATTCATGGCCTAGATTTTGTTGCTAAGCTTTTTTGCTTGAGGCTAGCACTCTACCACTTGTGGCTTTCGAGTGGTTAATTGGACGAAGAGTCTCTTAGAATTTTCTGCTTGAGCTTAGCTTAGAACCATGATCCACAGATCTGAACCTCATGAGTAACTAGGATTAAAGGCATGAGCCAGTGGGGTTGACCACAATGTTTTTTTAAAGAGTTCCTCTTAAGGCTGCTGTAAGAATGTTCTCCTAAAATTGTTACCCAAGATTTCTGAGATGTAGTTAAGCAGATCAGGGTTTTAGAATTTAAAAAAAAAAAATCCTCAGCCTACTATATTTCAAACCCAAAGGAGTTTTAGTCATTTTAATCTACAAGCTTTTTGAGTGGGGATGGGTTAAGCAGTCATTCTCTTACTACCAATCTTACATCTCTGTGTTTTTATCCCATCAAGCTAAGTATAATCTGCATAAAAATTATTTGCAAGTACTGCCATTTCATTGCCTGAATAAGAAGTTTCAAGGCCATGTCATTTCTACCAAGGATTATCTTTACAAGCAGGTGGCTGGAATGGGTGGGGCAGAAGAGTGTTATTTTAGGTTAGCTTGATGGGGCCACCTACAGCCTTTTCCCAACCACTGTTCTTAAGCATCTGCCCTTAAATTCACAAATGACAACCTCAGTTTCACACTGTTGAAATAATATAAGTGAGATGTAGCTCAAAGAAATGTTAGAGTATAAAAATTATTCCGAATTTTAAGTATAGGACTACAAATTCCAAAATGGGGCTATACACACTAGAGAATATGTTTGAAAATAATAGAATTCCCATCACATCAACAAGAACAAGGATTAAAACCACATGATTATCTCAATAGATGCAGAAAAAGCATTTGACAAGATCTAACACCCCTTTATGCTGAGAGCTGTGGAAAAACTAGGAATCCATGGAATATTCCTCAATATAATAAAGGCTGCATATGACAAACCTACAGACAGCATTATACTTAATGGCAAAAAGCTAAAGCCATTTCCTCTAAATTCAGGAACATGACAAGGATGTCCACTCTCTCCACTTCTCTTCAACTTAGTATTAGAATGCCTAGCTAGGGCAATAAGACAAGATAAAAACATAAAAGGGATCTAAATAGGGAAAGAAGAAGTAAAACTCTCCCTCTTTGCAGATGACATGATCTTGTATTTAAAGAACCCCATGGACTCCACTCCCAAGTTACTTGAGCTGAACAGAAACTTTGGCAAACCCTCAAATATCAATGGCTTTTCTGTATGCCAATAATGAGAAGAGCATGGCTGAAATCAGGAAAGCAACTTCTTTGGTAATAGCCCCACAAAAATAAAATACCTAAGAATTAACTAAAGAAGTGAAGTAACTTTATGATGAAAACTTTAAAAACCTGAAAAAGGAAATTAAAGCAGAACTAAGCAAGTGGAAAGACCTCCCATGCTCCTGGATTGAGAAGATTAACATCGTGAAAATGGCAATATTGTCAAAGGCAAACTACAAATTCAATGCAATACCTATCAATATCCCAACCTCATTCTTCAATGAAATAGAAAAAGCAATCAAGAAATCATATGGAACAATAAGAGATCCTGCATAGTAAAAGCAATCCTTAGCAAAGGAACAGTGCTGGAGGAATATCAATACCAAACTTCAAACTCTACTACAAAGCCATAGTAATAAAAACAGCTTGGTACTGGCACAAGAACAGACCTGAGGACCAATCAAATAGAACTGAACACCCAGCAATGAACTCACAGACCTATAGCCACCTAATCTTCGATAAGGGAACCAAAAAAAAGAATGGAAGAAAGATAGCCTCTTCAGTAAATGGTGCTGGCAAAATTGGTTAAACACCTTTAGAAAACTAAAGCTAGATCCTTATATATCACCCTGCACCAGAATCAACTCCAACTGGATCAAAGGCCTTGAAGTCAAAGCAAGCACACTGAAACATTACAGGAAGGAATAAGAGAAACTCTAGGGCTCCTTGGCACAGGCCGAAATTTTCTTAATAATGATCTACAAACAACAAATCAAAGAAAGATTGGACAAATGGGATTGTATTAAACTGCAGAGCTAGCAAGATCAATAGAAAACCCATGGACTGGGAGAAGATCTTTACTGGCCATACAACAGACAAGGGTCTCATATCTAAAATAGACTTAAAACACAAAAAATTAAATCCTCCAACAACAAATCCTCAAAGAAAAAACTGCCTGATTAATAAGTGGGCTAAAAAGTTAAAGAGAGACTTCTCTGAAGAGGAAATAAGAATGGCCAATAGACATATCAAGAAATGCTCAACTACATTTGGAGTTGATTCTGGAGCAGAAAACCCATATTTTGACCCTAATCATTTTATACTATATCTTAGCCAAATATCCAAGAAACAATTGATCCTAATAGTTTTCAGGATTGGATTTTAGTTTTGTTTTTTCTATCTTTATTTGCTCCTAAAGTTTTAAAGGTGGTTATTTGTGCTCAAGTGACAGTTTTAGCAGGATGTGAAGTTCAATTCTCATAATAGTAGCTTGGGACCATTTCAGAAAGAAGTTTTGTTTCATCATGACATCTATTTGACAATTGGAGACCATTTTTGGACTGCAGGCTCACATCTGTCTAAGTTATCTTCTAATTAACCTGACATATGCTTTCACAGGCATAATTTTCTCTGTACCATTGGTTTCCCAACTTTTAAATTGTGCCTTCTATCAGCAAAAATTTTTGAAACCATCGCTCTGAAAAATGGGAGTATGTTTTCCTCCTTCAAACTGTAGACATTTACTGTTATTCTTAGTATTACATATGAAATATTAAGAAAGTTAAAAATTTTAATATTTGAAATAAGCATAGGAATTCTATTTATTTTTTCATATTTTTATTGTAAAACTAATGTACAGAGGGGGTTACAGTTACATGAGTAGGGTAATAAGTACATTTCCTATCGGGCATTGTTACCTCCTCCTTGGTTTTTCTCCTGCCATCCCTTCCCTTCCCCCCTCCCTCACCCCCCAAAGTTGTAAAGTTTGTTATCAACATAGTGTCTTGCATATCTCATTGTTACGATGGGTCAACCTATATCCTTATTTCAGCATTTTGTTATTTCCCTTCCCCTCCCCAAATAATAAAAATGTATATACAAGATGCAGGACACTGGGATCAAATACAGTGACAACAGGGGTTATGCCAATGGAGAGGAACATACAAAGAAACAAAAAAAAAACTCACATAGTACATTATAAATACATTAAAAAAACAACAGCAAGAAGGATAAAACCACTTGTGCCCCTATCTTGGGGTTCATTTTGGTTAGCATCATCTTATATGGTCATATGTACATAGCTTTTGACCTTTTCTACTTGTCCCAGACATATACTAGTTATGCAGATAAGGGAAACCATGGGGACCTATGTTTCTTTGGGTCTGGCTTACTTCACTTAATATAATTTTTTCCAAGTCTTACCATTTCCTAACAAATGGGGCAATGTCATTCTTTCTGATGGAGGCATAAAATTCGATTGTGTGTGTGTACATAGATAGATAGATAGATAGATAGATAGATAGATAGATAGATAGATAGATAGATAGATAGATAGATAGATAGATAGATAGATAGATAGATAGTAGATAGATAGTAGATAGATAGTAGATAGATAGATAGATAGATCACATTTCTTGATCCATTCATCTATTGAGGGGAATCTGGGTTGGTTCTATATCTTAGCTATGGTGAATAATGCTAGCATAAACATATTGTGCTGGTAGCTTTGGTATGACCTTGTTTGTGATCATTTGGGTAAATGCCCAAAAGTGAGATTGCTGGGTCATAGGGGAGCTCCATGTGGAGTCTTTGAGGAACCTCCATATTGCTTTCCAAAGTGGTTGAACAAGTTTACACTCCCCACAACAATGCAGTAGGGTTCCCTTTTTGCCATATCCCCTCCAGAATCTGTTATTAGAGTTCTTGATTATAGCCAATCTAACTGGGGTGAGGTAGAATCTCAGTGTTGTTTTTATTTGCATTTCTTTTATGGCTAGGGAGGTTGAGCATTTCTTCATGTGTCTATTGGTCATTCTTATTTCCTCTTCAGAGAAGTTTCTCTTTAAATCTTTAGGCCACTTATTTATTGGGTAATTGTTTCTTTGAGGGTTTGTTGTTGGGGAATTTAAGTTTTTGAGTTCTATTTTAGGTATGAGATTCTTGTCTGTGTATGGCTAGTGAAGATCTTCTCCCAGTCCATGGGCTTTCTATTGATCTTGCTAGCTATGTCCTTTGCCATGCAGAAGCTCTGTAGGTTCATGCAATCCCATTTGTTCCACCTTTCTTTGACTTTTGTGTTTCTGGGTTTTCTGCTCAAAAATAGCAGCAATACATATTATTTGGGCAGTATTTTTACCTCCAAATATTAATCGATGGCAGAGTAACCATACTGACCTTTTAAATTTTAAAAAGTTACTTTAAGCCAGGTGCTGGTGTCTCACCCCTGTAATCCTAGCTACTCACGGGGCTGAGATGTGAGGACTGCTGTTCAAAGCCAGCCTGGGCAGGAAAGTTCCTGAGACTCTTACCTCCAATTAACCACTCAAAAACACGGAAGTGGAAGCTGTGGCTCAAAATGAGAGAGTGTTAGCTTTCCACGAAAAAGCTCAGGGACAGCACCCAGGCCCTGAGTCCTAGCCCCATGACTGACCAAAAAAAAAAAAAAAATCAACCTAAATACATTTGTTATTTGTTTAAGTGGGAATGAAGTTTATAAAGGACCCTAACAGAATTCCTAATTAAAGGATTTTTTTAAATAGATTTATTTTTCTAAGATTTGCCTCAAGTGTTGCATCAAGAATTATTTTTCATTAAAAAATTGTTTTGGCTTTCATATATATGTATATATATGAAAACTATTGATATGTGTGTGTGTGTGTGTGTGTGTGTGTGTGTGTGTGTTTGTGTTGTGTGTGTGTTTACTTTGTGATAGTCCCTTAAGGTAGTCAAGAATGATGGTGTTATTCTGATTTTTGAAACAGTTTCCTAGGAGCTAGACACCAAGCAACTTTAAAAGTAGAACCAAAACATAAACTCAGTTACTAACCACCATAAGAAATCTTGTTTCTTTTTTCTCTCTCTTTGCAAAGATTTTATAAAGTAGTAACCTATGTCACTGGTTTGGATATGGTTTATTTTCCTCTGGGATTCATGTGTTGGAAGCCTATTCCCCAGTGTGGTAATGTGAAAAGTGGTGGAGCCCAGAAGCAATGGAGTCTAGTGGGAGGTAATTGAAAGTCTGGCTCTTGGAAGGGATGAACACAGTTTTCATGGAACCCTAATCCCTCAAGAGTCACAGAAAAACAAGTCTGACTCCAGTATCACTGTGTGGCTTTCCTGTCTCACCATGAACTGAACATGCCTTCCAAGCTAGGACTGCAACGGAAGCTGGGAAAGCCCAATCTTTCAGCCTTCAAATTGTGAACTAAATAAACTTCTTTTCTTCATATAGTACTCAGTCTCCGATACTATAACAATGGAAAGCAGACCAATGCAGTAACATACAGCATAGTAACATAAAAAAACACTAGGAGACAAGTAATTGTTTTCTTTTAGAGAAAACTAAAACTGTTATTTTAAAATGTTGACAAAAATAATCTTTTAAATCATCATTTTCATAAATAGCGGTCTTTTTGTGCACTCTGAAGTTAATCACATACTTATCAGAACTTGAATTAACAAATATTCTTGGTAATAGTAACAAAGCTCTCAGCCTCACCTCACTGTAAGGTTGAAGGTAATGCAAAGGCACCACTGTGTGCAATCATCTGAGGGGAATAATCAGCTTTTGGGTGGACAGTGACATCTGAGATGTGGACATATTCTCAGGTAAAAGCAATGGCCCATGGAGAAACTTAGAACATTTTATTAAACTGTGCTATTAAACACATTCATAGTTCATAAAACTTAATGGTCCTCCTGTAGTGATTTATTTTAAAAATCAGCCAAAGGTTTTAAAGAAGCCCAAACACAACCAAATGGCATCAACTACTTTGTCAAGCTCATCATGCACATTTAAAGTCTTATCATGAATATAACCAATTAGGTAACTCCCCACCCCTCTACCCCCCCCTACCCCCAGCATGAACTGAAAGTCTTCCTGGGGATAGATTCAAATGCTTCCTGATATACCAGGAATTTCTCTGGACTGAAAGGATGCATTGTTTCCAGAGCACCATGTCAGAAACACTGGGATAGAAGTCAAAGGGAATTTTTAATGTTGCCTAGACAAACACTCTGGACCAAATGAGCAGACATAGATGATATCCTGGAAACCGTGATAGTCACTTTTACTAGTATAGAGAAGAGGTAAAAGAAAAACAAAAGAACATTAAGAGAAAATAGCTGTCTATGACAGAAGCCCAGGGTGAGAGTCTAAATCCCCTGACTGCTAACCAGAAGATATTCACACCCAGGGTTGCTTTGCTAGTCTCATGTAAACTGTCAGCTAAGGAGACATTTCCTATTGAACTGCTCGCTGCCTGCATATCAATAAGTCATCCAATGCAAACGTATGCATTCTTTTTCCAAAGAGAGAGAGAGAGAGAAAGCAGCCAGAATGCTGAAGGAATCTATGGAATCTATGTAATTACTCTGTGAGATTCATTGGATCAATGTGTGGCTGAATTGATGACTCCTAATTGTACAGATATGCACATACTTCTAGAAAACAGCCTGATGTGTAATGAAATAATCAAAAGTACCCAAAGCAGAAGATAAACCCCTCAACGAAGGACAAGTTGAGAGAAGTTTCTAGTAAAATCGCAGTTAATCCTATTGCTCGTTCCTGTCACGGATGCTACAACTGAAGATGGCAATTGCTGGATGAGGCATAGAGTGGTTACTCAAAAAATATGATTGATTATTAAATATAGGAAAGAATGATATAAATACAGAAGATGAATAAAAGAATAAATGATCCTAGCTAGTTAGGAGGCTGAGATCTAAGGATCATGGCTCAAAGCCAGCCTGGGCAGGATTCTAACCTCCAATTAACCACCAGAAAACTGGAAGTGGAGCTGTGGCTCAAGTGATAGAATGCTAGCCTTGAGCTGAAGTGCTCAGGGACGGTGCCCAAGCCCAGAGTTCAAGTCCCATGACTGACCAAAAAAAAGAATAAATAAAGTTCTACATTTTGCTAAGCCCCAAACCTGCTTCATTGGAAAGAATTTCTTTCCTCAAACTCAAGAAATGCTAAGGTTGCTTCAAACAATTCTAATTAAATCTGCAACTTTGTCATTTTGCATGAAACTCTAATTCATCTCTTTTGATGTTTTGTAATGCCTACATCCCATTTCCACCTTTGCTTTGATTGTCCCCTGCCTTTTAATTTTGGTAGTTTTATTACCAAAATTGTAACAGTAAATGCATGTTCAATGCACATAAAAAAGAAATAAATAAAAAATATGAAAGATATAAATGATAAAAGTCATAACTCAAAAATTAACTACTGTTAGCACTCAGTGACTCCTTTCTAAACTTTTTCCTTTTCATATATTCAAACAGATCACAAAACATACAGTATTTAACATTCCTTTTATTTTGTCTTATCTTTCAAAAATATTTTGTCCTCTGATTCTCAATCTAACTGCTGTGGTTAAAACCACTGCAACAAAGGTCTGAGAAGTGTTTATTTACTCTACAGGTATAGTCTTTGAATCCAGCAAGGTATCCACCCAAGATTTACTATAGCATTCTTTATTCTAGTCAAAAACTGGAACTAGAGACAAGGCATCATAGTGTACACTTATAATCTCTGCGACTTGGGAAGCACAGATTGGAGGATCATGACTGAAGATGGTCTGGCAGAAAGCACAAGATTATCTCACACTAAAAGTGGACTGGGAGTGTGGCTCAAACGCTAGAGAGCTTGTCTAGCAACTGCCAGGCCCTGAGAGAAAGGGACAAAGAGTAAACCTAGAATGAGATATGGCCCCCAGGGACACACACCCACAGTGACCTACCTCCTTCACTTATCCCAATCAAAACAAGTGAAATTTTCCATTCACAGAATTGTGGGGGGAAAAAACAATAAGTGGAAGCTTGCAGCAGTATTTCCCAGAGCCAAGATAGGGAATCAGCCCAGATGCCCCTCAACGGACAGATGGGACAAGAAAATGTGGAAAACATAGTCAAGCAGTCTTCCTTAGGAAAGACACCATCACCGCCATGTGCCTCTGCTATGTGTGACTTATTGTTATTCCTGACTGGGAAGAGGGGGTGACGTGGGAGGGATCCTGAAAATAATGTCTCTGTGCTGTAGGCAGCAGACGAGGCATGTTACATCACTTTTAATTGTACTGCCTTCTGCTGTGGAAACACATTGTCATTCTGTCACACCATTGTCCTTGGCCAGTATTTCCTGCTTTTGCCTTCTAGAAATCGCTACACATTCCCTATGTCCTCAGCAGTGGACACCTAGTTAAAACTATAAAGAGTTACATGCTAGCTGCTCTGGCCTGGTCTTTGTCAGCATAAAAGGCCTTCCAGAGGATAAAATTCCAGAAAAGAATGCCTTGAGTTTTCTCAGGGGCTAATTCCTGACAGCCTACAATCTTTCCTCTGGTTTCTAGGCTGAAATATTGCTAGGTTTAAATTGTCTCTGTAGATTCAACATAAGAGAAAAATCAAACTGGCTTACAGAAATAGATCACAGGCAGGTCTGAGGCCCAGATCTTGTTGGGGAAAGGCATCCTGGAGAACATATCTTTGAAATCCATGTGCTGAAGGATCTAAGGTGGCTGTGACTACCTACCTACACCTGGCGAGCAGGCAGACATTGAGTCTGCGTCTCTACAACAACCCAGAGAGGCACAGAGAACATGAAATTCCCTGCCAGGGTGGCAGGAGAGTGGCTTGTACCTGGGTACCAGCAGAAACACCAGCAGGTGAAAAAGTCTGCGAGATGGGAGAGCCCATGCATAAACCTGAGAATATTCCACATGTGTATTCTGAAGTCTTCACAACGCAGGTGAATTTTCCTACACTGTACAATAAAGAAGGTTGTGTTCACAAACAGTGCTGCTAGCTTTCACTATCAGCCACAGAATTATGATGCATTGAACATATTTTGGGCTTTTAGAGAACATTCTTCATTTTTTAAAAAGGCAGATTGAGGAAGAAGAGCTATTGAGACAAGGGAAGGACAGGGACTTCGCTGGAATCATATGAAGCTCATAGTAAGAAAACATTCATCTTATCCAGAGGAATGACAAGAACCAGTTGGAGACAAAACAGAGGCAAGGGGAAAAATACTGGCCAAATCACTGAGTAAATAGAAGAGTCAGAAGTGTAGTCTTTTAGACAGGAAATGAGAAGGATAAATGATATAAGAGGGTAAAGAAAAAAATATATTTCAAAGAGGGATGAATGCAGTCAAAATAGGTTGTTAGCAACTATGAAAACTGAATAAAGAAATTCATTGGAATTGTCTTGGAAGGGGGAAGAGACACTAACAGAGGCAGTGTAATTGATTAAACTGTAAATATGTATAGAAATATAACAATGCAGCCCCCCTCTGTATAACTACTGGAATAAGAGAAAGAGACAGAGAAAGACAGGAAGAGGGAGGGAGGGAAAATGGAAGGGAGGGAGGGAGAGAGGGAGGGAGGAAGGAAGGAAGGAAGGAAGGAAGGAAGGAAGGAAGGAAGGAAGGAAGGAAAGAAGGAAGGGAGGGAGGGAGGGAGAGAGAGAGGGAGAGAGGGAGAGGGAGGGAGGGAGGGAAGGAAGGAAGGGGAGGGAGAAGTGGCCATATTGTTCAATGTATACATATGGAAGTAGAAAATTGAGGGGATGGGTGATGTTGGGACAGTGTGGGGAGAATGACGGAAGGAGTGACATCAATCAATGTGCATTGACTCATAAACAAACGTGTTGAATTGAAACCCCTTTATACAACTACTTAAATATAATTTTTAATGATGATAGAATTACTGTCAACAAAAAAGAATTAGAGCAAAAAAAGTTAGTCTTAGCATCTGTGTGTGTGTGTGTGTGTGTGTGTGTGTGTGTGTGTGTGTGTGTGTGTGTGTGTACAGAGAGAGAGAGAGAGAGAGAGAGTTTTGTTCTGGGGTTTGAACTCAGGGCTCCACACTTGTTAGAGATGCTTTACCAATTGAGCTACTCAGCCAGCCCTAGAATATATTTTCAAAACACTGAATGTTTGAAATAACTTAAGGCACCTCGCAAATTCCTGGACACTAATGGTAAATACCTGGGAACACAGATATCAAGGAATTGAGGCTTGAGTTGTTATTATTAAAGGTGTTCAGAGTATGTAAAAATAGACATTATGTAACAGGGTAAAAGACAGCAAGTGCACAATTAGACTCTGGGAACAGTATAAGCTAATAGGCTCGAGTAATGTCATATTCTGGAGACATGCTATAAGGATAATAAAGAGTAAAGGAAAAAAAACAAGTTTCACCTGCTAAGAAGTCATTCTTAGACCAAATGTTCAATGTTAAAAGAAAGGAGAGGTCTCCCTAAGAAACTGGAACACAAGTTTGTCATTGCTTGGATTCAGCTGCAACACTGAAAACCAAAGTGTTTTACCCTCATCAGAAACAAGAGATCATAGTGTTCCTACAGCATCCCAAGTTTATATTAAAAATAGATGAGCCCAGGTCCCAAGTTTAAGCCCCACCCACGACCAACAAACATTAAAAAATAATAAACAGTTTTGATGAGGTTGGGTTCACACACATAAATGATCCAAATTGTTATATGAGTCTTATGTTCAGTAAATGCTACCTATGTAAGGTGACCTTTGAATCAATTATTTCAACAAATATGCACCAAACCCTTGTTATGAGGCAGCCATTAACCCAAGGTCTTAATACGGTGCCTACCCAGACCTGTTAGGTCAAAACTATTTCTCATACAAAGTGATATCTACAAAGAAGATGTTGGCCAAGTGGGAGGGGAGGGGATGAATGGTGGAGGCATATGTGTAAGAGAGGTGATCCTAATACAGGAAGAAATAGAATATATACAAAAGTTCAGACCCAATAAGGTGCTTGGCTTGCCTGGCCTCCATCACCCAAAAAAATCCCAAAACCATGAAGATTGGTGGAATTGGAACACTAAGTATAACTGAGAAGTAAGAGTGGGATGCAGAGGGTGCTTCCTGGACTCTCTGACACAAAAGGCAAAGGGAGTCGGGGTCATCAGCTTTTCCCATAAAAGGATGTAGTAAAAATCTTTCTGAAGGAAGGGTCATTGATGGTATGAACGTCTACAGCAAAGTGATAGAGCCAGTCCATGGCTACCCAATCACATAAAGTAAGGAAAAGAATCCTAAAACATTTTGGAAAAGCAGTGCCCACTCCCTACTGCCACAGGGCACATATTTGAGAGAAGAAATGTCAGAATAGAAAAAACAAGGGAGAGAAAGAAGAGTGCTAGAAGGAAGGGCATTCAAAACAGTAGAAATGGTACCCTACTGTGGTAACTACAGCACCACCTGACCAGAAACCTGGGCTACAAACTCAAGCCAAAACCCCCTCATGGAGTGTTGCCCAAGTTGCACCTGACAGGGAAAGAGGTGCAAGGCTATATTCCCAGGTGCACCATCTTTTCATTAGCAAAACTGGAATGTGCAATGTCACATTTACACTTTCATTTTGTGTATTTTTAACTGTTCAGAACCTACATCTCAAAAGTGAGAAAAATATTCTTATCTCAGAAGACCTTGTGTTTTCACCATTCACATTTCTTATTTTACCTTCTTCTTATGACATTCCATTAGACTTATTTATGTTAGATAATTGTCATGTTCTTCATTAGTAGCTTGTGGCTTGTGGCCTAAAGATACTTCTAAGTTGAGAGACTTCGATTTGATGGAACAAATTTCCAGTTGGCCAACCTACTTTGACATTTCTCCAGTTGGACAGCCTACTTTGTTCAAAGAAGTGCAAGCCACAAACCTACAGTCCAATTTTATCAGCAGTAAACTGTCTTACCACCAAGATCACTGTTGCTAATTCTATTAATAGTATTCCTATTAAATTATAAAATTCTCCTGAATATGTGGCAGGTATTCTGGGATTATTTGCTGGCAATGGGAGATTAGAAATCTGACAGGTAAAAAAACTCTTAAGGGGGCTGGGAAGTTGGCTCAGTGGTAGAGCGCTTGCCTTGCATGCCTGAGGCCCTGGGTTCGATTCTCAGCACCACATAAGCAAAAAGCCAGAAGTGGCGCTGTGGCTCAAGTGGTAGAGCGCTAGCCTTGAGCTGAAGAGCTGAGGGACAGTGCCCAAGCCCAGAGTTCAGGCCCCACGACGGGACCCAAAAAAAACTCTTAAGAAAAGTTCCTGGAAGTGGTGCTGTGGCTCAAGCGGTAGAGCACACGCCTTGAACTGAAGAGCTCAGGGACAGTACCCAAGCCCAGAGTTCAAGCCTCACAACCAACCAAAAAAGAAAGAAAGAAAAGTTCCTTCATGGTTCCAACATTGTACACACACACACACACACACACACACACACACACCACACACGTACAACCACAGCAAGAGACACTTTATATTTTCCAGGAGATCCAGTTTCCACTCATTACAAAATCAGGTTCTTAGTACTTTGACCAAGACTAAGTATTTGGGGTAATAATCAAAAGGCTTTATTAATAATAACTCCTGTGAGATTAATCTGATCTTCTTTTAAGACAGTGTGACTACCTGGTAAAGGATGCCATGCAGTTTTGCTAAAAATTCCCTGGGAAGCTACAGCCACACCATTCAGCAGATTCAAACTAATGTGGCTCAGGAACCTACATATCTACCAAAAAAAAGTTTGTAGACATAGGAAATGGCTCCAAATACTCAAAAGAAAATACTCCAGAGAAAGCATAAGACAAATGCTGAACAATGACCATCATTATTCTAAAACGTTGAGTTCATTGAATATGACAGCATTTTCTTACTCTCAAGTAAATCTTTTAAATACTATTTATCAAGCAATTATAAAAGAGAAAGAAAAAAATCAGATCACCTGCTGAAGATGAGCAATGATGAATAATCAGAGTTCCTCCCACAGGATCCAAATCACAGAGCAAGAGCTTTGACAGCTTCTATTTGTATAGTTACGCTCACTGAGAAAAATAGCTGGTCTTCACATTCAGAAAAGAAAAAACAATGCAGGACTCAAATCCTTTGTCTTTTGAGTATCATTTTCCACTTGCTGCAACTTGTTTCTGAAGATTCACAAGGGGGCTGTGACCTTCACCATACTGAGCTGTCAAGGGAAAAGGGGATCTGAGAAAATAAAGTTTGTGCAAGGTGGCCTCACGAGTTACTGGGTAGATATCAACAAAGCTCCTAAATTCGTTTCTGTCCCCCTGTTTCAGCTTCCTCACTTAGAGAAAATATGTATATTGTTTCCATATTCCTTTCAAATACATGCCCTCAAGAATTTGTTCATTTCCAATAAAAAGCCTCTTGTCTGCAATTAAAAAAAAGCACAGGCACACATGCTAGAATAATAGAGAGGCTGGGCTGGATCACTATTTTGCATGTACACCTCACTACAATGCCTCCTATGAAATGAGTATTCAGAAAATGTTTTTATATTCATTATTCCAATTAAATATCCATAAAAATCCATTTCTTTAATATGCAAGTATGTAATCAAATTGACCCAAATCCATAAATCATATCCTTATTTAGAATGGGAAATTTTTAAGCTTTTTACCAGCTATGAGTCAGGGTAAACATACAGAACTACTTTAGACTCACTTTTGTTTGTGGTCCTAAAATGATACGAGCCAAGTATTCTTCATTTCTACATGTTTGTAGACTACTATATATGCCTATGCCCCACAGACAGGCTTACCCTGAGACAGGGGAAGAGTAAACTGAAGCAATTAGAAGGAAGGTTTCTCTAGAAGAACTATAAGAGTTTCATTCTCCTCCATTCTCCATGGGAGATGGTAGAAGTCTTTATCTTCCCTCAAGCTGGAAGTAAATCTCTTCATGGAATCCACTTAGTGAGTGAGTGGTAGAATTCTTGAGGTGTGGGGTGTGGACTTGGGTCTGAATCACATCTGAGAAGTGGCTGTGGTTGAAGATTTCTGCCATAGAAGTAATGGCAAAACTGCTATTGTTGGAAAATAGTTAAATACCCCCCAATGATGAGTGAAAAATGCAAAATTTATGTGGATCAGCTATGAGAGAAGTATAAGGGGGAACAGCATGGTCCTGCAAGATGAGGATCTCTTAGGCAGAAATGAGCTAAGACTAGCAGTCAAAAGACCCAGGAAGCCAGGCACCGGTGGCTCACACCTGTAATCCTAGCTACTCCGGAGGCTGAGATCTGAGGATTGCGGTTCAAAGCCAGCCCTGGCAGGAAACTCCGTGAAACTCTTATCTCCTATAAACCACCAGAAAACCAGAAGTGGTGCTGTAGCTCAAGTGGTAGAGCACTAGCCTTGAGCTGAAGAGCTGAGGGACAGCACCCAGGCCCAGAGTTCAAGCTACATGACCAACAACAACAAAAAAAAAAAAGACCCAAGAAAGGAAACCTAGCAAACTCTAAGCAACCAGTCAGAGCAGGAGTATTCACTAAAATGAAAGGAACTGTGAGAGACTCCCCCAGAAATGATAGGAGAACACACACACACACACACACACACACACACACACACACACACACACACACAATGTTGCCATGAAAGATAATTAACTAATCACACAATGAGTCCAGTATGTGCCAATAAGAGCTCACAGCCCTCTCAGTCAAATAAGGCATTTCCTTCTCCTTTAGCTTCCTCCTATCTTCACCTATAAACACCAGTTATCTTCTTGGTAAGCCAAGGGAGGAGACCATAAGTTCAGGTAGAGAAATAGAGTATTAATTATATTTGTTCAATCACTTACTCATTCACTTAAAGTTATTGCATACACATGATACATTTGGCACTACACTAAGTGCTACTGGGATATAAGTCTTTTTGTCTTAAGTGAGGAAGTGACATGTTTATTTATTTAGTTATTGTGTAAATACTGTACAGAGGGGTTACAATTACATGGGCAAGATAATGAGTACATTTCTTATCAAGCATTGTAGCCTCCTCCTTTGTTTCCCCTTCCCATCCCATCCTTCCCCCGCTCCCCCCCAACTAACCCCCCCCCAACTCTAATAACAACAGATGCTGGAGGGGATGTGGACAGAAGGGAACCTTACTGCATTGTTGGTGGGAGTGAAAACTTGTTCAACCACTTTGGAAAGTAGTATGGAGGTTCCTCAAAAGACTCCACATAGAGCTCCCCTGTGACATCTTATCATATTGCAAACCAATACAAATTGTTCATTGCCTGTTGTAAAAGGCCTTGCCTCCAGGACTTTGATAAAAACAGATAAAACCATGGAAATTGCAGGCAGTCAGTCTAGATTGGTAGGCACACCAACCAGCTTCCAGACAATCAGGTCCAAATAGGAAGTTTGTGCTAACACATAGATAGACTTTTTCTTCCCTGCACTGACACAGCAAAAGCCAGGAGAACAAACACATGGTCACAAGTCAGCGGCTGTGCTAAGCACGGCAAGCAAAAGTCAGCCCTTTATACAAAAAGACAAGTAGCAAATGACCTTACTCCTATGGGAAATAAATATCACACAGAATTGAGAGTGGAATTGTGGTTATCTGAGGCTGTCGTGCAGCTGGAAGGGAGAGGTGGGAGAGGTTGGTCTGCAGGCACTAAGATAGAGTTAGAGCAAGAAGTTCTGGTGTCTGTGGTCTAGCAAAATGACTGTAGATGATGACAATGAATTATACAGTTCAAAAAACTATAAGAAAAGTTCACATATTTTCACCCAATTAATGGTAAATATTTGAGGAGCTAGATTTAAATATCATACAATATAAACATGTATCACAATACCATGTGGTAGCTCATAAATATGTGCAACTTTTGGTTTCATGTCGTTTTTTTAAATTAAATTTCTTCCCTTTGGTGGCTTCCTTCTCACCGAGGCCATCATCTCATCCAGTCCTTCTCCCAGACACTTTTCCAGGATGAATCTAGCTAGAACTACTTGCAGTACCATATCTAATTACTTTTGCTTTTGATGTCATTTTCTCCCCTCAAGTATAAATCCTGCTATATTTTGGTGGTTTCTAGGATTTCTAGGATTTGAACTTGGAGCCTTGTTCTTGCAAGCCAGGTACTCTACTTGAGCCATACACATTACACACTACACACACACACACACACACACACACACACACACACACACAGACAATGAAACATACCAGACGCTCTTCTAAAATGTTGGGGATAGAGAATGAGAACATAGTAGAGGAAGTGAATTTGTTCAAAGTACATTATATATGTGTATGGAAATACCACAAAGAAATGAAACCCCCTTATATTACAAGGGTATGTTAACTCAAAATCAAAATAACGATTCAAATTATAAATTCATTACTACAAAATAGGAAGTACATTTCTGGGTCAATTAGTCTGAGGTTGATTATAGTCTGTTCTCTGTGGACAAGCATGGTACAGTCTTCAGTATCACTGTAGTCTGGCTAAAAGAATGTAAACCATGAAGCCTGCCTTCTCTCCTTGTTATTCCATATATAACAAAGAGTTCCTCAATCTATTGTTTAAACATGTTCTATTTCTATTTCTACTAATTAGCCTTCATACTTTCTCTCTCAGAGGAGAGAGAAATACAACAGCATTTCTTTCTCATCAGTGCTATCTGTACTTGAACCTCAGAACATTCCCCTATTTAACACCTAACAAACACATTGTCCTAACTTTTTGCACAGTATTTTCTAGGTATAGTTGACACCTAATTAGGCAAGCTAAAATAGTAACAGGAATACAAATAATCTTGAAAGATATTTTTGTCTGATTCAGTGAGCACTGTGCAATATTTGTTTTGATACAATATCAACCAATTCATTTTACTAACCCTACTTTCCTTAAGATTATGTTAAAATAGCCTAACAATGCACAACACATACTAAACAGGGTTGGGGATTTGGAGGTAAACTGATAAAAAGCATTATACATATATCTTGAATTTAACATATCCTAAGCTAATCCACAAAGGAAACAGTATTTGCTTAGCCTGTGAGATACTTAAGATACCTAGTAAAATAGATTGAAGTACAGCCTCCTGTAGCACTGCATTACTCATAGGATAAAGCAACAGCCACCAGAATTATGCTATCAATTGTTCAATAATACTCAATGAGCAAGAAATGTCCCATATCTTTATTTTTTTAGCCTGAAAAGTGCACTTATTTATTCATTCAATTAACTTTTTTCTTTATCTTTTTTATTATAGTATAAAGGTGATGTACAGAAGGGTTACAGTTACATAAGCCAGGTAATGAGTACATTTCCTTTTGAACAGTGTCACCCCCTCCTTCATTCTTTCCCAGTTTTTCCCCTCCCATTTCCCCTCGACCTAACTTTTACAGTTCATTTCCCACATAGTTTCTAGTGAGTATCACTGTTGAATTGGTTCACCCTTTATCCCACCATTTCTGTGCTTCATCATGTCTTTATTTTTCCAAACCAAATAAAATTTAATTCAATTTCCAACTAGCCAATATTGATTTAAAAAATGAATAAAGGCAAACAGGTGTTAGAGATGCCTTATTAAAGGCGATGAAAATTGGCCCAGTGCCAGAAGCTCACACTTGTAATCCTATACTCAAGAAGCTTTGATCTGAGAATCTCAGTTTGAAGCTATTCTGGGCAGGAAAGTGTATGAGATTCTTATCTCCAATTAATCACCAAATAAGCCAGAAGTAGAGCTGTGACTCCAGTGGTAAAGTGCTAGCCGTAAGCAAGAACACTCAAGCCCTGAGTTTAAGCCCCAGTACCAGCATAAAAATAAATAAATAAACCAAGAGAGATAAAAATCAAAGTATCATATGCATGTATGAAAGTGAAATAATGAAATCTATTAAAATTGTCTTTAAAGGAGGGGAAGGGAGTAAGAAAGAGTAATAAAGGATGTCAACATTATAGAGGTGGAAATACTGCAATGAAATCCCTTTGTACAATTAATATGTGAATACATAAAAAGGATCTCGTCAAAAATAGAAACAAAATATGAGGACTTCCACCGTCCAGAGATATGAGAAGACCTCGGATTCATGTAGCACATTCAACTGTTTCTAGTTTCCATAGTTTTCTGTGCTGTCACCCCATACTAGGCTCTGCCTCCTCCAGGGTGTGGTCAGCTGGTGGAAACAGATCTCAACTTCCTAAACTCTCATCCCACTTCTACACGAATGCTAGGAAATCTAACTGCACATCCCTAGAAAGGGAAGCAGCATTCTCCAGCCTTGAAACAAACTTTCCAGTCAATAAACTCTCTTGAACCATCAAGCCAAGTCACCAGTGATATTAAAATCTCTTCATGTTTGTTGAGGAAGAATAAATTATAATGAAAATAACATTTGAAACTATATATTGTTGATAACAATTGCCAATACAACCAATTAACCCCCATATTAGTAACAACATAATGGACGAAATACAGATTCTCCTGGTGAGCCTAATTCTCAGTCATTCAGCCACATGAACCGACGGGACCTTTAACAGCCAGCAAGTACAAAAAGGAAAAATGTGTGACAAACGCAGCCTGCTTTTTATCCCCTTGACTCAAGAGTGGCACTCATAAGTCTTCTTATATTCTAATGAACTCATTTAAGTGTAGAAATACTGGTAAATTCTATGTTATGGAAAGTATCTACTTTTCGTAATAACATTTCTACCACCAAATCAAAGACAACCTGAAATGAAAATTGATTTATTCATATAAGGTCCTCATGTGGAAGTGAGACTTTCCAAAGGACCAAAGGATCAATAATTAAGAAAAGGCTAATGAAGACCAGAATATAACTAGACCCTGACTCTCCCTCTCAAATACAGAATGATGATCTAGTAATAAGTCTGCAATTCATAGAATGATAACGCTATGAGGGGTATAGGCAGAGATCGCCTGATTTGCCTCCTTAATTTACAACAAAGAAATCTGAGCTCAAGCAGGTTATATTACTCACCAACCCACAAAAGTAGTTAATGGCAGGGGAAAAAGACAAGGACTGGATCCCTTGACAGTTTATCCACTACATTTTCTACTAAAAATTCAGTTTGAGTAGGTTCTTTAGTTTGTATTTTGTGAAATAGAGGCAACCACATATTTCCAGTTTGAATTTTAAGACTCCAAATGGCTCCTTGGGAGGCAGAAGATAAAAATATTTTCCCCTAAAGTAGAATGGAGGTTCCTCAAAAGACTCCATATAGAGCTCCCCTATGACCCAGCAGTCCCACTTTTGGGCATTTACCCAAATGTTTACAAACAAGACCACACTAAAGCTACCAGCACAACTATGTCTACTGCAACATTATTTACCATAGCTAAGATCTGGAACCAACCCAGATGCCCCTCAGTAGATGAATGGATCAAGAAAATGTGGTATATATACACAATGGAATTCTATGCCTCCATCAGAAAGAATGACATTGCCCCATTTGTTAGGAAATGGAAAGACTTGGAAAAAATTATATTAAGTGAAGTAAGCCAAACCCAAAGAAACATAGGTCTCATGATTTCCCTTATTTGCAGTATCTAGTATATGTATGAGTCAAGCAGAAAAGGTCAGATAAGGTGATGTTAGGAAAATGAACCCTAAGATATGTATTTTAAATGTTTTTTTCTTTCATGCATTTGTTTCTAACGCAATTATAAGATTATTTCTTTGTTGCTTTGTATGTCCCTCCCCCACAGTATAACCCTTGTTTTCACTGTATTTGATGTCGGTATAATTTGTGGAGGGGAAAGGGAAAAACAAATCGTTTAAATAAGGATACAGGTGGACCTGTTGCAACAATGAGAAGTACAAGTTGTCATGTTGAAAATGAACTTTGCAACTTGGGGGAGGGAGGATGGGAAGGGATGGGAAGGGTAAACGAAGTAGGAGGCTACAATGCTTGATAAGAAATGTACTCACTATCTTGCCCATGTAATTGTAACCCCTTTGTACAGTATTTTCACAATAAAAAAAAAAATTTCCCCTATCCTCTTATTTATGATAGAAACCTGCAAATTAAACTGACAAAGATAATTTAATCCAAAAAAACGTACAAATTTGATGTCTAGTATTAATTTTATATGCATAGAGATTTCATTGAAAGAGAAAACTTCAAAGCAACCGTTAAACTCAGAAGATTATAGACTATTAATGAATAATAACAGACAAAAGAGCTGTAACTAGACAAAGGATCTGGTCCTCTAGGACCAATACGCTGTTGGAAAGTGCAAGGAAATACATGGAGGAAACGAATGTAGCTTGTTACTTTTCTAAGGTTTATGAATTCAGACTCATCTTATTGCCATTGGTATCTATTTCTCCATTGGTAAAGGTTGCTCTCCTTACCCTAGTATAGGTGAGAGAATAATTTTATGTCCTTCTTTAGACAACAACAAAGGTGTAAGGGCAGAAGGGTCTTCTTGTATCTCTTCTCAATTGCCTTCTTGGTAACATTCATATCAAAACAAACTGTAAATTTATTGCCAACAGGAACTGTACTTAAAGAACTGTTGATGAATCATGGGAAAAATTGTAATTTCTATTTAAAGATAATTCTGCTTCAGTATGGAATCTGTTTTTCTCAGAGGATCTTTCATTGTATCTGGAGAAGTTTACTTGGTTCCCCGTAAGTTTGTTTGCTCTTGGCATTTATTCATCACCAGAAGTTATCATCTCAGTTTCTGATATTAAAATCTGTTGCTATGGAAACAATTATGGTGTGTCAGGAGACCAAAAGATAATGACTTCATAGGTAGCCTAAGTAGCAACAACTGACAAAAACCTCAGTAACAAATATACTATTTTCATACTGAAGGTGCTAGGAAAATGTGTTGGGAAAGGAAGAGATGGGAATGAGTGAAAATAAAGTGTCATTTCTATGTCTGTGGTTTCTTAAGGAAAACTTATTAATCTTAGTTGGAGAGCTAAAGTTGTTAGAAGATCATGATCTCCCCAGAAGGCTTCAGAAATTGCAAACACAAGATACAGTTTCACAGAATTTACCTATATTGTTTGAGCCTCTCAGTCTGTATCAGCAAAGCAACTACTGGTCTTTCTATGAATATATGACTGGAAAGAAGAGCCAAGAAAAGCACTAGGACCAAGGAGACTTACGAAAATGGCAGCTGAAATAGGTCAGATGAAATTTTCCTGTGAATGGCAGGAGAGACTTCAAAGAGAAAAGCAAAAGAGATGTATATCTCGTATCTTTGAAGAGAGCCGCCAAGAAACCACCAGCCATGGCACTCAATAAGAAAAGCTGCAATCACCACCCTTCTACTTTCCTCAGACTATCAGGACTTCTCCAACCTGGCGACACATTAGAATAAGCTGAAGAGCTTTTCAAAAGTATCCATGCTTTCTGTTTCAAACCTCTTCTGATTTACTTTTTCAATATAACACTCAAGCTTTAAGAGTTCCACTTTTTTACTGTTTAAGTATAGAGAATTAGTTTCTATTGTGACTTTCAAGGTTTGGTAGTCATGTTGTATAAGGACAAAAGTGAACCTAGGCAGACAGTTGGCAGTGGTGTGGTGGTGTAACTGGTCAATCATACTATCCAGTACAGATGTTGCAGGCAATTCAGAGAATGCTATATCATAAGGAAAGTTGTTGTCCCCCCACCCCCCACCACCACCATAAACAGTGTTTTAGGATATTCACTTTGTTCTTCTTTCTGGTTACATAAAATTTAAAAACCAGTATGCTGATGTGATGTGTAAAACAGATATCTAGTCTTTATTCACAGTATGTTGTATCGTGCAATGCACTGGACTGATTCTTTACCTTTCCTAACGAAACCCAGCATACTATCTGCACCAAGCTCAAAGAATGTCAATTTGCCTAGGCAGCTCGTGGATAAGGGTAATGGAAACCCAAGTTTCTACCATGTGGACTGGTGGTAACAAGCACTTTTACTGTTCTTTTCAGTGGAACCTTCTGGTCAAATTGTAATTAGCTAGTATTATATTTATATGCAGGGTCTCTTTTCCTTACCAATGTATTTTCCTACTCATAGCCAACCAATAAATTCAATATCTGTTTCAAATTAAAAAAAAAGTATCCATGCTTGAGCTCAACCAAACCAGTCACACCCTCTGAGGTAGAGTCTAGATACTCTTTAAAGGCTCTCTCTAGTTTACTCTATATGCAGCCAACAGGGAAAACCACATATCCACAAAAACAGAAGACTGAGAGCCTTTGTTGGACAATCTGGCTTGTAGTAATTGATCTAGCTTCTCTCTCCCTTCCTGATCCAGCTCACGGAATCCTGACAACAATACTGTTGTCTATGCTTGTCCAAGAACCCAATTACAGGCCCTAGAGAGAACTGGCACTCGCATCCCAGTCACACAGCAGTCCTAGCCAGGCAGGGGAAGACCACAGCAGCAGCTGTGGAGTCTCTGGCAATTTTCCAAGGTCTTTGTTATTGGTTCCACCCAGGAGATGCTAAAAGTCAGAAAAGGAAGGAAAAACAAAGAGACTTTGGCTACTCATCACTCTCCAAATGCCTCCAGGTAAAGCTGGTTGGCTGTAGGGTCAAGGAGATGAGCAGTAAATTGGACTGAGATTGAAGTTTCCACATACAGCAAATAAGGCTAGACTTTTCCGTATCTGAAAAAGACCACAGATTTATAGAACTTGTCCAAGATGTTGTTAAAGGACGCAAAAAGAAAATGCAAATCAAAAGTGCATGTTTAAAGAAACGGTAGAAGGCAAAACTACCTCCTTTTGGAATCCCACTGAGTTGAGACATTCAAGAAGCTACTTGAAGTTACTTGGTGATTATATTTCTCACATTAGGTCATTTAAAAACATGAAAAATGGATGAATTCTATAACCTCTCATGGTTCTGATTTCAGGGATTCCATCATAGGTAAGAGATCAGAAGATTCAAAAAGAAAAATCAAGATTTTGTTATAAGCTGATCAAGTTATGGGGATCTAATATTCATAATGAGTAGTCATAGATGTGTTATTTTTGTGTCAAAGTAGGACTTGAACTCAGGGCCTTGGGCACTTGCTTGGCTTTTGCATTCAAGGATGGTACTCTACCACTTGAGATACACCTCCACTTTTAGTACTTAATTGGAGTTGAGGGTCAGATTTGTCTGCCCAGGCTAGCTTTAAACTTCAATTTTTAGACCCTAGCTACACAGCCTACTGTGTAGTTAGAACTATAGTTGTAAGCAAACAGCACCTGGCCTTGTTCATTTGACTGTGACAATGGTTATACATGTATACACATATCAGGTCATCCCATTGTATACCATGAATATATCCACTCTTCATTTGTTGAGTTAGTAGTTTAAAATAAATAGGACATCATTTCAACTGGAAACAGGGCTAATATGGTAGAGCACCAGCTATGAGTGAAAAAGCCCAGTGATAATATGATACCCTGAGTTCAAGCCTTAACACAGACACAGACAGACAGACAGACAGACAGACACACACACACACACACACACACACACACATACACACACACACACACACACACACACACACAAGAAGATATTTCAAAAAGGAAATTTCTCTATTTTAAGATCTAATCAAGAGTTGTTCCATATTTGGTCAGATAGGGTAGGATTTAGAAAGCTATAGTAATCCTCTTGGATTATTTTACACCTTTTTTCCTTGCAATCTTTTTTCTTTCATCAGAAGCAACACCTGGCAGCCATCTCAAATCATGAGAGTGACAGAGGACATAAGCTGAAGTATAACCTCTGAAACTTGAAGGTTTTAGAATCCATCAGAATGGCACACTCTTTGGCTGTAGATTGCTGGCCCTCCTGTTATTTACCCTGGCTTTTCTGTCCTCAGAAGTGATTCTCTTTCTTACCCATCATGTGGTCATGCTTTACCTATGGATGAGAGATTTTTAAGAAATGATGAAGTCCTACACCGACCTACAAAGGGTAGACCATTGTCAAGCTCCTTAGATAAACCTAGGTGTAGTAGCTGATTGAGTTGCCCCGAAGAAGTCCCTTTTGGCAGGTATGAACTGACAGTTTCATCAATGGTGCAAAAATCACATTTCTTGGCCCAATGCATCAGACAATAAAAGAGGAAAATAAAATCTCTTTCTACTCTCAATTCCAAAGATCACTGGGTGTTCACTGAGGAATCTCATAAGCCATTTGTATCCTTATAATAAACTAATGTAGTACTCATTTCATCATCACAAATAGATAATATCCCAAATGGGTGGATATAATCTCTAGTAAGCAAAAATCATCCCTATAGGAATATGATCAAAATACTTCATGCACATTATGCAAAATGGACCAGTGAAGCTTGTTGGGGAAGTGGTGCTGTGGCTTAAGTGGTAGAGTGCTAGCCATGCATACAAAGAGACTAAGGACAGTGTCCAGGCCCTGAGTTCAAGACCAAGAACCAGCAAAAAAAAAAAAAAAAAAAAGATTCGGGCTGGGAAGGTGGCTCAGTGGTAGAGCGCTTGCCTTGCATGCATGGGCCCTGGGTTCGATTCCTCAGCACCACATAAGCAAAAAGAAAAAAGCTGGAAGTGGCGCTGTGGCTCAAGTGGTAGAATGCTGGCCTTGAGCTGAAGAGCTGAGGGACAGCGCCCAGGCCCAGAGTTCAGGCTCTACAACCGGACCCAAAAGAAAAAAAAAAAAGATTCATTGTGTGCATATATGGCATATTAAAGTGAAACCCCTTGAACAACTAATCAATGTTAATAAAATAATAAAATGAACCAAAAAATAAAAGTAAACTTAAAAAAATAGTCCTCTGCATTTCTTAGGACTGGTTCTATTCTACTACTGTAGTAGTATGTAGGCTAATAGATGGGTAAATGAACTGGCAAACAGATAAAAAAAAAAAAATAGAGAATCAGGTCGAAAGAAGGCAACCCTAGAGTAATACTGTGTTAGCACCAGAGGCAAATGGGGAAAAGTAAAAGAGCCATCATAAGGGAAAGAACTCTAAAAACAAAATTGACATCATAATTTTGCCAAAACTAAGACTTACTGAAATATGTCATCCTTTCCCAATGAATTCATTTTAGTAGTCTATGTGCCAAATAGTTCAAAGTCTTTACAATATGCTTTGTAAATTTCTTCCAAAGGCCTTAAAAGGCTAAACCAGGCCAGAAAACACCTAGCTTTGGCCTTCCATTTGCAACTGTCAGTGTGGGTTCTTTTTTCTTCAATCCACAGCTGGCAAATTGCAGACTTTCAATATTTGAATCAGACATGAACAACTTGAGACATAATGAAACTTCAACTAAGCAACTTCTCTGAACTCAGTTTTCTCATAAATTAGGCATATCCTCGGAATCCACTCCTGATATATAAAGTTAATGCTGAGTTGCTTTAGACTGTCAGGACTGTGTGTGAGGGTTTTGACAATGCTGAATGCATGAGCCATGGTTTTAGGTGGGAGTTCTGGTTATTTTAAGCTATTTCTCTCTTCTCCTTGGCATAATAACAAAACCAAAAAAAAAAACTTGGAGGGTATTTCTATTTGTTCCTCAGTGCTGCTAGTTAAATAAATAAATAAATATTCATTTCATGGGTAAAAAGTATCCATCCAAAAAAGTATCAGGTAATAAAAGTATTCATCAGTATATACAGGGTAAAAGCCTGCTACCAAGCCAAGCTTGGGTCTTCATTAATCAAAAATTATTTAGGTTCTCCAATTTCCTATAAAGTCAACATCTAATTTGACTGCTGATGGATGTGCAGCCACAAACCATTAAACAATCTATTCAGGAATCTTGGTGATGAGTTTAAAGATTTAAATTCCCAGAGAAACACTGCAATAGAAAAGAAATCATAACAACTGAATGTTTCCATCACTGGGACCTATAGGATGACTTTAAAATTCCCATGAAAAAACTCTCCCTCTTTGCAGATGACATGATCTTGTATTTAAAGAATCCCATAGACTCCACTCCCAAATTACTCAAGCTGATTCAAAACTTTGGCAAAGTAGCAGGTTATAAAATTAACCCCCAAAAATCAATGGCTTTTCTGTATGCCAACAATGAGAAAAGTGTGGCTGAAATTAGGAAAGCAACTCCATTTGTAATAGCCCCACAGAAAATAAAATACCTAGGAATTAACTAAAGAAGTGAAGGACTTCTATGATGAAAACTTTAAAATCTTGAAAAAGGAAATCAACACAGAACTAAAAAAATGGCAAAGCCTCCCATGCTCCTGGATTGGAAAGATTAACATCGTGAAAATGGCAATACTTCCCAAGGCTATCTACAAATTCAACGCAATACCTATCAAAATTCCACCCTCATTCTTCAAGGAAATAGAAGAGGCAATCCAAAAATTCATATGGAACAATAAAAGACCCCGAATAGCAAAAACGCTCCTCAACGGAAAGAACACTGCTGGAGGAATATCAATACCAAATTTCAAACTCTACTATAAAGCCATAGTAATCAAAACAGCTTGGTATTGGCATAAGAACAGACCTCAGGACCAATGGAATAGAATTGAAAACCCAGAAATGAACCTACAGACCTATAGCCATCTAATCTTCGATAAGGGAGCTAAAACAATAGAATGGAAGACAGACAGCCTCTTCAGTAAATGGTGCTGGCAAAATTGGTTAACTACATGTAGAAAACTAAAGCTAGATCCTTATATATCACCCTGCACCAGAATCAACTCCAAATGGATCAAAGACCTTGAAGTCAAAGCAGACACTCTGAAAACATTACAGGATGGAATAGGAGAAACCCTAGGTCTCCTTGGCTCAGGCCGAAATTTTTTGAATAGAGACCCGGAAACACAACAAATCAAAGAAAGGTTGGACAAATGGGATTGCAAAAAGTTGCAGAGCTTCTGCAGGGCAAATGACATAGCTAGCAAGATCAATAGAAAGCCCACGGATTGGGAGAAGATCTTTACTAGCCATACAACAGACAAGGGTCTCATATCTAAAATATACTTGGAACTCAAAAAATTAAACCCCCCAACAACAAATCCTCAAAGAAACAACTGCCCAATAAATAAGTGGGAGAAAGACTTAAAGAGAAACTTCTCTGAAGAAGAAAGAAGGATGGCCAATAGACACATGAAGAAATGTTCAACATCCCTAGCCATAAAAGAAATGCAAATCAAAACAACATTGAGATATCGCCTCACCCCAGTTAGAACGGCAAAAATCAAGAACTCTAACAACAACAGATGCTGGAGGGGATGTGGACAGAAAGGAACCTTACTTCATTGTTGGTGGGAATGTAAACTTGTTCAACCACTTCGGAAAGCAGTATGGAGGTTCCTCAAAAGACTTCACATAGAACTCCCCTATGACCCAGCAATCCCACTTTTGGGCATCTACCCAAATGTTTACAGACAAGACCACACTAAAGCTACCAGCACAACAATGTTTATTGCAGCATTATTTACCATAGCTAAGATGTGGAACCAACCCAGATGCCCCTCAGTAGATGAATGGATCAAGAAAATGTGGTATATATACACAATGGAATTCTATGCCTCCATCAGAAAGAATGACATTGCCCCATTTGTTAGGAAATGGAAAGACTTGGAAAAAATTATATTAAGTGAAGTAAGCCAAGCCCAAAGAAACATAGGTCTCATGATTTCCCTTATTTGCAATATCTAGTAGATGTATGAGTCAAGCGGAAAAGGTCAGATAATGTGATGTCAGGAAAATGAACCCTTAGATGTGTATTTTAATGTTTTTTTCTTTCATGCATGTGTTTCTAACGCATTTATAAGATTATCTCTTTGTTGCTTTGTATGTCCCTCCCCCACAGTATAACCCCTGCTTTCACTATATTTGATGTCAGTATAACTTGTGGAGGAGATGGGGAAATACCAGTTGTTTAAGGATACAGGTGGACCTGTTGCAACAATGAGAAGTACAAGTTGTCATGTCCAAAACGAGCTTTACAAAGTCGGGGGGGGGGGGGGGGAGGAGAAGGATTGGGATTGGGGGGGGAGGGGGGAGGCTGGGAAGGGATGTGAAGGTTAAACCAAAGGAGGAGGCTGCAATGCTTGGTAAGAAATGTACGCATTATCCTGCCCATGTAATTGTAACCCCTCTGTACAGTATGTTCACAAATAAAATAAAATAAAATTAAAAAAAAAATTCCCATGAAAGCTAAGATCCTAAAATATTAGACCACTGGTCTGAAATACTACATTTGAACCACTCCTTTGAACTAAACAGATTTTTTGAAAATAGATAGCATTGGTAGCTGCACCACTGAAGAAAATATATTCTCCCCCACCCCATCCTCATCTGAAGGGATTTCCTAGAATGTCACAAGTAGCCTCACCCCATACCCTCACTTTCCCTTCCCAAAGGATGGGTTTAGAAGACGGGACTGGCCATGTCATACTCCCTAGTACCTCTCTGCTTTCAGGTCAGCAACAAATCATCAAAAAGAAACATGGGCTGGGAATGTGGCTTAATGGCAGAATGGCTTGCCTCGCATGCATGAAGCCCTGGGTTCAATTCCTCAGTACTACATACACAGAAAAGGCCAGAAGTGGTGCTGTGGCTCAAGTGGTAGAATGCTAACATTGAGCAAAAGAAGCTCCGGGACAGTGCAAGTCTAGAGTTTAAGCCCCAGGACTGGTACAAATAAATAAATAAAAGGGAGGAGAAGAGAGGGGAAGGGAGGTGAAGGGAGGGGAGGGGAAGAAAAAAGAACAAAACAAACAAGCCAGGCACAAGTGGCTCACACCTGTAATCCTAGCTACTCAGGAGGCTGAGATTTGACCTTGGTCCCAAACCAGTCTGGACAAGAAAGTCCATGAGATTCTTATCTCAAGTAACTACTAAAAAAATCCAGAAGTGGTGCTGTGGCTCCAGTGGTAAAGCACTAGGCTTGAGCACAAAAGCTCAGGGGCAGCACCCAGGCCCTGAGTTCAAACACACACATACACACACACACATACACACACACTCACACACACCAGAAATAGGCCCACTATAAACACTAATTATAACTTTTTACATTATTTAAGTATTTTAATACATGTAGTAAAGAGTACAAAGTCCACATTCCAATGAAATTGGATCAGGTAAACTATAGGCATTAAGAAAACTTGGAAAAAATTACATTAAGTGAAGTAAGCCAAGCCCAAAGAAACATGGGTCCCATGGTTTCCCTTATTTGCAATAGTTAGTATATGTATGAGTCAAGCCGAAAAGGTCAGATAAGGTGATGTTAGGAAAATGAACCCTAAGATATGTATTTAAATGTTTTTTTTCTTTCATGCATTTGTTTCTAACGCATTTATAAGATGATTTCTTTGTTGCTTTGTATGTCCCTCCCCCACAGTATAACCCCTGCTTTCACTATATTTGATGTCGGTATAATTTGTGGAGGGGAAGGGGAAAAACAAGTCGTTTAAATAAGGATACAGGTGGACCCATTGCAACAATGAGAAGTACAAGTTGTCATGTCGAAAACGAACTTTAAAATTTTAGTGGGGGGGTGGAGGGGGGTTGGGAGGGGAGAAGCTTGGAAGTGATGGGAAGGGGAAACAAAGGAGGAGCCTACAGTGCTTGATAAGAAATGTACTCATTATCTTGCCCATGTAATTGTAACCCCTCTGTACAGTATTTTCACAATAAAAAATAAAAAGAAATTCTGCAATAAAAAAAAAAGAACACCATTGGATCACATGAGTAAACATTATCAGTGAAAGGAAAATGTCACCCAGGCAGAAAGTAACCCAAAAGACCACGCAGACAGAAGTCACTTAGAGGGGAAAAAAATTATTGCCAGCAGAGCTGACCAGGCCTAGTTCTCATGAGGAAAGGGAGAAAATGGCGCTGTCTGGCTCCTGGAAGGTCAGGCCTGAAGTGGGACGTGCCCGCCTACTGCGCAGGCGCTGCCAGGGAGGGCGGAGGTTAGGTCTGCCTGGGGAGCCTTTCCTTACATTTCTCCCCTTTTGGCTTAATGTGTACAGTACTGGGCAGGGAATATGGGCAAAGATTAGGTCTGTGAGGGAGGCATTTCCTTATAATCAGCATCCCAGAAGAATCTAGTGTGTCTTCTCTGTCAGTCTTCCAAAGGTGGCTTTCAACACCAGAGATCAATTTTGTCTAGTTTGGAAATTTATATAAATGGAATCTGAAATGAGTGAACGCCTTTTGTGACTGGCTGCTTTTGCTCTGCTATTTGTGAGGAGTGTGACTGCTTGTGGTTTAGTTTGTTCAGTCTAAGTTGTGTAATATTCCATTATGTAAATTATACCGTGACTTATCCATCAGAAAGTTGGAGGAGATGTCAAGCTTAGGGCTTTCACAAATTATGCTAACATAAGTGTGCTTGTACATTTTTTGGTGCACACAGGCACAACTTTCTGTCAGCTATACACTGATAAAGATGAATCAATGGAGTTCCTACTAGGTGATTGTTAACTTGTTTAGTGCCTGTCTATTTGAAGATACACTGCAGCATCTTCCGTTCCTATTGATTAGCTCTGGAATAGAATGAGGAAACATTACTGCCCACAGAGAACTTAATCATAACTGCACTCAGCTGGAGGAAAAAATGACACAGCCAGCCCAGTAGGCTCATGTAGATACAATGGGATTTTGTGAGAGGGAACAGCACCTGTTATGAATAGAAATTGGTTGTGTGATGAGGCTTTTTGATGAAAAGGACAAGTTTTCTAGGAGAAAATGTAAACTTGAAAGCTTGGGTGCCACCTGCTATTTGTCTAGCTAAACAAAGAGCCTTGAAACTGCAAAGAGGTATCAATAGCTTGTATAAGGCAGAAATGCTGACCATAAAGTAGTTTGTCTTGATGTGGTTGTATGGTATTACTGCCTAAATTTTAATGTCCTCGTCTGTGGGAAAGGAGATACCATCTCAAGCAGTGCCCAGCAGAGCATGTCTCTTAGAAATGTATGCTAAGAGAGAGAGGGAAGACACTTCATAGTAAAGGTCTCTACAATGTAACATAACACACAAAAAAATAAACCTAAACAAGACGACAATAAAGGTCCTCTCTCTACTAAATATTCTTCCACGGAAAGTTGGACTTCCTAATGGCTCATTATGTATGTATGTATTTATTTATTTATTTTGCTGGTCCTGAAGCTTGAAGTTGGAGCCTGGGTGCTCTCCCTAACTTTGCTCAAGGCTAGTGCTATACCACTTGATCCATAGCTCCACTTCCAGCTTTCTTCTTTCTTTTATTCTTTTTTTTTTTTTTTTGTAGTTTACATGGGATAAGAGTCTCATGGACTTTCCTGCCTGGGTTGGCTTTGAACCACAATCCTCGGATCTCAGACTCTTGGGTAACTGGGATTACAGGTGTGAGCCCACTGGCACCTGGCTAATATTGTCTCTTTTTTTGGTGGGGGGCAGACGTAGGGTCTTGAACTCAGGGCCTGGGCGCTGTCCTTGAGCCTCTTTGGGCTCAAGGCTAGTGCTCTACCACCTGAGGCACTTCTGGGTTTTTCAGAGTAGTTAATTGGAGATAAGCGTCTCATAGACTTTCCCGTTGGGGCTGGCTTCAAACCATGATCCTCAGATCTCAATCTTCTGAGTAGCTACCATTACAGGTGTGAGCCACCAGTGCCGGGCTTGTTGCCTCCATCTTTAAAGAATAACTACTGATATTCTGATTTTCACAGGATTTTGGCATTCTGATTGTGACAGGATTTGACCCCCTTCCTCTGAATAAATCATATTGCAACCACCAAACTCAATACTGCATTTGGCCATGAACTCTTTTAAGTAGTATTTTATACAAATAAATGAAATTTTTATGAGCTTGAAGTTTTATGAAAGTGATTATCAAAATTAAAAAAGAATTTCCACTTAGAAAAGAAAGCACACATACACACACACACAGAGCACCAAGGTTCACAAAGCTAAGAAAGTCTTGATTCCTGTATCAATCACAAAATATGCTTTAATTCTAGCTCATTTGATTGTTTAAAAAGATCTACTCTAGGATGTGGCACTGTGGCTCAAGTGGTAGAGCACTAGCCTTGAGCTGAAGAGCGCATAGATAGCGCCCAAGCCCAGAATTCAAGCCCTGCAACCAACAAAAAAAAAAAAAATCTATTCTAAAATACTCAGTACTTTATACCAAGCAACTCTGAGATTATCAGCAACAAATAAGCAGTATTTTCTCTGGTTAGGAGTCTTCATCAAGTTATCATAGTACAGAAGCTCACTTCACAGAGTCCCATATAGAGTCCTACAAAAATCTTCTGTAAGCTGGGCACTGGTAGCTTATGTCTGTAACCCTAGCTACTCAGGAGGTTGGGATCTGAGTTCAAAGCCAGCCCAGGCAAGGAAGTCTGTGAGAATCTTATTTCCAATAAACTACTTGGACAAAATCAGAAGCGGCACTGTAGCTCAAGTAGTAGAGTGCTAGCCTTGAGCACAGAGAGGCTCAGAGACAGAGCCCAGGTCCCAATTTCAAGCCCCCGGACTAGCCAAAAGAAAAGAAAAATCTGCTTGGAGCTGGGAAGGTGGCTCAGTGGTAGAGTGCTTGCCTTGCATGCCTGAGGCCCTAGGTTCGATTCCTCAGCACCACATAAGTAAAAAGAAAAAACCCGGAAGTGGCGCTGTGGCTCAAGTGGTAGAGCACTAGCCTTGAGCTGAAGAGCTGAGGGACAGCACCCAGGCCCAGAGTTCAGGCCCCACGACCAGACCCCCCAAAAAAAAGAAAAAAGAAAAATCTGCTGCAAATGGGTCTGTGGACAAGTAAAATTTGGAAACCTTACTCTTCTTACAGATGCATAATGTGAGAGCATAATGTGAGATAATACTTAAAGCCTCTGAGAGGTTCTTTAGTAAATTAATGTTAACCTAACACTTGCTAAACCTGCTTGATCTAGAAATCCCTTTCCAGGTGCAGTAATTTGGGAAATGGCATTTAAAAGGAACATTCACTAAAGAGTCCAAAACAGAAGACATTCCAAAGACATCCTAGAATGCAAACGCTTTGCCTCTGGGTCAGTCAGGGTTTCACATTACTTAATTACTATATGCTCTTGCAGGTAGCTGCAGTGAACACATGGAAAGCCATAGGGACATTTCCTCTATTGTTTCTTAGTGGAAACATTATTTAAGCAGATGAGTTCCACTCTGACTTTACTAAGAATGATGAGAATTTTCAAATGCAACTTGAATTTTGCTAAGTGTATATCTCATTAATGAGTCATAAATTTTCTCTGTTAAATATGGATGCTTCCAAGGTAGGATTTATATGCTTTATTAAAATGAACAGACTTTAACATTAAAAAAGAGTCCACATCAGCAACTCTAGGTGTATATAGACTTATGATATAGCCAAATGCATAAAAATGTAAATAGTTGGCAATTGTTTCCTTTTCTTCATTTATAAATAAGCAAGACACCTTTTATTCCATATATCTCAGCTTCTGGGTCTGTAAAATATAGAGTACGTTTATTATACCTTCATAAGAGTCAATGCATTAGAGAAAATCTCTTTAAATATATAATAATGTTATCCATCGTTACCCAATCCAAATTTGCACAACTTACATTCTTCCTTCATAAGAATTAATTTCCAAGAGCAAGGATCTGCCATATGGAGTGTGTACCTTTTTGCCACTCCCACTGGGACCATAGTCCTCAAGTCTTCTAGACAGTGAGAAGAATCCTAGATCATTCTTAGGAAGAATTGCTTTCCTACCAGCAAAGCCTTCCTCACCTGCTGCATTGGTAAAACTTTATGCAATGATAGCAGCTTTCTCAGGGGACAGTAGAGTTCCAGGCACTTCCCATTGTCACCTGGCCTTTCAACTATTTTTCTTTCCAAATAGAGATCCTTCACAGGATAGGCAATGGCCTGGTTCACCTACATTATAGCCTGGCACTTTGCAATGGCTGCTTTATAATTAGGGTTGTTATTGACGTTTTATAGTGGAAGAAGGTGTTCTTTCATTGGATGGAGAAAGTTATCACAAATACAAAGCCCTTGCATAAGCATAGAAAGCATGTTTTCATCATTATTAACTGCTTTGGATTATATCCCTGCAGATAGTATTTAAATGCAATTATGTATGGATGAGACATAGTAAGGCATTATCAGTGAAGAATGTCTTTATTACACTAAACTTATCAACTTTGTGCCAGGGAATAGGCCATCATGGAATGAGAGGATGTGTTTTGATGGAAACAAATCACCAAGAGAAGAGACAAGTTATCACATAAGAAGGTAATATAGTGGAATGTCTGGAGATCAAAATACTAGATCCAGGGAAGAATTTTTAAATCATTTAGAAACTATAACCTTGTAATGCATATCCTTTCTACTAAAAAAAGTCTTCAACAATAAGAGTCTCTAAATTCTATTTTTCTTTTACTATCTTGCCCCAACTTCTAGAGTAGAATACTATTTCCTACCAAATCTATGAGCAAACAAGCCAAGAAGCCAGGACATGCCCAGAAGGCTTAACAATTTAAATACATCATCTGATTCAAGTAAGACCATAACCTACAAAACATATTTTTTATGTTTCTTAAAATAACTCTACCAGAGATTCAGGAACAAGGAGAAAATCACTTATCTTTCTCAGAAATATTGCTTTAAAATGATAAGTTGCTCACTTTTATTTATAAAGAATGATTGAGGATGTGGATAAAGTATCATTGGACTTAAAAGTTTCTTATCAAAGCCAGGCACTGGTAGTTCTAACTACTTAAGAGGCTAAGACTTGATAATAGTAATTCAAAGATAGCCTGGGCAGGAAAATCCCTAAGCCTCCTAACTCCAATTAATCACCAAAAATCCAAAAGTGGAGTTGTGGCTCAAGTGGTAAAGCATTAGCCTTGAGCAAAAGAAGTTCAGGAATATTATCCAGGCTCTTAGTTCAAGCCTCAAGAAAGGCACAAAAAAAAAAAAAAGTTTATCAAAATGTGTGGTAGTTCTTTCTAATCCAATAATGCCAAGGTAGTTCTGTGAATAGCTCACTCACATGCAGGTAGGAGATGGCAGGAAATGGTGGCAAGTGGGAGAGACAAAGAGGCTAATAAAGCCACGTATGTATGAGAGCAATATAACTTGAATTGAGGTTTGTTAAAGTACACTTTATCTCTATATAAATATATAAAGGATACATAATATATAGATAATTGGAGAAAATGAAACTTTATCACACATTGTAGCACAACTTCGCACTCATTTTAAAAAAAACAAACAAAAAAGGTCATTTAAAAATTATTTTTCTTTTCCAAAAGTTAAAACCAGGGAATTTACATCAGTGAAACCACCGCAAAGAGGAAACAAACAGAGAATAGCAAACTCCAACAAAGGAAAATGTGTAGAATCCCCTAAGGGTCCAGTATAAACTATGAATCTTATGAATCTCCTTGGAAGCCAAGAGATAAGCCAGAACAACAACTCTTTCCAAACCCTCTTGCATGTGTGTTTCTCTGGATTAGAAATAAGTAGGAATGTGCATCATTTCATCACATAATCAACTTTAAGTAACAGCTGCAGCTCAGACCCTCCAAGAGCCCAGTAGTTTGTTGAGTCTTGCTTCTTTCCACTGTATAGATTCATTACAGTCAAGTTCCCAAAGCACAAAAGCTTCATGCTCCTAAGGCCTCCCATCAACTTGTTCTTGCTTGGTTTGATAAATCACTTTAATATACACTAAAGAATTGAAAAATAGAAAAGCAATGTATGCCAATCAATAGGCTTAACAAAGAGTTCCTTTTCCCAATTTTGACTCTAAAAGACAAATTCACTTGTGGCCTTAAAAAAAAAAAAGAGGAATTATATAGAAAAGACTAATAACACCGAAGCTAAGTTAGGACTGAACTAAAATCATTGCAAGTGGTCTTTCCTTAAAGCAGGGAGAACAATTATTCCCTGTGGTATAGTGTCTTCTCCAGAAGATAAGGCAGCCAGATTGTTGGTGTAGGTGACAAAGATTCTCATGGTGGAAGAAATCTAGGACCCAGATTTCCAGGTTTTTGTCCCCTCTATCTTATCTTTACCCCAGGGAGCATTGGGACCTTCAGGAGCAGCTGACAATTAACATGTCCAGATAAATCAAATTATCTCTGGGAAAATAAAGGATAACTTGGAGAGAGGATTAGGGAAGCCAAAGCTTGAAGCTAGTACAGTTTACTTTAGGGCATGCCTACAGTCCTCTGTTTGGAAATGGCAACCTTAAATTTACTTAAACCAGCTTTGAGCTTCAAGGACAGCCATCATTTTTTCATAACCTCTTCTAGGCATCTGGCAGCATAGAGAAGAAAGGAAATTGACAAGTTTCATTATGTTAATCATATTAGCACAAATTCTTGTCAAGACAGCTATCTATACAGAGGGAAATGTTAGATTTTTTAATAAGTTTTTTTATTGTGAAAATACTGGACAGAGGGGTTACAGTTTCATGAGCAAGGTAATGAGTACATTTCTTATCAAGCATTGTTGCCTCTTCCTTTGTTTTCCCCCTACCATCCCTTCCCTCCCACCTCCACAACTACATTCCCCCTCCCCCCAAGCCCCCAGCCTCCACCCCCCCCTTAAATTGTAAAGTTCCTTTTTCAACATAGTGTTTTGTACATCTCATTGTTTGTTTTTTGTTTTTGTTTTTGTCTTTTCTTTTTTGGTACTGGGGATCAAACCCAGGACGTTGCACTTGCTAGGCAAGCGCTTTGCCACTGAGCTACATCCCAGCCCTTACATCTCATCGTTACAATGGGTCAACCTGTATCCCTATTTAAACATTTTGTTTTTTTCCTTCCCCTCCTCAAATTATACCAACATCAAATACAGTGAAAACAGGGGTTATACCATGGGGGAGGAACATACAAGAATGGCCAATAGACACATGAAGAAGTGCTCAGCCTCTCTAGCCATAAAAGAAATGCAAAGGCTTGGAAAAAATTATATTAAGTGAAGTAAGCCAGGCCCAAAGAAACATAGGTCCCATGGTTCCCCTTATTTGCAATATCTAGTATATGTCTGAGTCAAGCAGAAAGGGTCAGATAAGGTGATATTAGGGAAATGAACCCTAAGATATGTATTCAAATGTCTATTTTCTTTCATGCCATTGTTTCTAACACATTTATAAGATTATTTCTTTGTTGCTTTGTATGTCCCTCCCCCATGGTATGATCCTGCTTTCACTGTATTTCATGTCGGTATAATTTGTCGAGGGGAAGGGGAAAAACAAATCATTTAAATAGGGATACAGTGTGGACCCATTGCAACAATGAGATGTACAAGTCATTATGTAGAAAAAATGAACTTTACAACTTTGGTGGGGGGGGTAGCAGGGAGGATTGGGTGGTGGAGCAGGGGGAGGATGGGAAGGGATGGGAAGGGGAAACAATGGAGGAGGCTACAATTCTTGATAAGAAATGTACACATTATCTTGCCCATGTAATTGTAACCCCTCTGTACAGTATTTTCACAATAAAAAATAAAAATAAAAAAATAAAAATATAAAAAAAGAAATGCAAATCAAAACAACATTGAGATACCACTTCACCCCAGTTAGAATGGCTAGAATCAAGAACTCTAATAACAACAGATGCTGGAGGGGATGTGGACAAAAGGGAGGCCTACTGCATTGTTGTTGGGAGTGTAAACTTGTTCAACCACTCTGGAAAGCAGTATGGAGTTCCTCAAAAGACTCCACAGAGAGCTCCCTTATGACCCAGCAATCCCACTTTTGGGCATTTACCTGAATGATCACAAACAAGACCATATTAAAGCTACCAGCACAACTATGTTTACTGCAGCATTATTTGCCATATCTAAGATGGAACCAACCCAGATGCCCCTCAGTAGATGAATGGATCAAGAAAATGTGGTATATATCACATGTGATATCTCTCTCTCTATATATATATATATATAGAGAGAGAGAGAGAGAGATAATGGAATTCTCTGCCTCCATCAGAAAGAATGGCATTACCCCATTTGTTAGGAAATGGAAAGACTTGGAAAAAATTATATTAAGTGAAGTAAGCCAAGCCCAAAGAAACATAGGTCCCATGGCTTCCCTTATTTGCAGTAACTAGTATTTGTCTGGGACAAGCAGAAAAGATCAAAAGCTATATACATATGACCAGATAAGATGAAGTTAAGCTAAATGAACCCCAAGATAGGGACACAAGTGTTTTTTTCTTTCTTGCTATTGTTTCTAATGTATTTATAAGGTACCGAGGGAAATGTTTATTAACATTGAGGTTTCAGCTATTTCCATATATGTTAGTTATATATCTTATTTACCTCAATATATGCAAAGATCATCATGTCATCATAATAAGAAAATTATATTCTATATTATTTTTCTATATTATTTGTCCTTGAGTTATTGAGAAGTATATATTAGGATTGATAATAATCCAGGAGCCTCACTGGAGCCTATACATGCTTTCATACATTTTGGACCACCACATAGTGTCCTTAAATTCATTACATTAGTTGATAAGTTTAACAAGGCATGAAGGAGAAGACATATTGGTACTAAGGGTATGCAGATTGACAACCCTGTTCCAACCTGAGAATTCTAAAGTTTTGATCAGTATTTTTCCCCACACTTATCACCTCCTAGTGACCAGGATTTCCACATCTCCGACTCATCTCCTTAAAGAGTGAATTCTGAGTGGAGGCAGCTTATTTAATGATAAAAATACAGACTTAGAGGTATTTAAATTCCAGCTCTGACATTTCTAGTCATCTGATCTCACACAAATATTGGGCCGCTTGAGATTAAATTTCCCCATCCATTAAATTTTATCCAAAAGTCTAAAATAGGAAGAAGGGATTACCAGGGGTTCTTTCAAAGTGGTGGTGGTTTGAGTTTCTACTCTATTTTACAACTTTGTACAGGCTGAGTTTACATTGAAAATTTTTGTCCAATAGGGCTGAAAATTATTTCTACCTGATAGAATATGTAGCCATAAAGGTTAAAATTTATGGCCTTGTTGAATATTACATAATTTTGCATCCAATATAAGAATCTCAGACTTGTATTGCCTACAAGCCATCAGACTTCTCAAATGCTCTCTGAGCAGTGTTATTATTTAGTGGGTTATTCATTAATTAAAACAGTAAATAAGATCTTTGAGGTGTTTCATTTCATATTTTCATGAGATTCCTGATTTATTAGCTTCAAATAATTATTCAAAGGGATTTAAATATAGCATGTCCATTAGTATGTTCAAATATATCTTGGTCAGGAGACTTGATTTTTATATTGTGAAAGTTATGCCTTACCAAGAGTAAATGGCCTTTAACTTTGGGTTTAAAGATGATTCCATGAAGTGAAATAATAATAATGGCAATATTTATAATTTATTCAGCAGCATTTTCCCTAAATATCCATATTACATGTGCTAACCCATTTAATCCTCACAACTCTGTAAGATAAACATTCTCCCCATTTTATAGACAATAAAACTGTGGTGTAAAATGGCTAATGAAATCACCCAAGGTGGTAATGCTAGCATGTATCAGAGCTGGTATAGAAACCCTTTAAGGAAGGTAAAGGGATCTAAACCCTAACTAGTTGGCAGAATTTCTTTCAGGGGAAGTGAGGGAATGTTTAAAACAGAGTTTCACTCTGTTTCACCAGTCCAGGCTGGCCTTAAACTTTCAATCCTCCTGTCTTAGCCTCCCAAATGCTAGAATTATAGTATCATACCACAAACCAGTTAGGACTACCCATACCTTAGGAAACAAGAAATAGTATACTACCAGATCAGAGATTACCCTAGTGACTTTCTCCTTTAACCTAGACACATGCATTCTGGGAGATCCTTTTCCTCCTGTGTTCAGGACAGTTAGGCATCTTGTGCCTTATTGTCCATAAGTACTAAATGAATTCTTACTTTTCTTTTTTTTATTTTAATTTTTGCTGGTCCTGGAGCTTGAACTCAGGGCCTGAGCGCTGTTTCTGAGCTCTCTTGCTCAAGTCTAGCACTTTACCACTTTGAGCCACAGCGCCACTTCTGGTTTTCTGGTGGTTAACTGGAGATAAGAGTCTCATAGACTTTTCTGCCCAGACTGACTTCGAACTTCAATCCTTACAGCCCAGCCTCTTGAGTAGCTAGGATTGCAGGTGTGAGCCATCAACGCTGCTTAATGCTTAATGCTCGAGTTTGTCACTGTGTTCAGCACCAAAGGCCTGAAAGATGAACATGATTATAAGGTTATTTCCTATCCTATAAGATTATATTCCTATTTCTCTTGAGGGAGGCCAAACCTTTAAGTCAGGGATTCTCAAGGTTTGGCCCACAGACCCTTAATGGTTCCTGAGACCCTATTAGATTGCCACGTGGTTGAAAATGCCTTCATAATAATATTAAAGTATTATTTGTCTTTTTAGCTGGTCTCAATGTTCACAGAAACAATGGTGGTCAAAATGCTGACATGTTAACAAAAATCAAGGCAATGGTATGAAATTGTACTTGAAGTCATTACATCTGTCACCATCGTGCTCTCATGGTTAAAAAGAATATACCAATTTCACTCAAGAGCCTCTTTCGTGACTCAATTTTGTTCTAATAAACTTTGTGTCCAAGTACGAAGGGAACCTAAAGTACAGCTACTACTTTGAGGTGATCTCAAGGAAGAGTAGCCATCTGAGTTGTAAGATGAGTGACTGCTTTCTTCATGAAAACCATCTTTTCTTGGAAGCATGATTGACAAACTAGCTAGTGGGAATTTTTTCAACAGCAACCCAAATAAGCCAGTCACTTCAAGGAAAACTGACAGCATTTTGTTGGCAATGATAAGAAATTGAGCTCTCAACCAAACCAATAGGATTTTGGAAAGGTTATATGCACTACCAAGCTCTTGACAGCTTTAGTGTTCTTGAAGATTTTTTCTGATAAGGTAAATGATATTAACCAGCATGATTTTTTAAGACCCTGTAGCAAAATGTTATCAACACATTTCAGAAAATCTGCATAATTCAACAACTCAATTTTCCAAATGACCAGTACATGCAGACACAAGATCATACAAAATATAAAAGATCAATCCAAGGTGCCAGATTGACCAAGGCTCTTTTTTGTCCAGAGAACAAAAAGCCCTCAGACTCTACATTACAAGTCACCCTTATAAAAACTGTGGATGAATTCAGGCGCCGGTGGCTCATGCCTGTAATCCTAGCTACTCAGGAGGCTGAGATCTGAGGATTGCAGTTCAAAGCCAACCCAGAAAACCGGAAGTGGTGCTGTGGCTCAAGTGGTAGAGCGCTTACCTTGAGCTGAAAAGCTGAGGGACAGCGCCCAGGCCCAGAGTTCAGTCCCCAAGACAGACAAAAACAAAACAAAACAAAACAAAAAAACAAAACTGTGGACGTGTGGTTAAGGAGCAAACAGGAAGAAGACAGAAGAAAGGAAGAAAGAAGGAGGGGGAGGACAATGAGGAGGAGGAGGAAAGAGGAAGAGGAGGAAGAGGAAGAAGAAGAAGAAGAGGCGAAGAAGGAGGAGGAGATAACAAAGAGGACAGAATTATCTGAAAAGACTAATGAAAGCCAGGTACCCGTGGCTCACACCTGTAATCTTAGCTACTCAGGAAGCTGAGAGTTGAGGATTGAACTTAGAAATTCTTATCTCCAATAAACCAGCAAAAATCCAGAAGTGGACCTGTGGATCAAGTGATACAACTCAACACCCAGGTCCTAAGATCAAGCCTTAGTAGTGTCACGTACGCGCACACGCACACACACATATACAACTAATGAAATACTCTGGCTTTTCCATGTAATCCGGTTGTATCTAGATTTCCTCACATTCTCTACCTCCACAACAGGGTGCAACAGAACAAACACAGAGAAGATAGAACAACCCAGTCATCATTATGTGCTACACATCACAGAGATGCACAAAAACACACAAAATGCCACTTCTCTCACTCAATTTCTGTTTGGATAATAAAGTCAGTTTCATCTTTTAAAAAAATCTGTCACTTATATTAAAATGTAATAGGCTTATTAATAATTGTTATTCTTAGACAAATTTAAGTAAATAATATGGTAAGTATTGATGAAGTCAAAGTTCCTCAATATCTTCAAGAATATTTTAAGTATGAAGGGGTCTGAACAGTAGAGGGTATAGGTTATTGTCAGAGTTTGCATCTTAAAGGTGCCCCATCCCCCAAGACTCATGTATTAAGGTGGCTCTATTGGGAGGTAGTACAATCTTTAGATGGGCTTCTGGAGAAGTCTTTCAGGTCTTTGATGGCATACCTCCAAAAGGTACTATGGACCCAGTCCTTTCCTTATCTTTTGTCTGTTTGCTTGTTTGTTGTTCATTTGTTTTCCTTCTGCCAGGAAGTAAGCGCTTTGGCTCTGCAATAAGCTGTGTCATGATACACTGCCTCCTCATGGCCCAATCAATTATGGACTAGAACCTCAAAAGTGCTGAGCCAAAGTAAGTATTTTTGGTCTTTGTAAGTTGATTCTCTTATAAGTTGTTATACTGATGAAAAAGCTAACTTACAGTTACCAAAGATGGCTTTCTATTTAATCCATTTGAAAGTATAGGTGAAGATCAGAAAACATTATAATTCTGATTCTTCTCAACTTGTCTATCTCTAGAACCTGTTCTTAAGTGAGGAATAAGAATAATTCCCATTTATACCAAAAGCCATTCCAACCCAACATCTTTGTATACCTATAGCATCTCCCTTTGTGCAGTGAAGGGTAACCATTCTTGAAGAATCAGAATCATAACTTCTATTCTTCCACCTCTGATAAGTACTTTAAACATAGAAAGTCTATTATAGACTTTCATCAAGAAAATGTGTCTCGTAGGGGCCTACATTTTGCTGCAGATGGACTGTTATTATAGTAGAGCTTACAGGGTCTGGGATGAAACACATGCAGCTTCTTTTAGGAAGGGTCACTCTCTTAACTAAACAAGGCCATGAGGTAGATAGATAAGGTCTTCAATCGGCCAGACCAACCCAAGCGGACTTTCTCAATCTGCTATAGCAACAAGATGGCCTCTCCACCCAATACAATATTTCTTAACTCAAAGTATAATGGGCCTAATTCACAAATGCAGAGCAAATAAAACAAGGCAGCTCAATTTCATATCCCTGCACCTGTAGAGCACTTTATCATGTGCAGAGCATTTACAGCTGTCATTGGTTCTCCCAACACTACCATGAGGTGGGATGGACAGTATTATTTTTCATTAACCAATGAACAGGCAGAGACAGGGAGAGATGAATCACATAGCAGCACTCATACAAAAGCTTGAGGCTGCACTGAGCTGAGTCTCCTGAAAACCAGCAACACTTTTCATTTCTCTGTGGAAGCCCTGGCCATTTGGGATTTGAAAGGCCAGTGGCCATCCTCACCCCTTTATTTTTATTTCTTGTAGACTCTGCTCTAATACTTTGACTCAGAAGCAAGAGAACTTGACTTTTAAATAAATCACATCCAAGCCTGGAACTTCTCCATTCTAAAAATATTTCCTATGCATCCCTAAGATTCCTTATTGCTCTCTCTACAAATCAGAACTCGATAAACAAGCTTTGCTATGAGGTATAACACTAGTTACCTCCTGTCTCTCTTATCACTTGCCTAGTAATATGTGTCAAAGTACTCAAGTTGTAACAGAGATATATTTATTCTGGCAGTGCATATCCCCATATTTTCCAGATGGCTAGATACAGATCAAGTCATAAAGAGCACTTTCCAAAATACTTTGCTCCTAGAAAAGATACAGGAGCTAAAAACTAAAGTCCCCAGAATCCAAAAGCTTCCTACTTTATGTCATTCATTGTTTCAGTCATCTGAAATAATAATGTAGAGCCTGGAAGACCAGTAGCTTAGAATGTGGGGAGAAAGTCTTTGTCTAGGATTCTATGAATAAGGTGACAAAGTTTATATACAGACTCTTGTTTTCTGCCCTATCACATCTATGACTACACAGAATATCTGTTTGTGTGTGTGTGTGTGTGTGTGTGTGTGTGTGTGTGTGAGAGAGAGAGAGAGAGAGAGAGAGAGGGAGGGAGGGAGGGAGGGAGGGAGGGAGGGAGGGAGGGAGAGAGATCAGGGCCTGGGCACTGTCCCTTCATATTTTCCTTCAAGGCTTCCCCTCAGTCACAGCTCTACCTCCAGCTTATTGGTGATTAATTAAAGATAAGAACTTCCCAGACTTTCCTGTCTGGGCTGACAGTGAATCTCAGTTCTCAGATCTCAGCCTCCTGAGTAGCTAGGATTACAGGCAAAAGCCACCAGCACCCTGCTCACAGCATATCATCTTAAGAGACTGGAAACAGTCTGAATATATATTCCAAGACATCATAGGACATTTCAGGCAGAGCCATATTGGAGCTAAGCTCTGCTAGGCCACTATCATGGTGATCCAACTATGATGCATTTACCACTGCTACCCGTACCAAGCTGCAGGGACCCTGGCAGCCAGCGCGCGCTTACCTAAGGTCCAGCTCCCACTTAGAACTCGGGCCTTCCAGAGACAAGCATCCAGCAGACATTTGCTCCAGTATGACAGTAATGATAAATAGAGTAAGCAACTAAACTTTGCCACTTGAACACAGGATTATTTTCAGCTGAAGGCAATTGAGGAAAGGCAGATTTTAAGAAACAACAACAACAACTCTGCACTTTGCTGTTTACCTATAAGTAGAATATAAATTTTATAAAGGCATCCTCCCATCCTCCCTTCTCTTTCTCTCTTCTCTACCAGGAAGCACCCATACATCACTAGCAACAAGTCTAGAGCCTTATCAATGCAGAGATGGCACGAAAGAAGTCTATATAACAAACCCAACTAGTCAGTCCTTATTTTCCAATAGCTCCCTTTACATTTACCCTCTCACAGACTGCTACTCCAGGTACCTCCAAGTCTTTTTCCTTTATCTTTCCATTTCTTAATATAATACATAAACACAAGTTCTTATCATACTTTTTATACATGCACTTGAGGTTCCCTAGGCAGCTATGTTAAATGCACCCTTTTCTCCTGTTAATCTGACTTTTGTCAGTCTAATTGTCAGGGCTCCAGTTACTAAGCCTATAAGGAGTGAAAGATTTCTCCCCACCCCCTTACCTGTGAAGTCTTCTAAGATGTTCTTTGATTCTGTGAACATTAATCGACACAGGGAATGCAAGATTGAGGCAGGACTGTTCCTTTAAATTCCCAAGTGATCAGAGTTTGCAGATCAACAGAGAGATTCCTTTTACGCCTCATCCTTCTTTCTTTCTTCTCTCCATTTTCTCCTCTGGGGATGCTTTAGGGCCATCAGACAGGCCTTCAATGCAGGCCCCATGGCACACAGGCTGCTGGCTGCCCAGGGGATGACTCCTGACTAGGAAGCTGGGCAAAGAGTGGGAAAGTCCTACCTTGCCAAGTATGAAGCTGATTTCACCTCATTTCCCAGCATAGATACTGGAAGTAGACACATGATTGTCGAGCTTTCCTGGTGGCACCTACGTGCTTTTGATGCTAGGCTTTGCCAGACAGTCCAGCTCAGATCCCAGCAGTGCCTCAGAGATGGCCCTCAAGTAGCTAGCTAACTCCTCTGAACCTTATTCTTTTCATCTGTAAATGAGGGCAAAATGCCCATTTGTAAACAAATTATTTGTGTAAAGTTTCCAGAACAAGGTTTCATACATTTCACATTCCCTTGCCTTTTCTGCTACTACCAAAAGGAGAGAATCAAATAATTAAGCCAACACAGAGGAACACAGCTCTTGCAAACCTGTTTTCTTCTTCTCCTTTTGCTATGAGCAATCCGAATCACATCCACTTTTGCAACAGAAGCTGTGGCACGTGGACTCTTAGTAATCAGCACTCACAGCCCAGGTGCACCCTTCCTTGGTAAGGAGGAAAATGTTGACAAAATTCTGAGACCCAAAAGTTAAACCAATCAATAGCCTTTAGCTTGGCTGCACCTTGGAATTAAATGAAGGATATGAAAATATACAAAGGTGGTATTTTTCTGATTTCATTGATCTAGGATAGGGTAAATGGTTGTTAAGACAAGGGTGAGGCATGAGTATCAGTTTTTCAAGGCTCCACACTTGATGCAAATGTGAAATGGCCAAGAGCCAATGGCTTCAAGTTGAACAGACAGGCCTCACTCCAGAGAAAACTTTGGCTTTTATTGTCTTCCATGTATGGACTTTATCGTCGCCTCTGTACAGATGTCCCTGTCAGAGACTGATTTAGAACATTAATACGTTTGTTTCCTGGGGGCTTGCAGTTAGTTCTAGCCAGCAATCATTAAAGGGAGCCTTGTTCTATTCTTTTTGTTTTTCACATTTTAAATTTTAAATTCACTCCAAAAGTCTCAACCACCATCGGATCATTGTGTCAAGAAAACACAGCATGCGCACTGTAGAGAGTGGGCTAAAGTTAGGCCTCTGGTGCTTGTTACGCTCACTTGGAGACATTTTATGCTTCTAATTTGCGGTCTAGTTTTATTCTCCAGAGTTACATGCAGAGGTCCTAACAGCCAGTCAGCTAGGGAAGTAGGAGGGTTTGAAGGGAGGTTAGGGACAGCTGAAAGAATCAGAGCTCTTTCCTTAGGGGAAGAATTTTCAGATAGCCACATTCTAGATGTCATGCTATTAGATCTCTGGCCAGAACCGCAACATCTGGGGAAAGAAGTAAGGACACTCCAGTTGGAGAAGGCTTCCTGCAGTCTTTCCTGGAGGGATCTGTTAAATGAAAATAATTGGTGACTTCTTGTGTATGCTGCCACCTGCTGGGGAAGGGATTTATTTCATCCCACACACAGCAACTCACATGAGAAGAAAGTCACTCAGCCTCCACCAAGGTCAAGTTCAGATACCTGCCTCCCAAGTTTAATGCTGTTACCTCCCCCCCTACACACACACACACACATGATTACACGTTTTTCTTGAGACCATACACTTCATTTACAATCAAATTGAGGTGGCTGCTCTGAGATCACTAAGGGATGGCCCAGTGTCCTTGACCAGGTTTCCAGGGTCTGATCAGTTCTCTGATCAGCCTGGCAGATCCACCTAAACTCAGATGCTCCCTACTTAAGCGAATGATTTGCAATGCTTGTTCTCACAAACATCAGTAGAGACTTACTCCTTCTGGCCCAGCTCAAATCCCTTAACCTCAGACTCAGGCATTTTACCCTTTGGATCTGGCAGCATCTCGTCTCTCCTCTTTACAAGGTGATCCTCCTTTCATGAATCCTCATTCCATTCACCTGCAACAGCCCCTGCTTTGGGAACAATTAGGTCCTGGCAGCACCTCTTCCTAGAAGAGGTGGGAAGCTTGCCTCTTCTCTCCCAATCCTCGCTCTGGTGTTTGTCCAAGATGAGAGGCCCTATTGGGTCACCCACGCTCAAGAAGCCTTTGTGGAAGCCACAGAGTCATAAGGACCAAACATTCCCCACCGTTGAACAATGTTGACAGACAAAAGCCAAGAAGTCGAAGACAGCATTGCCTCTAGAAGCGTTTAATCAACTAGGATAGGAGAGAGGGTGAGACCATCCATCTCCATCCTGACTATGCCCCATATCACTGAGGCCTACACCAGAGAAGTTGATGTCTGGACAGGACTGAGCCATCCATTTTTTTTAATATACCAAGTGTTTCAAATGTGAAGTCAACATTCAGACCTACTGCAACAAATGCAACCAAATAAGTTGAATGTGGTATCCAACTATAAGACGAAGGTGCTAAGGCAGGACTTGCATGTTGAGTGATCTGTTATAAAAGCAAATGGGAGAAGCTCCTCCAAGGTCCAAAAGAAGAATTCTTGCTATGAAATTAGTGAGGTGAGTGCCCTGCTGGGTCAGCTTGTGGGCAGAGATGGGAGGGACAGCCTGGGAGAGAGGGAGGCACAGAAGACACTGTGGACAAAAGGAAAAGTACTCATTGCCTGACGCATGTAATTGTAATCCCTTTATTCATCAGCTTTAAAATAACAATAAAGTAACTTGAAAAATAAACAAACAAAACTTAGAAGCTTCCCCTCCAAAAAAAAAAAAAAAAACGAGTAAGATTGTTCTAGAGTAGTAAATGTGGTAACCATCCCTACATTGTTTAAACTGCCGTGAGCTGAGGACCTCCTGTTCTCACCTTCCTCCTCGTCCTTTTGGTCACAGTTGTTAAGTTTTTTGCTCAGTGTTTTGTTGGAATTTGCCATCCTCAAGTGACCTTCTCCTCCGACTTTTGTTCCACAGTTCAGCATAGCCTCCTGGTAAGAAGGCTGAACTGTCCTCAATGGAAACCCCGTAGGCCAGAGGTGCAATCTGCCTAAAGCCCAGAACCAAGCAGCTCTCCCAGCCCAGGTGCCTTCCTTATCCTAGTCTCAGCCCTCTAGATTGTGTCACTCTGATGATAAAGGAAATCCTTTCCTAGAAGAGGAGTGAGGAGGGTTTGTCCCACAAGCCTTGGGTGGACTGACCACATCCCCCACTCAAGATCTTCCCATCCCCCGAGTATTTCCAGTCCTATCCTAACCCCATCCATGGTCATATAGACAAACTACACTTGAGGAGCCAGAAGAATAAGGCCAGACCTCCTGCCCAGGAAATGATAGCAAGTCAGCCTCTTACGTAAACAAAAAGCGGAACCTGTAAAACCAGAACCCAATAAACGCGTGAGACTTTGTATCCATTCTCTAAATGTTCCATGGATAGGGTGAGGTGGGAGGCGGAGCAGACAAGAGTTGAGATCCATGCACAAGGCCATGAACTTGAGTAACCCTGCTAGACCACTGACTAGTTTCTGCAAATGTTCCCTGTAAGTTGTGCATACAAGCACATTCGGAAGCCCCACTGTGTAGTTTTCCTGTCTAGAGGGGATAAGCACTTTGCTCCTAGCATTGTCTAAGATTTCCAAGAACTTGGAATCAAGGCAGCTGTTTCCCACACTGGAATTTCAAGTTATCCAATGGATGTCCAAATACATATTCAGGCCCCTGGAAGGAGACATACCAAACCTATCTGGGCTGCAAATAGAAGAGAGCAATTTCCATTGTTTTGCTTTGCTTTTTATCCCTTCTGCCTCATGCATAGAACCTAATACAATATAAAAAGATCGTAACAAATGTGAAATACAAAAATAAATGTCTTTCTCTTTAAAGCCCACAGTTGCAAAGCTACTTTATCATAAAAAAAAAAAACTTGGAATATTTAGTTCTCTTTTATCAGCCTCTCTCTCTCTCTGTCTTTGTGTCCCTCTTTTTCTCTTTCTCAATCTGTTTCTCTGTCTCCCTCTCTCTCTTTCTCTCTCTTTCTGTATAAGTTCTAAGGCTTGAAATCAAGCCCTGGCACTGCCCATAAGCTTTTTCACTCAAGGATAGTGCTCTATCACTTGAACTACACCTCCATTTTTTTACTTTTTTTGGTAGTTAGTTGGAGGTAAGAGCTTCACAGACTTTCCTGCCTGGGCTAGCTTCAAACTAAGATTCTCAGATCTCACCCTGCTAAGTAGGTAGAATTACAGGCATGAATCACCAGTGCCTGACTCCCAGACTCTCTTTTCATATTTTATTCCAGAACCTACTTATAACCCTTTCACTGTAAACCCATGAGGTTCTAAACATTAATGAAGATTTTCAGGAAAACTTACTGCTGATCCTGAACCGTAAATTTTTATAAAATATGAGTCCTTTCTCAGTTTTCACAAAAAATAAAAAACACTGGGGCTATAGCTCAGTTGGTAGAGCACTTGCCTAGCTAGCATGTGCAAATCCATGAGTCCAAGTTCTAGTACTAAAAAAAGCCCAATACATACATAATTATACATATTTGCATAATTTTAATGCATGCTTTTATTTGTATATCTATACATAAATACACATAGTTTACTACTTCTTTGAACTTTTTGTTAATGTTGGTAGTACCAGAATTTGAACACAGGACCTCAGAGTTGCTAGACAGACACTTTATCACTTGACTATACTCATAGTCCTTTTTGCTTTGGCTACTTTTTGAGAATAAAAGTATCACTTTTTGCCCAGTCTGGATCACAATCCTCCTACTTATGCTTCACATCTTAGCTGGAATGACAAGTATGCACTATGGATCCTGGCTTTTTCTGTTGAGATAGAATCTTGTGAACTTCTTGCCCAAGTTGGCCTCGCACCATGATCCTCCCGATACCAGCCTCCAAGTACCTAGGATAATGTCTTTGAAAAGCAATGTGCTGGGTGTTTTGAGCTCTTCAGAGAAGTGATTCTATAAAAATCTTAATTTTTTTCAGAGAAGCAAGAAATGCCATTCCATGGTTGCTGATTCTAAGATAGAGCAATGCTCTGAAAGTTCACTGAAGTCTTTCTACACACTTCACAATCAGCATAACTTGGTGTTCTCTTTGAGGGAAGCAGAAGCCTCCAACCATCCCAAGGGGCAGAGCTATTTCTGAAATTTAAAAAATAACCTTCTCTTATCTCCTTCTTGTGTCCTGTTTCACCTTGGTTCTAGAGAGCAGTCTTTTACATACCTACTCTGTCGACGTGGCATTTCTTCTACTTAGCATAGATTCTTAGATCTCAATTTTAAGATCTCCATTTTAAGGCCATCCCTGGTAAAGTTAGTTAGCTCATTTCTCAAAAATAAAGGGGAAGGATGATGTAGGGCTCAAATGGTGCTTACCTAGAAAGCTGGATTCATTCCCCAATTGTGAAAGCAAAAAAAAAGGACAAGGCTAACCCCCAAGAAATATGTGTGTATGTATATGTATATATATATACACGTGTATATATATACATATATATATATATATATAATTTTTTAGTCCTTCCCAAGGCTTGAAAATAAGACTGCCCCAATTTCCTGATAGCTGATTATCCACCACATAGAAAAATCAGAAGATATTCATCAATAGCCCACAGTGTATTGTATATCTCTTTGGAACATTTCTGTGAGACAGACAAGGGAAGGTCAGGCCAATTAAACAAAGCCTTCATAAAGTAAATCAGAATGATGCCAGCTTCTAGTAATTGTTTCAAAACAGTAATCACTAACCTAGTAAGTGGTGAGTGTACAGTTCTAGATCTGGGCTGGGAGTCATGGGGTGGGAATAGGAGGAGGCCATCTTTTTTTCCTTTCTTTCTTTCTTTTCTTTTCTTTCTTTTCTTTTCTTTCTTTTTTTGTCAGTTGAGGGGGTTGAACTCAGCCCTGTCCCTGAGCTCTTCAGTTCAAGTGTCCTACCACTTGAGCCACAGCACCACTTTCAGCTTTTTTCTGCTATGTGATGCTGAGGAATCGAACCCAGGGCCTCATGCATGCAAGGCAACCACCTGAGCCAACCTCCCAGCCCCAAGGGGAAGCCATCTTAAATGATGTGAAAGAATGATGTGCCTCAAGAGGATTAGAGAGATTGAGAGAGAGACAGACAGAGACAGAGAGAGACAGAGAGAGAGAGAGAGAGTGTGTGTCATGGATCCTAGAAGAGCCGACGAAGGCTCCCTGGCAGAGGTGGCATCTGTTCTGAGTGTTGGACTGCACCAGCATGAGCCAGGCAAGACACAGGGGAGAAGGCGGAAGATGTCAGGCAGAAGAGACAGCTCTCTCCAGAGATGGGAGCGTGGGAGATGTTTGGAGCAGCTGGAAGCGAGGAGCATAGTTGGAGGCGTTCTGAAGTTTGGAATGCATCCTTAGACAACAGGGAGGGAGCCTGTGGGGGCTTTAAGACAAGGTGTTTTAAATCAAGCTATGCTAACTAGAAGTCTGTCTGGAAGAAATGTGGAGGATGAATTCAAGAGGGAATAAACTAGGGAGGAAAAGGGCGGGCACAGGCTCTCCTCGTCCTCCTCCAGAAAGCATGCAGGTCCCCTCTACAGCATCATGGTCGCGTTGTCACCAGGAAACATGTGAGCGCATTCTGGGGAATCAGCCAGACCTCACGCAGACTGTCAGGCAGAACAACTAACACTGCAGAGGCAACTGTCCTGTTCTCGTGAATCAAGCATTCAAACAAGATGCAGTGGTTCTGCTGGCAACTTGTCTGAGGTTCTAACATCACCTGTGATCGCTTTAAAGTGGCAAGTTCCACAGCAGACCTTCTGGGACCTGACAAGGTGTGAATTCGTTAACTGCTTCCAATGGCAGCAAAGATAGCTAAGGACTCTTGCTCTAGTCTTACCATCTGAGCCAGCAGGGTAGGGGTCAATGTATGAAGCCCTAAAAATCAATTCCACATTGGAGTATGAGGAGATAGAGTGACCAGGACTGGTCCCTCAAAGTACATTTCAGAAGATCGAGATCTCTGCTCCTATTTCCTTCTAGAACTATGAAATTATGTCCTTATTTTTTCTTCTTTCTTCCTTCTTCCTTCTTTCTCTCTTTCCTTGTAGGAAAAGTGGCTGAATTGAACTACAGTTTTTTCTTTTCCCCCCTAAAGAAAAATCAATTACTCCAAAGGCACTTTGAACCATTACTATTTGAAATGGCATCTCCTTTAAGGCCAAATAGATCCTCTGGTCTCTCAGTTCAAATCCCGTAGGGAAAAAAGTGAGTCATACCAGGTTTTAGGGGAAATGAATTCTCACTTAGTTGTTCTCTGTCTGTCTGTCTGTCTGTTTGTCTCTCTCTCTCTCTCTCTCTTTCTATGTATATCTTTCTGTCTGTCTCTGTCTGTCTGTCTCTCTCTCTGTCTCTCTCTGCAAAAAAAGAGATCTCACATATGACAAGGAGAACACACAGGAGAAAAAAATGTACCTTTGTCTCCTAACAAGAAGGCTAGCAGCTAGGCTAAAGACCTCCACTGAGCCCTCAAGCCATTGTTCCCATAGTTTTCTTACTTCCTTTCCACATCTCAAGAGCGATCATAGTCTCACTGGTGTCCACGCAATGCGGTCACAGAGGCAGGAACACGGGCACCATGATAACTAACATTAAATGAGGGCTTGCTTCATGCTGGGCACTGTTCCTATGACTTCAGGTAGGTGGGACACTATTTGACAATTTGAAACTCAGAAGGGTTTAATCAACGTAAAGTAATTAAACAGGAAGATCAGAAGAGACTTAAGCCTAGTCATAGGAACTCCTGTTCTCTGCTGCTGGCCTAAAGGTGAAATTGAGGCAGCAAAGTGAAAGAGAGGTAAAGACACAAGGCGTGGAAGGGTGGAGAGCAGCCCTGGGCACTCCACCTGGCTTCAGAAGGCCTCAGCCAGAAGAAGAGGACTTCAGATAGAAAGCCTAGGGTGTCACCATTCCTCTGGGCTGTATGCATTCATCACAGAGAAGAGATACTTTATAACCTAAGAAAGGCCTTTCAAGTCAACGGCCTGCTCTAAGCTTCTATGACCAAGGGGCAGAACCAGGTCTACTGAAAGATTCTTTTAATGTGTTACAGCTTTCCTACCCAATCCTGGGCTTTTCCTCATCAAAATCGTACAGGCAGTTGGTGCCAACCCCAGGGACACAGGCTTCGGCTGCAGTGGAGAACCCACAGAGCTTACACAAGCCCAACGTCAGGTGACTTCTGAAGGTGGGTAAGTCCACCTCACTGAGCAGGTGTCCTAGGACTGATCATCACAACATGGCAGCCACCTGAAGGGCTGTATGCTCATTTCCCACAGCTATTATAATGGATGGCCTCAAATGGGTTCACTGAAAACCACAGAAATTTCTCTCAGGAGAAATTCTCTCTCAGTCCTGGAGTCCAATACCAGTTTCACTGGGTGGAGATCAAGGTGGGTGCTCCCTCCTGCCAGCTTTCCAGTGGCTGGCAGTGTGTGTTGTCCTGGGGCTGCTTCACTCCAGCCCTTGCCTCTGTGGTCGATGGCCTCTCCTTGCTGTCCTGTACTTCCAGGGTAGTGAAAGAAATCTCCCATCACCACCCACAGAGAAAGATATGTACAACTGACTTTAGGGTCCACCTTCATTACCCAGTAATCTCCCCATCTCTAAATCTACAATGTAATCATATTTCCCTAAGTATGATAATATCCAGGTAAGGAAATAGTCTCACAGGTTCTAGGAATTTAAATGTTTGGGGGGGGGGGGAACCAATTTTCAGTCTACCACAGGTGAAGGGAATTAAAGGTTGTTGTTTCGGGTGGGTTAATGCCCAATGAACAACTTGTGATTAAGTAACTTTCTTAAAGTCACACAGCTACATGCTGAGTGAGCGAGGTTTTAAAGAAAGTGAGGTGCCTCATGACCTATTCAAAATGAGTTAACTTCTGTCAAACATTGTGTCAAACGGCACCGAAATCCCTTTACATGCTTCAGCTACTTTCAAAGTTTATTCAAGCATCCCATAATTTGTGTGTGTGTGTGTGTGTGTGTGCACACGCGTGCGCACATGCGCATGCACGCACATGTATGTGCGCACACACGAACCGTGGGGCTTAAACTCAGAGCCTGGGCATTGTCCTGAGCTTTTTTGCTCTAAGTTGTTACTCCATCACATGAGCCAACCCCACTTCTGGTGTTATTTTGTTTGGGGGCAGTTGTGGGGGAGTTGGTGCTTAATTGGAGATGAGTCTCACAGACTTTCCTGCATGGGCTGGCTTCAAACCATAATGCTCAGATCCTAGCCTCCTGAGTAGCTAGGACTGCAAGTGTGAGCCACCAGCACCCAACTAATCATTTCCTTTAAAAAATTATTTTATAGATTTTTTTCAGGAGAACATAAAAGAAAGGAATTTCCAAGGAATTATATTCATAGAATTCTCATCCATTTCTACTCCAGTATTGCTTAGAGATCTCACTGAAAATAAAATAGGGGATATCCTTTCTGGGAGTGGAAGAGCTGGAGATACAATAAAGGAGCATTGAACAGTGGACATGGAGTCTGTCTACAGAAAGTGCTGTGTACACACCTGCTTAGAGTAGTCCTAATCCAGTCATTTATACGGAATTCCAGAACATCATTGTCTAATACACTATTGTCTTTGCCTTTTCTATTAAACAGCCTACACCCTCTTATTATAAGTCCCTGAGCCTGGGGACCAAAGCAATCTGGACTAAAGCAGGGAGGCCCAGGGCTTAGTGAAGAAGTACCCCAAACTGTATTCTCCCCCAAACCTCTACAGTGTGGACACTTCCACCAGCATCTGCAGCAGCCCTGAGTCAACCTGCCACCAAGCTGCTAGAGGGTAATGACAGAGCATGGGTGGCCGGTAACTGGAGAACCGACCAGTGTGGAATGTGAGCATCCATTGAGTGTCAACAGCAGTCTGGGGAGGTGGAGAGAATGGAAAGAAGTGGGACCAGAAGAGACCGGTGAGTGCAGGGAGGGTTGGTTCCTCGAGGGTCACTTCTCCAGAGACCAGGGGACAGAGTGACATACAGAAGGCCCGAGATGGAAGGATAATCAAAGGCTGTTGTGGAGACTTGTGCATCAAAGCCAAAATAAGAAGCATAATTTCCTGCCTGTTTTCCATAGGACATCCCTAAGCAAAGCCAAAGGCTATAGATAACCCAAGAAGCTCTTACCCCAGGCATCCGGTGGGCTTTGGAGTCTGCACTTATTTTTAAATCAGTGGCTGTCAACAGGCTCCATGCTAAAAATACGTCTCCTCGTCTCCATTTTACCGACTTGAAAATATTGAAGTTGCAAGGGTGTTTCCTCCTCTGCCACCCACTTAGTGTCAACTCAGAGGTGCTGCTGGTATCATTAGTCCTCTTCAAGTGATCTTGATTTTCTTCTGTCATCTTCCAAATTCAGGAATATATAATCTGTTGAAGGAGAACCTGCCTCTCTTTAAAAAAAAAAAAAAAAAACTTGTCAGCTAATTATAGCAAATTTAGCAAATCTTGGTTGCTTGTCTCAAAATCAAAAATCCACTCCTTCTTCTCCTGAGGGATAGAAGTTACTAATGTGGATTTTTCACCCTGTCTTGACCTCTAAGGTCTAAGGGCTGACCATCAAAATAAATAAATAATCTTGGTACAGCTTCAGTCCCTGGATGAAGGCAGCCCCCTAAGACTCTATATACAGACAATGGTAGTACAAACTTAGACAAGATGAGTGACAATTTTCACTTCAGTCCTCTCTGACCTCACTCTTACAATAGTAACAGTACTGCTCCTGAGCGGCCATGACTTCTTTGCAGATCTGCTCCAAATCCTCCTATTTGTGACGTAGGCTTTCTGTATAAAGTCCAATGACAGCTAACCTGAGAGTGTCTTCAGATATGAATGGGATTTTTGGTCACCAGCCTCTTTAGACTTCTGATGCAAGCATGATGAACATGAGGCCTGCTCTGCATTTAAGCCCAACTGCTGCTCCTAAATGGCAAAGAGGATTCCATACTCTTGTCAGCTCTGACTGCAGCGTCTGCGTGGAGAACATTGCTGGGGAGACTGGCTCAGTGGGAAAGAACTCCATGACCCAATCAGCAAAGGCCTGGCAGCACCCAGGCCCATACATATATTTGCCAGTCCATTCAAGATGGAGCCACCTTAAAAGCCAGCATCACTCCTTCCACATCTGTGGCTGACCCCTGTGATTTCAGAGACTACTTCTTTGCTGTGCCTCCTCTTTCAGGAAAACATTCTATTGATAGCAATCCTCTTTTGGGGTACTTGAAGATTTACTTTGAAAGCACAGAGGGCTCTTTAAAGAAAAAGCAGTAGATAAATCCCAGGCAATAATACAGCTATTGTCTGCATTACCTATCTGAAGAAATAAGGCTCTTAGGTCATTGGATTTCTTCAATTGGATTTCAGTACCTGTGAGGCATAGTAAGCTGCTATCAAAGGAGGCTGAGATACATTGGCTCGTATGTCTTTCTAGGCTTCCTCTGTAATCAAAGAGCTTGACATGCTGTGTCAACACCACCTGATCAATCTCTAGCATGCTGACGAAGAGAACACAGGACTGGGGTGTTCCCAAGCACAGAGATGAGATGACCCATGTGTAGACCTACTGGAGTCTAGATCTCTCCCCCACGCCTCACTGGGACATCTTGCCCATGGGTGCTGCCATTGTTCTCAGTCATCTGAGCCAGCACAGCTCTGTAGCCAAGGATCAGGGCCAGTGTGCTCATCTGCCTCGAGTGGCAGATGCTGGGAATACTGTAGCTGACAATCCAGGCAGACAGCTGCAATGTGTGTGTGTACATGTAAGTATGTACATACACACATGCATGCATGCATACATATACATACATATAGTTGGCTCTTTGGTCAGTTCAGGCATGGGGAAACAGGGCTGGGAGGGTAGTACTGGCTTTGACATTGCACAAGTTAGGCTCCTGATTAAAAAAAAAATAGGGTAAGTCCATTGAAATATGATTTAACTCTTTGTCAAACTCTTCAGCATGAGTATCTTCCAGAAAGTGAAAGGACTGTCTTACAAAATTCTTGAGTCAGCATCTACTTTAAAGAAGTATGAGACTAGCCCTTTACCAGTTTTGCTCACTCAGAAGAGCTCTCCTGGACTTTGTTTTCAGTCACCAAAGTCCTTTCTAATTGCTTCAGCATTTAGATTTCTTCTGAATTTTGTTTTAAGTGGCTTCACATTTTGTGTATGTTTACCAATTTAACATGAAGAATCCAACTTGGGAAAAGTACAATGGAATGGACTCCAGAGAAGAGCATAGCCCTGCTCTCTGGCACTTCCTGTACTGAATGTATTCATGGAAAAGTATTTCCCTGTGGTATTCCAGGGAGCATTTACCTACTCACACGACCTCACAGAGCTGTAGGGGCCTTGGGACCACAGCACAATTTCCAATGAGCTGTCTCAGGACACATCCAGAGAAACCCTCTACATTTTTAAGGTTCTAAATGCATTCTGTCTCCTTAGGGTCAATGGCCAAACACAGATGACTCCGAATTATTTTGCCCAAAAGAAATAGAAGACTTCAATCCTTTCCTGCCCCCTGCAGAAATCCTAGACTTGCTTTGCCAAATAGTCCCACACCAGAATTAGTTTATATCTACCTCCTGGAACCATCTCCTGAAAAGGAAGAACCATGTTCATGACCTATTTCCCTTTCAAAACACAAGTCTAGTACAACTCATTACCATCACATGGATTCAACTAGCATACATCAGCAGAACTTGAAATTTCTGTGTGGTAAGTCACTTGGGCTGGCCTTTAACCAAACTGCTGATGTTGATGTCTCTCTTCAACTGTGTATCTTCTCTCAACTCCTCATCTCTCCAAGCCCTGGCAGGTCCCAGTAAATCTTCCACAAAGGTCATAGTTCATCAAAAATCTGAAAAAATAAACCCTGAAAAAGACATGAAGGAATCTGTTATGTGCCTCTTGATGTGCCTCATATTTGTAATTCTCCCAATTATGTTTTTTAATCTCAAGCTTCTAATATTGAATGAGAGGCTTTTCTGTTTTTAATGTGATGCTAGATGTTGGAAACAGTTAAAGTATCTGAAGAGGTCAGGAGAGGGGACAGAGAAGTCTCCCTGGGACATATAAGGTTATTTCTTGCCTGAGAAATGTATCCTAGTGAGAAATTTTTGACTGATTCAAAATTGAATGAGTGCCCAGTTTTGATGATATTCAAGAAGAATGACATGAAGTCATGTCAGTTTTCCCGTATTTTGAATTTTGCCTTTGTCTGAACGTCTCTACAGGAATGCTTCCTATGTGAATGCTCAGGTGTGGAGACTGGCTCAGTGGCAGACACGTGTGCATGTAGATGTGGACTTTTTGGATGGCTACATCAAAAATGAAACTGTTGCTGGGAGTAACAAGGAGATTATAAGTGAAGAAGCCGAGAGAAAAGAAAAGAGGGGTGGCACGTTCAAGACTTCAGAAGCAGCTCAACTATCTACAACTCCACAAGGCTTCTGCTATGCCCTGCCCAGTCCTTGCAACTGCCCTTTGAGCTCAGTGTTTCTCAGAATCAGAAATATCCCTTAGTCTACATGAGCCACCATTAGGGGTGATTATTTCATTTTCTGGTTATTATCGTATTGTAAAATACTGGTTCACTGAATTAGCTTGCCTTTACTATGTAGCCCCTAAGGAGACAACAAGGAACACATTCAGATTTTTGGAGTACATTGCCCCATTCTTCTACCCTATTCCTCTGTCTAGGCCCAGTATTGGTGGTATTTTTATGTGTCAGCTTGTTTGGGTTTTAGTACTAATTTGATCAATCAAATACTAACTTAGCTTTGCCTATAAAAATCTCTAATGGGCTGGGAAGGTGGCTCAGTGGTAGAGTGCTTGCCTTGCATGCATGACGCTCTGGGTTCGATTCCTCAGCACCACATAAGCAAAAAGAAAAAAGCCAGAAGAGGCGCTGTGGCTCAAGTGGTAGAGCACTAGCCTTGAGCTGAATAGCTGAGGGACAGCGCCCAGGCCCAGAGTTCAGGCCCCACAACCGGACCCAAAAAAATAATAATAAAATAAAAATCTCTAATTAGTTGACCTCAAGTAAGGAAATTTATTGTAAATAATTCAGGCAAATTTAATCAGTTGACTGAAAGACTCCCAGAGAAACATTGAAGTTTAAAATAAATGTTTCCTAGCTAGGTGCTGGAGGCTCACACCTATAATCCTAGCTACTAAAGAGGCTGAGATCTGAGGATTTATGGTTCAAAGCCAGCCTGGGCAGGAAAGGCTATGAGACTTACCTGTTTTTTTTTTCTTTTTCTTTCTTTTTTTGTCAGTCGTGGGCCTTGAACTCTTGAGCTTGGGTGCTGTCCCTCAGCTCTTCAGCTCAAGGCTAGCACTCTACCACTTGAGCCACAGCACCACTTCCTGCTTTTACTGTTTATGTGGTACTGAGGAATTGAACCCAGGGCTTCATGCATTCAAGGCAAGCACTCTACCACTGAGCAACCTTCCCAGCCCCAAGACACTCATCTCTAATTAACCACTAGAAAACCAGAAGTGATGCTTTGGCTCAAAGTGATAGAGCACTAACGTTGAGCAAAAGAGCTCAGAGATAGTGCCCAGCCCCCTAGTTCAAGCTCTACAACTGATAGATAGATAAATAATAAATAAATAAATACATAAATAAATGTTTCCTGTATATAGAAGTGTTGGCCACTTCCTATTTCAGCCTGCCTGTGATCTAATCTTGAGGATAATCCTTATGGATTTTAGAAGTGCTAAGCCAGCACCACTTACATGTGTCAACTCCTTATAATAACTATATGGATAGAAGGTAGATGGATAAATAGACATAGATATGGATATGGACATAGATACATAGATGTATGGATATAGATCCCATATTTGATCTGCTTTGCTGATTGAGAAGCAGATCTGATACCTGTTTGGTACCAGGATTGAGGTTCATGGAGACAAGGTTAAACAATGATTAATATCCAGATTTCCTTAAACTCCATAAGGGTGCTTAAAACAATTCAGATCAGAATAAAGAAAAAGAAAAATAGTCTCACTATCACCTTCCTCCAGATTCTGAAGCAAAGCTAATAAAATTGGTAAAGAGCCAGCTATGTTTCCTAAGTCTTCAAATCTAAAAACAATAGCATGCCCTAAATCTAGAAAAAAATAGTTGAGTCCTGGTAAGGTAAATCATTTTTCTCCTGAAGGAATAGTTGGTCCCTATCTCTATATCTTAAAAAAAAAAAAAAAAAAGGAGAGCTGATAACCCAGTTTCCTTGGCTTTTGGTGCACAATCTTCTCATGTACTTCCATCCTCTGCCATGCACTGTCAAGGAAGGACTTTAGTTTATTTATTTGTAGTTGTCCACAAATTCTCACAAAGATGACAAACCCTATGGCCTGGCCATCATTCATCTAATAGGGTTTTATTCATATGATTATACTATGTTGTTTTTTGGGGGGGGTCTGGTCGTGGGACCTGAACTCTGAGCCTGGGCGCTGTCCCTCAGCTCTTCAGCTCAAGGCTAGAGCTCTACCACTTGAGCCACAGCACCACTTCCAGCTTTTTTTCTTTTTGCTTATATGGTGCTGAAGAATGGAACCCAGGGCCTCATGCATGCAAGGCAAGCGCTCTACCACTGAGCCACCTTCCCAGTCCTATACTATGTTTTTTATTCTGAGTGCTGGAAATAAACTACTGTCCTCAAAAGCTTTGTAGTTAACTGAGAGAAAAAAACTAGACACTAATAAATGTGAACAAATAAATGATTTCAGAATCTAGTAAGGGTTATAAAGCAGATGAAACTAGGTTATAGGGTAGGAGCAATGAAGAGAGGCTAAAGAAAACAGGAAATTCTACTGCTGCACCACTCTGAACATACCTGATCTCACATGATCTTAGAAGCCCAATCAGGTCAAGACTGGTTGACACTTGAGAGAGATTACAAGGAACTTTCTGAGGAGCTGAGACCTGGAAGGGGGAAAACAAAAGCCTTAAGTGCTTAAATGTTCCCCTCCCTCAAGAGGTAGCAGCTCAGGTTGGCCAATAGGGTTTTGTCAAATGTGATACACAACAATTATTGACTTGATGCTTTTGAGGACCCAGAGTAGACACTTGGGCCAATCTCCTGGGTGACAACATCCACTTGGCCAGTTGCCTTGCTGTCCTAGCTGATAATCTAACAACCACCAGAACCAGCATCTGATACAGGTATGAACCAGCTGACATTCACTGAGCCACTGGAACAAAAAGCCATCCAGATAAATCACAGGACCACATGTTGAACATGTACTGGTAGTTGGGAGCTGCTAAGTTTGTTAAGTAGTACATGTTCACTGAGCCATAGAGGATCTGTATACTCATTTGTGGCACTAGGGGATGGGACCTAGGAGGTTTATAAAGCTCACTCTCTCCCTTGGCATTCAACTTTCTCTATGCATTCCATGCTATTTCCTGACCTACTCTAGGGAGACAATTGCTTTTAAAAGCAAAAGCATTGACTATCCTTTGTTCCAAAGTTGTTGTTTTTTTTCAAGGGCTTTTATTTAGTGAACAGCCTTGGAAAGTAGAGATGGTTCTTCCCTCCAGAGGACAGAAGAGGAATGCTTTGTCCAGTATAAAAGATCAAAGTTCCTTCAGCTCTGAGGTCTTCTGGAATGCACCTCTCCATGCCTTCACAAGTGCTAGCCGGCCCTCATGGTGTCCCCCTGGCACTAGAAATTGCCAGTGATCTGCCACAGCTAACAATGTCAGTAATAAAGTCCCTATCTCTCACCAAGAACCTCCAGTCTTGTGCCAGTCTCCATGTAACTATGGCAGGCTAATTTGTTAACTTCCAAAAGGGTAAAATCTCAGGCCTCCACAGTTCTTGACACCAATTAATCAAAACCTGTGTATATAAGACGATCAGCCAAACTCATGCCGTGAGCTTGCTTAGTGTCTGTAAAGGTTCATTTCTCAGCAAATTACCCTGGAAAAGTACATCGTGTGCCTGTTCCCAGAAACTCCAGGACAAGCACATCTGTACACATCCTTCTTCCTTGAAAGGACACAGGACAAAGGCATGCAGCCAAATCTGTTTTGCAAATCTTTAACAGAAATAGCTAGACAGAGATACACTGAGGACATAGAGAGTTTACAGAAGACGAAGGGGTGGAGTGTGTGGAGCTGATCTAAGTGGTCTTGCGCACAAATTCTGTCTCTGAATTTTCTGAGTTTTTATTTCAATTGTTGAGGCAAAATAATCATGGTTGTCATTCCGTTGATCATCACACACATAGGACTTTTCAGGACTCCTACTTTGAACACAGCTCAGAACTGTAGTCCCAGCAAGAAAGACTTACCACCTCTGGTTTTGACCCCAGCGTCTTCATTTTGACCAGAAAACAGTGTCTATATGTTAAACTCCTTCTGGGTTTTGTCAGATGAGCCAGTGCTCGTATGCTGTGCCATGGAGAAAAGAGAGAAAACATAGGAAAGATGGACACAGAGCAAGGCTTCCTCAGGAAAGCAGTTCAGTGCCTGCTGATGTCCTACAGACAAGCAATGACTGCACAGGAGCCTCGGCTGAGCCCTGGTGGGGCCTCAGCCATGCCTTCTACCTTTGGGTAAATGTTTGCAGGCCAGTAGCTCCTTCCCACAAGGCTCAGGTTCTGCTGACATGACCACCTCCAGGCCAGAAGATACAAACTGCCCTGAGTAAACCTGGAATGGCGGCTCAGGAAAAACAGCTGAGAAGCCTTTGAAAATGCTGACTTCCAAGATCACCATGCAAAGCCAATTAAATTAGAATCTAAGGGGAGAATGGATAGAGTAGTGACTCCACTATTTTTATTAAAAAAATAAAAACCAAGTGATAGCAATGTGCATACAGGAGTGAAAACAGTTTTAGAACAAAATATGAAACATAAATATCAAATAAAATGGCCCCCTAAAATCTATTCTATTTTAGAGAGGGAGATTAAAGTAAGATTTGCACACACACACACACACACACACACACACACACACACACATAGGAGATCACAACTCTTATTCATTGGTTTATATTTTCAAATAAATATTTGCTGACCACTAGGTCAAGGAATCACAGTCCATAGGGCATGCAAGCAGACAAAAAAGAAAAAAGTTGCGATTTACTTTCCTCATGGAGGAGAAAATTCAGAATGCTACAGGAATGTGGAGAAAGGCCCCCTTCTTGTCTTTCTTCTTCATCCTGGACCTCCTCCCTGGAGTACCACTGTGTTCCAGTCACTTTAGTGGCAGTAAAGTCTGGTGGCTAATAGAGCCTTCATCATTTGCAATCATTTACCAAAGTTATGTGCACCTGAATAGCATTTTCCTCTCTCTGGTTTAAAACAGTTTTCTAGAAAGAACAGGGAAACAAATTGACATTCCTAAACCCTACAGTTACTTGGAAACTTAGAAGTGACTGATTTTTAGATGAAAGAATGGGCTGACGTGGCCCTTGGCATCATCAGCATGAAGGAAACGCTATGGCAGAAACTCCTATGGAAAATGTCTGACCAGGGTACCACCACCAAGGACCACATGCAAAACTAGAGCTAGAGAAGACAAGGAAATGTTCAAACCCTGAACTACAGAAAGAGGAATATTCTATTGCTCTCAGGACAACAGCTGGCCCCACCATATCATCAGGGAGTGTGTTTGTTTCCCCCACTCCCCTTTTTTGTGCCAGTATTAGGGCTTGTCCCTTAGTTTTTTCACTCATGGCTGACACTCTACCACTTAATCCATAGCTCCACTTCTGGCTTTTTTTTTTTTGTGGTGAATTGGAGATACGAGTCTCACTGGCTTTCCTGCCTTGGGCTGGCTTCAAACCACAATCCTCAAATCTCAGCCTACTGAGTAGCTCAGATTTTAGACATGAGCCACTGGTGCCCAGCCTCACCATCCTGCTTTTGTAAATTCATGTGTGATTAAGCATTTTCCACAAAGAGAACAGTGAAACAGACCTCTCTTCTGAGATTGTTAAAGTGCACCTCTTTTGATTTTCTGTAATAAGCACCTACTTTATGATATGACAAAGAGGAAAATTGGATCTTAATATCAATCATGCTTCATAGAAGGCCGATGTTAGAAAAATCACCTGAACACTCTGGATACATTTCTTTGGTGTATAAATCTGAATAAGACTCACAGGAGTGATGTGTAGAGAGTGAAATGATGCATGTAAAGCTTCTAGGTTGGCATATAGGTATTCAAAGAGGATCACCACAATCCAGACTTAGACCTAGGATGTAGAAACTTTGCATTTCTTTTTCTCTCCTTCTCTCTTTCTTTCCTTCTCTCTCTTCTCTCCTTCCTTTCTCTCACTTTCTTTCTATTCTTTCTTTCTTTCTTTCTTTCTTTCTTTCTTTCTTTCCTTCCTTCCTTCCTTTCTTTCTTTCTTTCTTCCTTCCTTCCTTCCTTCCTTCCTTCCTTCCTTCCTTCCTTCCTTCCTTCCTATCCTGGGCCTTGAACTAAAATCCCAGGCAGTCTTCTTGAGATTTTATGTTCAAGGATCATGCTCTACCACATGAGCCACAGCTCTACTTCCAGCTTTCTGTGGTTAATTAGAGATGAGTCTCACAGACTTTCCTACCCCAGCTGGCTTCGTACCAAGATCCTCATATCTCAGCATCCTGAGTAGCTAGGATTACAGACATAAGCTACCAGGACCTGGCCAACTTTGAATTTCTAACTTCCTACGGCAAAGACACTTTCTCCTTATTTAATAAATAAAATGCCTGCATTTAATAAACAGTATCTCCCAAATCAGTACTGAACAGATACAGGATATTATCAGGAAGCTGACATACCAAACCTAGCTTTCTTACATATTGCCAATTTGTAAGACATCTGCAATATCCTGTCACTGTGTATCTATGGAGAATCCTCAATGTATCACTTTGAAACTAAGTTGTCAGAAAATTCAGGTAGTCAGAGAGGAGCATAAGACTTTCCTTCAAGATGAATAACGTTCTTCTGTTTCCAAAATCCTCAGATCCAGGTACACCTAGGTAAACTGAGGAAAATGTGCAGAGTAGGAAGCAGGGACTTGGTAAGAGGATGAAGCTAAGGACTCTGAAGGAGCATCTATCTCATAAATGAATGTTGGTACCCTGGGTGGGGACTGGAGTCTCTTGAATTAGAGGCATGGAAGAGCTGGCCCAAAACCATGGTACTTTTTTTTGGGTCAGGGGGCTTGAATTCAAGGTCTGGGAGCTGTCTCTGAGCTTTTTGCTCAAGGCTAGCATGCTACCACTTGGAGCCACAGCACCACTCCTGGTTTTCTGGTTGTTGACTGGAAGTAAGAGTCTCCTGCCTAGGCTGGCTTAAAACCAATGTCCTCAGATCTCAGCCTCCAAGTAGCTAGAATTACAAGTGTGAGCCACTGGCACCTGTTCCAAACCATGATAATTTACATGGCACATGCTCAAGTCAATATCCACCCATTTCTTCAATTCTTTCCATGGACTCTTTTTGTTTCAGAAGGACAAACTAACCACTTAGTGAAAGTGGATCTGACAGGGATTTCTAACATTTCACTGTGGCCAGAAATCAAGCTCTACCAGATGGAAGTATTGTTTTGTTTTTTGTTTTTTTTTATTTTGGTTGTGGGGCTTGAACTCTGGGCCTGGGCGCTGACCCTCAGCTCTTCAGCTCAAGGCGAGTGCTCTACCACTTTGAGCCACAATGCCACTTCTGGTTTTCTGGTGGTTAATTGGAGATAAGAATCTCACAGTAAATGCCCAAAAGTAGGATTGCTGGGTCATAGGTGAGCTCCATGTAGAGTCTTTTGAGGAACCTCCATACTACTTTCCAGAGTGGTTGAACAAGTTTACACTCCCATCAACAATGCAGTAAGGTTCCCCTTTTGGCCATATCCCCTCCAGCATCTGTTGTTACTAGATTTCCTTTTTTTTTTTTTTTTTAAACTTTTATGACTTATTTTATTCTACCAAGCTATTTAACGTAAAGTTACTTCAACAACAACAAAGATTTATTGGTCTTTACATTAAAAATGAAACTTGAAACTATAAAATTATATATAGTATTTAATGAAATATGACTGTAGAAAAAATCATGTAAGTCAGATTTATTTTTAAAGAAGTTTTTTATTGTGAAAATACTGTACAGAGGGGTTACAATTACATGAGCAAGGTAATGAGTACATTTCTTATCAAGCATTGTTGCCTCCTCCTTTGTTTTTCCCTTCCCTCCCATCTCCACAACTACATTCCCCACTCTCCCCTCCCCACTCCCCCCACCTAAATTGTAAAGTTCGTTTTTCGACATAGTGTCTTGTACATCTCATTGTTGCAATGGGTCAACCTGTATCCCTACTTAAACATTTTGTTTATTCCCTTCCCCTCCCCAAATTATACCAACATCAAATACAGTGTGAAAACAAAGGTTATACTGTGGGGGAGGGACATACAAAGCAACAAAAAAAAATCACATGGTACCTTATAAATAGATTAAAAAACAATAGCAAGAAAGAAAAAACCACTTGTGTCCTTATCTTGGGGTTCATTTCACTTAACATCATCTTATCTGATCTTTTCTGCTTGTCTCAGACATATACTAGTTATTGCAAATAAGGGAAACCATGGGACTTATATTTCTTTGCCACCTGGCTTACTTCACTTAACATGATTTTTTCCAAGTCTTTCCATTTTCCTAGCAAATGGGACAATGTCATTCTTTCTGATGGAGGCATAGAATTCATATATATGCGGTAGGGTTCCATTCTGGCCACACCCCTCCAGCATCTGTTATGTTATGCCTCCATCAGAAAGAATGACATTGCCTCATTTGTTAGGAAATGGAAAGACTTGGAAAAAAATTATATTAAGTGAAGTAAGCCAGGCCCAAAGAAACATAGGTCCCATGGTTTCCCTTGTTCCCTTGTTTGCAATGACTAGTATATGTCTAGGACAAGCAGAGAAGGTCAAAGGCCATGTACAAATGACCACATGAGATAATGTTAAGCAAAATGTATGCCAAGACAGGGACACAAGTGGTGTTTTCTTTCTTGCTGTTTTTAATGTACTTACAATGCACTATGTGATTCTTTTGTTTCTTTTGTATGGTCTTCCCCCACGGTATTACCCCTATTTTCACTGGATTTGATACTGGTGTTCTACATCTTGTATATACATTTTTGTAATTTGGGGAGGGGAAGAGATATCGTGGAATGCTTAAATGGTGATGCAGGTTGACCCATTGTGATGATGAGATATACAAGACACTATGTTGAAAATGAACTTTACAATGTCAGGGGTGGGGCAGGAGGGGTTGGGGAGGTGGGGAGGGAAGTGATGGTAGGGGGAAAACAAAGGAGGAGGTAACAATGCCCACTACGAAATGCACTCATTACCCTATTCATGCAATTGTAAACCCTCTGTACAACATTTTATATAGAGAGAGAGGGGGGAGGAAGAGGAGAGAGAGACAGAGACAGAGACAGAGAGAGTCTCATGGACTTTCCTGCTGGGACTGATTTTGAACCATGATCCTCAGATCTCAGCCTCCTGAGTAGGTGGGATTATAGGTGCGAGCCACTGGCACCAGGCTGGAAGTTCACTTTTGAAGCAGATGCAAAAACCACATGCAGCAGGTGTAACAGGGATATAAGCAAGACTTAGGAAACATCCTCTCTTCAGATTCCTTTTTCTTTTATTGGAGAGTGGTTTCCTTATTTTAGATGGAGTTTCACTACGTATCTCAGGCTGGCCTTGAACTCGCTATGTAGCTTCAGGCTGACCTCCATCTCGCCATTCTCCTGTTTCCACCTTCCAATGACTAGGATCATAATAAATGCCACAAACCTTGGCTCTCTTTTCATTTCATTGACTGAATTAGAATTATACATTTCTTTTCTTTTACCTGACTTAGCTGGCTGGTCATATCTTAAGCAGTAAGCTAAAGCTGCGTTTTCTTTGAAACACAAGAGGCTAGTTCAGAACTGTATGGCCGTCATAGAAGGATCTGCATAGGAGTGGTTGACAAAGGCTCAATAGCTATTGAATATGATTGTATAAAATAACAATATCAAAATAAAATCCAAGAAAAGGCAACCAGAGATATTTTTAGTTGTTGTGGTTGCTGTTTTCGTTTTCTTTTCTTTTTGTCTTATTAGTTTGTTTGTATTTGGAAGGATAAGGGACCACAGAAGAGGTGGAACCAAGGGTGAATAATACAACAGTGATACTAACTAGAGACTGTGGACAATGAACCATACATCATGTGAGTGGGGACCGGAGGGAAAAACAGAGAGAGCAAGAAAAGGGGAGACGTGGGTCAAAAAGAATGGTGCTCATTACCTGATTCATGTCACTGCCACCCTCTGTATGCCAATAAAATTAAAATTAAAAGAAACGTGTGGCCTTTTTGAAATAACAGGAAGGCATTCAAGTGTCTGTCATAGTCTTCATCTCCCAAAAACAAAATGAAAGAGAAAAATATAGAGCATTGAAGAACCAGAGAAAAAGACAAAATAAGTCCTCTTGCCTATCATAAGCAGAGCCATTATAACTGATCCGTTTTAAGAAATGGGTCACAGCTCCAGCCTGGTTATTTTGGAGACAGTCAATCAAACATTTCTGGCCAGGCTGGCTTTAAACCTGGCCAAGTGCCAAATGACTTTAAGACCACAAAAAGTTCATCATACTTATTTTTAAGTAATTTGTTCTTGTCAAACCATCACATGAACAATAGATTCTTAGCTAAGTAAGTACACAGATTAGTATGATTTTATGGAACAATTTCTAAGGCATTCCAGAACTGTTAGGCAAGACTATGGTTCAGGATGTTGAAGACAGGAATAGACAATGATTAGGTTCCTCTAACTGAAGTCTTCCTTAATGGACCTCTAAAAAAAAAAAAAAGAAAGAAAAAGAAGAAGAAATGAAGAGTATTAACCACAAGAGATAAGACTCCAAGGGGAAATCCTGGTCCACTAAGCACAAGGCCCAACTTCAAACGTCAGTACTGCCACCCCCCCAAAAAAAAATACAAGCCATAAATTCAGATACAGAAGGTAAATAAAACACTCTACCAAAAGGAAAGTCATTAGCATATGACAAAATTAGCCAAGAAAATACCTCACATTCTCAGACCTTCAATTTATGTTTGGCACTGAAGTATTTTCAATACAGTTAAGGATTAGATCATTCATAAGGTGAAAGCACACTAATGCTTATAATCAATTTGTTGAAAAAGAAGCTTAATCACGAATTCTTGCCTCTTACCAAATGATATGCATGCTTAACTACATCACATATCTATGGATAAGAAAAAGTAACTTTTATTTAAAAATGTATTTGGAGGGGCTGGGAAGGTGGCTCAGTGGTAGAGCGCTTGCCTTGCATGCATGAGGGCCTGGGTTCGATTCCCCAGCACCCCATAAGTAAAAAGAAAAAAGCTGGAAGTGGCGCTGTGGCTCAAGTGGTAGAGCATTAGTCTTGAGCTGAAGAGCTGAGGTACAGGGCCAGGCCCAGAGTTCAGGCCCCATGACCAGACCCAAAAAAAAAAAAAAAAATGTATTTGGAGTCACTACTCTGGTTGGTTTTCTGCCACTACTCCAGCTCTGAGGGAGGGCCCCTCAGCTAGAAGATTTCAGGTAACTGGTAAATTTCATCCTATTTCTAGGGCTTTGATGTATAGCTTGGGTCTCTGACTCCAGGAACTTGATGAACATAGCTCTCTGTCTCAGGGACCTTGAGGGAGAGCATGGGTCTCTGTCATTTTTCCCCTCCAGGCCAACATTAGCTTTCTAGACCTTTGTGATCCAGCAGAAATAAAATGTAAGCTCAAAATGAGAGCCATGTAATTTTAAATTTTCCTAATAAATTGGTCAAGTTAATTTTAACAGTACATTTTGTTATGTCAAAATTATTATTGTTATATAACTATACAAACATATTAATGACATAGTTTAATTTTGTATACTATGTTTTGAACATCTAGTGCTCTATCAACTTGGAACATGTCTATTTTTATTTTTTATTTTTTGGTCAGTCATGGGGATTGAACTTGGGGCTTGGGTGTTATCCCTGAGCTATTTTTGCTCAAGGCCTAGTGCTCTACCACTTTGAGCCACAGCTCTACTTCTGGTTTTCTGGTGGTTAATTGATTCTTTTTCACTATTTATTGAATTTTGAGAAGTAGCCCAAGAAACACACACACATGCACACACACACACACATTTTCAATACACCATGTTGAATACACACACAAGTCTATGTATTGACCTACTCTAAAGAAGCTATTAGACAGGAACACAAGATATATATTAGAGATGGTTAAATTATTTTATAGTATATAGCAGGAAAATGAAAATGGCCATAGTAGCTAACAATAAAGGATTATGTAAACTATTTGTGATGCATCTGTGATGGCCAGGTTGCTGTGCCACAAGATTTCCTTCCTCAGAACTTGCTGTGGGGAGACATAGTCAACTGGAAGGATCTGGTGGCTTCTCTCTGGAACCACCATATTGTTCATGGTAAGGTTATGCTGCCATTGCTGCAGCCAGCCAACGATCCAGCAGGTAGGGCACTAGAGTCAGACCATTCTTGTCCAATACTAGAACTGTCCAATGGGCCACCTTTGTCCCCCATCATCCTGGGAAAGACCCTTTCAGCATCATTCCCCCTGACTAGCCCTTCTTTCTCTCCATTCACAGCATCCTGAGAAAGGACTCCTGCACTTCCTCAGCTATCTGGTTCTGCACTCTCTGTCTCTGTCTCGGTCTGTCTGTCTGTCTGTCTGTCTGTCTTTTTCTCTATACTTCACAGGAATTTCCCTCAATGTCTCATATAAACTCAATCCTCTCTCAGTATCTGCTTCCTGGAGGAGCTGCAGTGACCGAAGACCCACACACCAAATATTAAAAGCTGTTTTTAAATATTATATTCATACAAATATTAAAGGATGGAAAAAATGTTCAGGATATAATAGCATCAAAACCTACCAGTATTCTAAAGGTATATTGAAAATGGTCCTAACCTGATTTTTAAAGGTAGTGAGTAATATGTGCATATTAGTAAATTCATGCATATATGTGTGTGTGTGTGTGTGTGTGTGTGTGTGTGTGTGCACATGTATATAAGAGATTTTATCTTTCTCATTGTTCTTTTTAATGTACTTTGTGATTTTTTTCTTTGTATGTTCTTCCCCCATGGTATAACCCCTATTGTCACTGTATTTGATTCCGGTGTCCTGCATCTTGTATATACATTTTTCTAATTTGAGGAGGGGAAGGGAAATAACAAAATTCTGAAATAAGGATAGAGAATGACCCATTGTAACAACGAGATGTACAAGACACTATGTTGAAAACAAACTTTACAACTTTGCAGGGAGGGGGGGAGGATTTGGGGAGGTGGGGAGGGAAGGGACGGTAGGGGAAAAACAAAGGAGGGGGTAACAATGATCAATAGGAAATGGACTCATTACCTTATTCATGTAACTGTAACCCCTCTGTACAGTATCTTTACAATAAAAACATTTTAAAAAATAAATCATATAATATGTGATATAAGTGTGTGAATATGTTTCACTTCTCACACATACATATTGCATATTAAGAGCTACTATTTCTGATGTTTACTCATCCTTTATTTTACAGCCTTTCAGTAATGAACATTATTACCATTATAATCAGAAAAAAAAATAAGGTGCACATACACAATGTACCCACAGTATGCTCAACACACTCTGAGGTATGACCCTGTCTGAATGGAACTTGGTGGCTGGCCTCATGTTTGAGGGTCGATGAACAGCCGACAGGCATTACTAAGCAGCAAGAAATACAGATTATAATGTCAATGCCTAAAATATGTGCTTGACTGATTCCAGATGTTCTCAAAAGCCAAACTGCATTTAGGATTCTTGATGGAGCATCAGAAGGGAACAAAACAGATGGAGTGCCAATCCTACTGAACATTACTTGTTTTTGTTTCATTGTGTTTTAAAAGAAATTTCTATCAAGTCTATGTTTACCCAAATGACTTTATTCGTCATTTAATCACTTATCTACTAAGCAAAAATACTGTCTGCTCCTTGCCGTGAAGGACAGGCAGCTTTCCTCCCAAATCCATGGAAGGGGTCAGTGTGGGGAACCTAAACTGACATGGGCATTTGCTCTGCCCTCCTACCCAGCCACCTGCACCTTTGTCCATTCATCATACCTGCTTCTGCATCTGCTGTTTTGGAGGAACTCCTATAAGTAGAAGTGTCAGAACAATAAAATACCACCATCGACACCATAGCAAGAGCTACATACATGTCAGGCAATGTCCCAAACCTGTTCTAGATATTAAATGACTCACTAAATCTTCCTAAGAATCCTATAGGAGAAGTAGCCACAACATCACAGGTTACAGAAAGGGACACAGAAATAAAGGGAGGTAAAGGAAGTTTGCAGACCCACATAGCTAGGGGATGGAAGAGCTGAATTACAAACACAGAAAGGCACAGAGGAGAAATCAGAGAACAAAAAGCAAGCATGTCTCTCCAGTCCACAGCTTGCTGCCCTTGACGGAAATGAAAGCTGGACAAGGCTAGATAAGCAGAAGGGAAGTGAGATTCCACTAGAAAGCTAATCATTCAAAACAGACAAGAAGACAAGAACTTGAATAAACAAGGGCGACAGTAGACAGAGGCCTCCAAGACTGAAAGGCAGATAGAGAAAGTGATGCAAACAGATATGAAATAGGAGGGCAGGGGGCTTCCCTCCAAGTCTAAGGAACCATTCTGTGGGGGAAAGGCCAGGAAAGGAAGGGAGGCCAACTTGAGAAGAGCGGATATGAAGGACATGAGGCAAGCAAACAATCAATGACAGTGTGGCATGACTGCCAGCCAAGAGGAAGGAAGGAAATGCAGAGGTGGAGAGCTGAACACTCTGGGAAAGCAAGAGGCACAGAGAGGAAATGACTGACTGGAGAGGGAACGGCATCATTTCCTTTTCACTGTTATTCCAACTTCCTGTCTTCCTTAACCACTCTGCCAATGAGTGGAAAGATGAATTCTCCCTCAGGGCTTCACTCCCTAAAACAAAATGGCAACATACCAGTTGCCAAGTGTATTGAGTTAGTGTAGTTTTTCTGTACATCCTTGGTAATTTAGAGGATTCCTGCCAAGAATGACATACAAGTTCAGATGAGTAATTGCCACTTAAAAGGGGACTCTTATTCTCAGAATAAATGTGGCCATGAAATAAGATGGTTTATATAAGGACATATAGATAGGACTTGATACTTACTGTGTGTTCATGAATGGTGTTCTCCCTGTGCTTAAACATATTCAATGCACACTGTCTAGCATGTGAGAAGATTTATGAATTAAAAGACAAATGTCTCCTTCATTACCCAGCTTAGTCATGGATCAGAGAAGTTTATCTATCAACTAAGTCTCCAGGTCTAGACAGGAGAGGAGAGATGACATCCTGAATTGTCTGGATGGGACGGGTTCACTGGAGAGTATCTTTCTCATGAGATAATGGTAGAAGAGGAGGAGAGAGCCTAGCAAATTCCACAGCAAAGACAGCAAGCTAGTGAAGCTGATGGCTTATCATTTCAAGTAGTAAATGAAGTTGGAGTCTGGTGTTTTAAGGTAGACAGCAACCAATAGGCTTAAAAGTAAGCAAACTTATGGGCTGGGAATGTGGCTTAGTGGTAGAGTGATTGTCTAGCATTCACGAAGCCCTGGGTTTGATTCCTCAGTACTACATAAACAGAAAAAGCTGGAAGTGGCACTGTGGCTCAAGTGGTAGAGTGATTGCCTTGAGCAAAAGAACCTCAGGGACAGTGCCCAAGCCAAGTTCTGACAAGGACTGACAGTGCCCAAGCCAAGGACTGACAAAAAAAAGTAAGCAAACTTGGCAAACATTGATGGATCTGCTGAGAAAGCTGTTGTACACATAATTTTCTGGTATCACTAATAACCACTTGGGTCTACATTCTAGAGACCAAATTTCATTTTTTTCCCAACCACTCTATAGCTTCAGGCTAAAGAGTCTGTTTTACTTCATTACTATTGTCCTTGCCATGTAGTAACCCTCCAACTCACTTCTCCTCTATCCTCAGAACATACACTTAGGGATGTATTGCCTGTTCCAAAGGTGGGCATGTGACTTAGACCTGCCTAGTCCATCTGATACCAGTCTTCTGGCTACAGTGATTGGCTTAAAGTCTTGAGCCCAATAAGAACCAAAGAAGCTAGATATAGGTGGCTCATCCTCCTTATTTGGGAGTCTAGGATTGGAAAGAACATAATTCCTAGTAGTATTTTCCTAGTAGAAAAGTCCTTAGACTCCCATCTCAAGAAAAGAAATTGGGTGTTGTCGCATACAACTGTTTTTATAGCTACAATGGGAAGCCTAAAATAGGTAGATCATAGTCTGCATGGGCTCCTGGGACAGGAGGGGAGACTACCTCGAAAATTTCCTGTACAAAAAGTACTGGAGGTGTTCAAACCTCAGCTGGTTTGAGAAAGCAAGAGCTTACCTATATAAGCAGCTGGTTCTATCTTGTCCTTATCTGGTTTCAGATGAGAGGCAGTTAACCAGCCTTTCTTCCAGAGGCCACTTCACCCCTGACCTCAGGGAAGTGGCAAGAGATTGAGGGAGACAAGCTAAGTGACCCTCTCCCAAGTACCTGAACTCTGCTTTCTCCAGAATTCCTTGGTTCCCTTTCCTGCCCATCACCAGCAGAAGCTGTAGTGTGGAGGTAGCCCAGTGTCCTGGGTGGGCCACCAGGTAGGATGGCTTCTCTGGTCTGCCCCATGCTTTCATCCCCCCCTGGCTGGAGTACACATGCCTCACCTCATGACCAGCCATGTGAACAAGGTGGTCCTGAGAGGGTGAGAATGCTTCATACTGTTTCACATATTCACCAAGAAAAAGGCTTTCTGTGGCCTCTGTCACCCTATGTAAGTGCTCCAGAAAAGTGCCAAGCCCCACATTCCATGAGGCAGTGCTGGTGCCCAGTTCTGATCATTGCTGGGTTGCTCCTGTCTTACTTTGGTGACATTGTGGCCGGGGATACCTACTTTCTGCGAGAGGAGCAAGGAGAGGACACAATAGGAGCACAGGAAGTCTGATTTCTCTCCTCTTCAAAGGCAAGGAGCCTGGAGGCCACCAGGCCTGACTCAGAGTTTTGGTGGCCACTTATTCATTGAGTGAGCTCATGTAAATCATTTAACCTCTTGTATTGCAAATTATTCTCTTTGTGGGGAGGGCTGATCTTGGGAAAAGTAAGCAAGGCCCTTAAGAGTAATTTCTGGCACCTTTTAAGCATCAGCCTACATTGCTGGCTGAACAAGGCTCTTCTCTAGAGATTAGGTATTGCTGGCCACAGTAGGTTCAAGTGCTTTAGCTAATGCATCCGTCCCTTTCTACTGCATCCCTATGAGACTGTCCCGGAAAACCTAGGCATGGTGACATCAGCAACCTTCTTAACAGGACAGAGGCCTGGACATCTCAGAGGATGATGACTAATTTTCACTGTCAACTTGACTGGATTGAGAGATGTCTAAGGGATAATTAGAACCCATCTGGGGGTGTCTCAGAGGGCATTCCCCAATATGGTCTGATCATGAGCACTCTACTTAATTAATGACTTCATCCATTGTTGGATTCATAATAGGATGGTATTCTTGGGAGTTGGTGAAAAATAGGAATAGGAGATTGGGCTGAGTTGGAGGAAGTAAGACACTACAGTTATCTTGTCTCTACTCTCTTCCTGTCTTACTTACTGCTTCCTGTCTGCCATGAGGTAAAAACTTTCTCACAAACTCTTGCTGCCATGATTTTCTTCCTAAGCACGTAAGACCAAACACCATAGACTATTCCCTGTGAAACAGTGAGCCTTTCTTCCTTATGTCTCTCCTCCTTTAAGTTGTTCCTGTCAGATGTTTGGTCACAGAGGTAAGGAAAGTAACATCTGACTTGGGTCTGGAAATGCTGTCCCAGTTGCTTTTCAAAAATTTTGCTTTGAAAGTTTGTTTTTTGAGTTCTGAATCCGCTGAGCAGAACCTGTGAGGCTCTATCTCTGTCAAGATACTGTCCTGGTGGATCCACAGGAAGCCATAGCCACCGAAAAAAAGCCTGGTTTACCAGAGCAAAGGCTTTCTGTACTCACACCAGTCTGGTGAGACAGGATGCTGCCACAGCAAGTCAGGCTAGGCAGACTAGGCACTCACAGATAGGCAAGAAGGGTAAAAAGAACCCTTGGATACATGCCCCATGCCTTAGGAAATTAAGTTGTCCAAAAAAATGGAGTCTCACTAGTATGTGTTCACATCACATCATATCACAACACAGCTCAGGAACGCTGAAAGCCATCTACCCTGGGTGTCACATAAAGTTTCTGGAGAAAAGTATTATAGAACATCCAACCAGAAAGGCAAGAAGACATAGCCCAATTGTTAAGACACCATCTTAGTCTGAGAATTGCAAGTGGGAAGGGCAAGAGGTGGGTGGACGTGGCCATCACAGGATCCCTCTCTCTACATCAGGCCTTACAGTAAACATGCAGGCTTGCTGAGCCCTGGGTGGCAGCAATAGTATGTTTTCTCTAAGCCTCCTCATGGTTGGGCCTAACCCTCAGCCTACTTGCCTTTTCCTGGAAGAAGTCCTGAAGGTCCAGCACATAAGAGGAGGCCCAGTGCATTGGTGGTATATTCTTGATACCCAGTCTACAAAGAGCCACAAATGTCTCAAAGTTGCTTGAGGCAACTGTCCAAGCATTTCATCCCTGCCTCCCACTCCTACTCCTCACCCCATGGGCACCCACCTTCCCATTCTCAATGCAGAGACATCCAGAGCCTTCATCTGTTTGATTAGACTTGGGGCTCCTGAGGCTCCTGGGCTAGAGTGTGAATCTAGGCAGTCTATGGATTCTGCCTGGAGCCTGAACCTCTATGTCTCTTGTCCTGAGAGCTCTGGAGAGCAGAGCAGCTGCTCTAGTTTGGGTTCTTGAAGTACAACTACAAGATCATGGCCACCTGCAGACATGGCTGGTCTGCCCTACTTAAAACTGCTGAGTTTTCTCATAATTGCACTCAACAGTGGGGGAAGATGCAGTACTCCTGGAACAGAGTGCTGTCCAGAACCTCTCATCTGTTATCTAATCATTGTAAGTTGTGATTGCAGTTGGATCTCTCTTCTGAAAGAGAAAACAGCCCAGATTTCAAGGCAACAGTCCACAGTTTGAGAGTTGTCTGAGGATTGCTTGTAGGTGAAGCAGGGGGTGAGTCTTATGAATCAAGTGCCCAGGAGGAAGCCTGAATGGGAATCTGACAGTTAAGAGCCATTGAGAATTTGTCTCTGCTTTTCTTTAATGTTTGTTATCTTAAGTAATTTGTAAAAATATGACAATAAGTAAAACTTGCCGAAGCTTAGCTGTTTTCTTTAGAGGAAAAGGTATAGTCAAGTACTTCTCTAAGCATTTATTTCAGGGATTGTCAACCCTCTGTGTATTGAAAATAACTGGAAAAAGAAAACAATTCAAATGTTGAAGGTCCATGCCCATAAATCCTGGGCCTAGCAATCTGTTCTGTTAGACCTGTGGTGTTAGAGAATATCCAGTAGCTCTTAAATTTCAAAATGCATACAAATCACCTGGAGATCTTGTTAAACATGGACTGAATCAGTTGGTGTGCAGCGAGACCTGAGATTCGGTGATTCTAATGAGTTCGGAGGCAAGCCTGATGCTGCTGGTACATGGAAGAGCAGAGCACAGAGCAAGCACACCATCAGACATTCACCTAATGTCATCTGGACATGCACTGCAGGCCAGGCACTAGGGCACAATAGCCAGAATCCTGAGAACTGGACCTCTAACAAGGGACTTAGCACACTTCATCCCAGTTGGTCCACACATATTCTACATTTCACAGATGAGGAAACAAGACTCAGAAAGCCATGCAGCAAGTAAGTGGGTGCCTTAGTTTCTTGTTGCTGCTTTATCTAATGGCAACAAACAATGACTTAAAATAAGAATGCGCATCTATGGTTCTGCAGATGAGACATTCTAAAACCAAAGCACTGACAAGGCTACCTTCATGTGGGGCTCCGGAGGGACTCTGTTCGGTTGCCTCTCCAGCTTGTGGAGACCACCTGCATTCCTTTCCCTTCATTATTTTTTCTCTCTACCACAGCTGAGGAGTGTCCTCTGCTTTTAAGGACCCATGTAAATAGATGCCCCCCCCCCCAATATAATACTCTTTCCATCATAGACTCTGTAAATGAACAGACTTTTGCCATGCACATGAACAGACTTGGTTTCTTGAGAACAGGGCACAAACTGGGGAGGAAGTATTATTCTGCATACCACATTGGAGAAATGAGGATTTGGAGCCTAGAATCAAGGTCAGGTATATCTGATTACAGAGTCAGAGGTCCTTTCAGCAGCTACATTGAGTGTTGTTCTAATGGCCAAATCATGAACTTAGCCAAGTATAATCTAGTGTACTTAACTCATTACAAATCATTTGGCATTATCTTCAGACTGCCAAATCCAGTTCTGTAACCCAATGCAATGGCTCATATCTTGGTGAGTACAAAGGAACAGAGAAAGATTTACATTAAGTAAGGAGAAAGCATGAGAATTATATCCAAAACAGTGTCCTTCTCAAACAAAGTTAGTGTGTGGACTTCAGTTGGGAAGCTTATGCATACTACTAGGAAAGCACTTTAGGTGTCGATTCATTTCTAAGTAGCACATTGCTGAACATGCTCAGTTTAAGGTCATAGTTCACCAAGGAAAAACGGTGGGCACCTTTTGGAGCATGGTCAGTTCCAAGTTATTGTGTTCGCTTAGGTTTGCTTGTTGAGTTAGCTGTGGCTAAAATACCCGAGACACCAACTGAAAGGAGGAAAGATTTATTTAACTCTAGTGTTTCTGGACCTATGGTGAGGCAGAACACTACTGCAGTGGATGTGGGGAGATGGGGTTGTCTGATCACCTTATGGAAGACAGGAAGCAGAGAGTAAGGAAGTTATGGGGACCAGGTATAACCTTCAAAGTTATTCACCCAATGATGTGCTTCCTGCAACTCCGTAAGTTTCCAGAACTTTATAATATAGTGCCACCCTTTAAGGACCAAGCCTGGGGACTTTAGCCTGTGGGGAACATTCTGTATTCAAACCATTACAGTTGAATAGAGTATGTTTGGAGGCTAAAAATGGCAAACTGGAATGCTTTTGGTCATGCATCATAAAAACAGTGGACAGGAATGCCTCTGGGTGTACTTGAGTTTTCCCAGAGTTTTAGTTCAAAGAAAAGGATATTTTAAAAGTACACTAATGTAGGAGTTTTCTCCCAAAGATACCCGTCATGCTTGGTGGAGAACCTTTCTGTACCACTGCACTGCTTCATGATACCTGAAACTCAAATCCTGGTTCCTGGTCATTCTTTAATAGAACTTAAAAATAAGGTCTGGAATGTGGCTCAAGTGATAAAGTGCTTGCCTTAGAAACCTTAAGGCTCTGAGTTCAATCCCTAATACCGCCCCTGTCAACCCCCTACCAAAAAAAAAAAAAGATGGACATTAGCGAACACCTTTAATCTGGAAATTAATTAGACTCTGGGCAACTATATTCATAAGATGGAACGTTCACCTCCACTGCTGGAAGCCTGAGGATGCTGAGGTACATGTTCACATGCCTGCTCCGATTCCAGCCCCTGGATAGCCAGGCTACCTGAGAGCAGAGGTTTAGGCCAGAAACCAAGGCATAACTCATCCCATCTTAACTGAGTACATGCAGACCTAGATTATTTTTATGTATAATTTTATTGGTGATATTGGGCTTGAACTCAGAGCCTTGAGCTTGCTAGACAAACACTTCTAGCTGAACCACACTCCAGCCCTCAGATTTTATTAATTAGCATTATTAATCTACAGTATTGATGCTCCCAACTATCAGACATACTAACATGAAAATGTGAATAGAGAATGTGAATGCTTAGTTGGCTTCTGTATGGGTTAAATTTGCCTTCTCTACCCCCTCCTCCACACCGCAAAAAAAAAAAAAAATGTTGAAGGCCTAGATCCAGCACTTTTAATGTGATCTTATTCGGAAGTGGGACCCTTGCTGATGTATGTAATCCCTTAAAATAAGGTCATAGTGGAGTAGGGCAGACCTGAATACAAGTTGGCAGTGTTCTTATAAGGAGAGACACCAGAAAGTTGACCATGTGATAAGAAGCAGAGACAAGGCAAGGAACACAAAGGAATGCCAGCAAACACCAGAAGATCTAGAAGACACATGGAAGGCTGTCCCTACAGGTCACAGAAGGAAACAATCCTGCCAACACCTACCTAGTCACCAGAGCTGTGAGAATACACTATGCTTGTTGTAAGCCATCTGGTTGGTGGTGCTTTGTCAGGATAGCCTCTTCAAATCTACAGTCCTTCAGGATGTTGTTGCAATTTTACTTTTTCTCATGTTATAGAATGAATGTTCTTCTGGAAAGGTGGAGAAATACAGATCAAGCAATGGTCAGAATGTGGCTTACATACTTGGACACAGCCTCACAGAAGGAATGGCTGTGAATACAACGTTATTTAAAGTACTTCATATTTTGCCAAACGCTATCCATTATCAAGCAGAGTGCAGCCTGTGGGACATTTCCTAGTCCTTAAAGAAGTCTGCTCAAAAGGTAGCCTAGGGCTGCACCCATGTCAAAAGCTTTCCTGGGGCACCTATGCGGGCAGATTCTGTGCTAGCATTTTACATACTGATTTGCACAGTATTTCTTTTTTAGTAAAGAAAGCCCCACCACAAAATCCTTCTTCTTTTTGGGCAGTGGCTCTGCAGAGGGAGGAGAAAAGGATAAATAACTGCACCAAGAAGTCTCTCACACAGTCACACTCAAAAGCCCCTGTCTTCAGAGATCATTCCACCTTGGGAAGTGGACATCACACCTGTCAGTCCTTCCAAGCTGCCCATCAGCCACACCTGCTCCCTCTGTGATAACCCTGCAATGCTACCTTTTCTCATCTTTACTTTGCAGCCTAGTTTCCATAGTTTATCTGTCCTATCCAAGCACACATTATGATGTGTCCTTGGCCTAATAGGAGCACCAGCTGCCCAAGCCTGACCTCTCTGCCCCCAGCTGAGTGACACGGTGCTGCTGGGCAGTGTCACACACCAGAGGACAGGAGGAGGGATCCTTCCTAGTCTACATCCATCACTTCCTGCTGTCAGTACCTCTTCAACTTCTCCAGCTACTCGTTTCTTCCATTTTCCCATTATTCCAGGGCATACAACAGTTCTACCATAGGCACCCCAGTCACTTCCCCATCTTGTCTCACTCCACCCTCCCTTGCGCTCTCCCTCTACATCCTGTGGTGTAGGCTTCACTTGCCCTTCTAGACTCCAAGAGGGAGGTCTAGCGCCATGTTTTTGTTCTTTCTGCCCCCTACTGCTCCTCATCCACCTGCCCCTGAACCTTTGTGTGTTGTTTTCTCTAACAAGACGTTCTATGGCTCTCTGGTGTACCCTCATGTTATTGGCTCTTTAACCGCTCCCCTCCACAGCACAGCTGCAGCTAGCTCTGCCTGCCCACAGTCAGATCTGCAGCAGCCATGCTCAAAGCTCCAGGTCACTGGCCCAATTTACCTGTGCTTAAAGAAGATACAAACAAACCAGTGCTGTCTGCTCTTGTTTGGCTGATTCTATCTAGGCATTCAATAACATGTGTCAAGTGAAAGTGGAATGATTCCAACATCAAGGAATCACAGATTTTGTGGTATCTGGCAAAGACCCTCTTCCTCACCCCTCAGGGTAGAAAGGGTAAGTATGCCCTCTAAGGTTCTATGTCCAAAAAAAAAAAAACATCAAACAAGGTGGGGCTCAGTGGCTGATGCTTGTAATCCTAGCTACTTAGGAGGTGGATTGGAAAAAAGCAATTCAAAGCCAGCCTGGGGAAAAAGTTTATAAAAATGTCCATCTCAACAAACAAGCTAGGCATGATGGTATACTTATCTCTAGTCCCAGCTACAACAGAATAACAGGTAGGAGGGTCATAATCATGTTTCCTTCTTTTTGCCCCGGACTAAAGTGAGATCCTTTCTGAAAGATAACCAAAAGGAAAGTGAGCTAACGGTATGGATCAGATGGTACACTAACCTGAGTTCAAAAGAACTGACCTCTCAATAATTTAGAGCAATTTTAAATAAATAATTTAGAGCAATTTTACTTCACTAATGACCAAGTTGGATTATTTATGTAACAGAAGGACATATGGAGACTAGATTTCTTGTTTTAGCTAAAACACAAAGAACTTGGAGTCTTTTCACATTCCTACCAGAAAAACTGGACAGACTGAAAACTGATTTGCAAGGCAAATTGTCTCCCCGAAATGTGTCACAATGGGAAATCCAGTTACAGCTCAGATCTACTTAAAGGATGTGGGATAAGGGGAACTCTGGCAAGCAACCTGGTAGGTTATGTGGAGGATCACAGTCTTGGTGTTAGGCAAACCCCTTGCTTCTATGCAGTTTCTGCAGATGATGCATGGGTTTCTCATGGCAAAGATCACAGACGGATTCCTGCAGGGTTCTGGCAGAAGGAGAAGAGTACCACCACTACCACTAAAATAAGCCCAGAGTTTGCTCCACAACCAAAGCCTGCTCCCAATGCACTGACTGGAGGGGCATGGGCACTTCTCACATACCAGCTCCTTCTTCTCTTCCTGTTTTACCCAGAAGGACAGGCTAACATTTTCCAAGAAGACAAATGAAAGTCTCAGACCCACAAAGACTACATGATACTTAGCCAGGCACTGGTAGCTCTCACTTGTAATCCTATCTATTTATAAGGCTGAGATCTGAGAATCAGGGTTCAAAGTCTGGGCAGGAAAGTCTGTGAGACTCATTTCAAATTAGCTACCAAAAAAAAAAGCCGGGGTGGGGAAGGTGGCTCAGTGGTAGAGCGCTTGCCTTGCATGCATGAGGCCCTGGGTTCGATTCCTCAGCACCACATAAGCAAAAAGAAAAAAGCCGGAAGTGGCGCTGTGGCTCAAGTGGTAGAGCACTAGCCTTGAGCCAAAATGCTGAGGGACAGCGCCCAGGCCCACGACCAGACCCCCCCCTCCTCCCCAAAAAAAGCCAAACATGGAGCTGTGGCTCAAGTGGTAGAGCTCTAGCCTTAAGCAAAATAGCTCAGGGATAGTGTCCAGGCACTGAGTTCAAGCTTCAGGAACAGCACAAAACAAAAAAACAAAAAACAAAAACAAAACAAAAATACAGACATGAGAATCAGGCAGTAAGAACACTCTCTCTCCAGACCCAGACCTCTACCTCACATATAGGGCCACAGAAAGGGCCACAAGACACTGGATCCCTCAGGAGGAGGCAGGTAAACCCAAAGTCAAGGGGAAAAACAAATCAAGGGCACTGGAGGAGACTGAAGCCACAACATTAGTGCATCAAAGAGCAGTCCCTAGACTTTAACACTAACCCTGCCAAAATACCACAGTTTCTATTATTACACATGAACAGCCAGCCACAAGAACTACAAGGCATGCTACACCGCAAGCAAAAGTCAGAAAAGACCTAGTGAGCTTCAGAACTGGACTAATATGACTTGTCAGAAGGGAGTTTGAAATAACTACATTACATACATAATGGTATAACTACATTTGATACACAATGGTATCAAATGAGAAAAGCAGACAACATGCAATAAACAGGCAACGTAAACTGACACAGAAAGTCTAGGAACTAATCCTAATGTAAATGCTACAAGTTCACAACACTATAACAGAAATAAACAGGATTGAGGGGAGAATATACCTAGTCTTATCATATTTAAACTGCAGAGAGCCAAAGATAGAAAAATGTCTTAAAGAATTAAGCTGGAGAGGGGATTTTTAATTTTAGAGGAATAAAGGTAAAAATTATATTAAGGTTTTCATCAGAAACTGCACATATAGTTGGGTGTATACTGTGGACTCAGGAGACAGGAAAGTTGGAAGTTTCAAGCCATAAGGAAAGAAAGGAGGACAGGAAGAAAGGAGGGAGGGGGAGGGGGAGAGGAGAGGAAAAAAAGGGAGTAATTGAGGGAAGAAGGGAAGGAAGGAAAGAAGAAAGGAAAGGATTTACCCATCTTGTAACAATGGAAACTGCCCCTCAGATGGGCAATGTCTTCTTACCATTTTGTAGGAAAAGGAAAACTTACCCCAAGGAACTCAACAGTACCCCCAAGGAAGAAAACAGTCAAAAGTTCTGGTCAGACTGCCAGGAGACAATGACCAGGTAATTGTGATCAACTTGTTCCCTGGAACTCCTCCAAAGAAAAGGCTGAGATCATGGTAAAATGGGTGACATCTGTTTTGGGCTGCTCACTCATTATGCATACCTCTCGTCCCCTACCCCAGTTCCCTGTCATTTGAGTGTGGGGCTTGTCTGTACCCCAAAGGCAGTTAAAGATTTATTGAAGTGCTGTCTTCCTGTGGCTGCCATGTAATAAATCTCCTGTCTCTGTCCTTAACCATGTCTCTTTATTTGGTGTGTAGAGTTCAGTGCTTGCATCAGACATGTAAAAATCCAGGAGAAACTCCTGGAGTTAGAGCAACTCCAGTTTCAGGATGAACATCAGAAATAAATGAAGGTAAAATCATCTTTGGTTTTTCAAAATTCCTAATAGGTCTGAAAGATAATTGTTTAGAGTAATAATGTATTCATATGGCAAAGTGAAATAAATGACAGCATCTTCCTTAGAGAGGAATTGGGAATACCATATTAGAAGATACCTATAGAACACACAAAAAAAGTGTTAATTGAAAGCAGAATTATTTATATTAGTTAAAATGCTACTGTAAACTTAGGCAATTAAAAAAAAAGAAATATAATTGGGAGTATGTTAAAATAAGTGCACAGGATGCAGGGCCACAGGCCTCACCTTTCTGGACCCAGGTTTCTTCATCTGTGAAATCATCCTGCTAGAATAAGTCATTTGTCTTTCCTGTTCTGCAATTTTATTAGTAGAAAATAAAGTCAATCAGTAAGTCTACCTTCTTCCTTTTTAGCAATTATTTACAAGGAAGAGCCTTTTAAAACAATCCATTCTCTCATCTGTTACTTCACTGGGTTTTCATATATCCTGATTGTGTACCTTTAGCAGCCTCCCCTGGTACCTACAGCAAGACACTGGATGTGCTTCACCTGGCTTAATACTGCAATGCGCTCGCTGTAAGTAGGGTGCACACAAGCTCAAAGGAAAAGGCCATTTCAAGGTATTGATTTCACTGCCAGAGGCAGCACAAGACATGTGCCTTTCAATCAAAAAAAGAAAGGAGAAAAAACGAAATGTAGCTGCTGTCCTTGACTAAATGGAGCTCATAATTAGTTCTTGATTACCTCCAAATATGTCACAGACATTCCTTCCCTGGCTGACTGTCAATCTATTTCTGAGCTCAGTGAACATTTTTATGAGCTACAACATCTCGGTCAATCAAAAAGTTTTACTCTTCCAGATTACTGCTTAAGTCGTAACATTCATTAAAAAAGAAACCAAACCACTCTGGGGCTAGCTGAGATAACTGTGGAAATGACCTGCCCTTTTAGAATGAGAGGCCGATATAGCTTCAGGTGAAAGCTATTAAGAAAAAGCAAGTGCTTGCCCACAGCTCTGCTCACAGCCTTCTCTCCAGCTTTTATTGCTGTAACCCTTTGCAAGAAAAATCCACTCTAGCCCATAAGTCCAATTTTCTACTTTAAAACCTGCCTAGTGGCCAACAGATAGAAATGTATTAAGCCTCCCTATGCTCACAAATCTTCCAACAGTTCCTTGCATACTATTTTGCCCTACTAGAAAATTAAAGTGTCATAAAAGTCAATGTTTCACTTTGAAGGAAAAAAGGGCTAGATGACCAGACATCCACACATTTCTTTCTGGATTAGACTGTTCATCAAAGCACAACTAAGTAAACCAATTCTGACAGATAGGCCCAGAAGGGATGGATGTAAGCATTAACTGGAGCAAAGAGCACAATCTTCCTGTTGTTAAGGATCTTTGACTAATCAAGGACTCTCCATTTATGGTTAGAAGTCTGAAATAGGAAATACATTGAAAAAGAATATGTTTACAGAATAACCATCATTCCTCATATCAGTAGTTAAACTGTTTGGCCAAAACTTAATATACTTGCTATAAAGTTGTGTTAATGAACAGAATTCTGTACATCTTTATGTCCAAACTGAGCACAGAAACTCAATACACATCTATTCTTTTTCTGAGTTTTTAACAAAGCTTATTTTAATCTATACATTCTTTTAAATGAACCAAATTCTTCCCTTAAGACAAAATTTTTACTTTTTTTTTTTCCTTTTCATCCAAGCAGCTGCTTTAGTAACATTTGCTATAGCACTATAATGAAATCTGTCAGGAATTGTAAAGGTGGTAATTTTACTAAAACTGAAGAACCAGAGCATGTCTGGGAAGTCTCTGATTATGTTAATAGAGATAGATAATGCTTCAAATGAAAATAAGCCTCCTAGAAGATTCATTCTTAGATCAGTACTGAGGGCTGAATAATAGCAAAAACATATCACATTAAGAAGCATTCAGCCTTTAAATGAAGAGATATGAAGGGCAGCTCAGATCTATTTCCTGCAGTACTACCCCTACTAGTATACAGCAGGAGCAGAGCCTCCTTTTCTAATTCACTAGGCAGTTTTTATGCAAGAAAAATAATCAGACAGATCAGTCAAAGGTGAGGTATCTTTGGAAAATTTAATTGGGCCACATTTTCTTTCTCTTGCTGAAAACATCAAATATCCCCGGACATCTTGGGTTCCACAGCTTACAAAGGGGCAGTGGATTTCCCACACTTACATACTTTATCCAACTTTCTGTAGAAAGATAAGACATTTTCCAATCTTCCTTTTAAGTATTTCCTAAAAATACTTTAAAATACAACAAATGGCAAGTGAAACAAAGTAAGGCTCTATTTTTTCCTTTCCCCCTTACTAGGTACTGCATGATGGAGAAAGGAAGGAAGACTGGTGATATCAGTGTTTGCCACCCCGAGGGTTGCTGCAGGATCCTCTGAGACCCATGTCAGTGAAGCTTGACAGCCCTGCAGATTGCCTGTCACAGGCTCGTGGGAGACTGGGCGCTGTCCAGTAATTCTCAGCACCCACACAGGGCTGCTGGCCCTCAGGAGTAACAAAGGAATGAGGACCAAGACAAGACCGGAGGTCTCCCATCTGGTACTGCTGTACCACAGCTTCACTGCTGCCTTACAGTGTACATGCACATAACTAAATATAGTTAATGAAGATAAAATGAGAAAAAAAGTGCCTTTACTAGTTCCTCTATCAAATTACTGGAAAGAAAATAGAAGTATTTGTCTGAGAAAACATGTGTTCTATGTCAGAACTCCCTTGCAAGACATTTTAGAGATGCATTTGTCACTATATATGTATTTTTGCCTGGTGCACAGATTTCTTTAGCTGTACTTTTTAAACAGCTTTGCTATTTTTCAAACTTGTTTCATTGACTTAGAAAAAGGACAAAGCAGCCAAATTTAACCAATTTGTTGCAGAAAACATCTCAGACATTAATCTTCACTTTCTTGTGTTAAAAGTACATGATTAAAAGGTAATCAAACAGTTTTCTTCTTACCAGGAAACTAAGCAGCTATTGTCATTAAATGTACCTCTAGTAAACATGGGGCCTTTTATAAATATAAAATTAAATTCTTTTAAGGAATAGGTTTGTGATTTTAGTTATGTGGGATTTACATTTATACTTTGTAGTTTAAAAATAATGCGTGGTCTTCCCTTCTTCACCTCCACAGCAACTTCACTTCAGCAGGCTCGCACGTACAGGTGGGGGGCTAGGGTATTCATTCGGCTGTGGCAGCCGGCACAGGGCATGTGCTCTTAGAATCCTTGCAAAAACTCCTGAAGCTGGGTGACAATCTCTGTGTCCACCGTTTCCATGAGGGACTGGAAGCCTTGTTCTCCGAGCATCTCCTGCTGTGCCTTGAGCTTCTCATAGATGAACTGCTGCAGCGATACCGTGTGCACAGGATCCTTTAGGGCCAGCTGTGGATACAGAGGAAGTGCCAGACAATCAGACAAGCAAAACGAATTCCTCTATATGCAGCTTTGCAGTCTCTTTCCCAACTTTGCTTCTCCCTCTCTCCTTTGAAGGGATTCTAAAATAATCCCAGGGCAGAAGATCTCATTCAATTGACTAATTGATTAGCCTCAGTTTTCTATAGCCCTTTGAATACAAGGGCCTGATTAGGGTTCTGATTAGCCTAGTTTCTCGTGGGCCAAGAGCTTGTCCTACTTAAGGCAATAAAATCCTAAAAGGAACAAAACATGCTAAAGAGCATTTCAACACAACTGCCCAGGAATCTCCTTCGGAAGAATATAATGTATTATATAATATAGTATACAATTATATAACATACCATATTAGTAAAGGTTTTCTTGGGAAAAGGGTGCTTCATATAATCATTTGTTTGTGGTTTTAAAATCAGTAACAGGCTTACAATTTTTAAAATTTTCTTCAAAATGGTAACTTCCATATATAATATAATTCTTAAAAAAAGGATATTTAATTTTGTCTACATTGAAATACAGGTCTGTTATTTAAAAAAAACACACACAATTAGTATTATTGGTAGTTTACTGAGAAAAAAATCAGGCAGGGATGAAAATATGGAAAACTACCACAAATATAATTAAATGTTCTTGTAAATTTCCCCAATCATCCATATTCTTCCTCTATACACCTAATTTTTTTTTTACATTTAGCAAATACTACATTGCCAAAGTTTCCAAGTGATCAGCAGCAAAGTTACTAAACTCTGATTAAGGTTTTTTAAAAGCAACCACTCAAGTAAGAAAGGGTCAATACTCAATAAGGACACTGACACCACCACCAGGCAATTAATTTGACTTCTCAAATAAAAACCAAAACAAAACAAAAACTCAGAGCCATCACTTTATTTAATTCCAAAGACACTTGCAACAGAATTTTCTCTTCCAATGTCTTTTGATTACTATGAATTCACTTGATGTAACAAGTCTTAACCTCTGTGATTAATATTTTCACTCTATCACAGGAAGAACTGCTACCACAGGAGAATGTCTGGTTATCTATGGGTAACTTTACTGCATCTCAGTTGGATTATTTCATTATTTCCTATCTTCTTTTTTTTTTTTTGATTCAGTCGTAGGGCCTGAACTCTGGGCCTGAGCGCTGTCCCTCCGCTCTTAAGCTCAAGGCTAGCACTCTACCACTTGAGCCACAGTACCACTACGGCTTTTTTTTTTTTTTTTGCTTTTTGCTTATGTGGTGCTGAAGAATGGAACCCAGGGCCTCATGCATGCAAGGCAAGCGCTCTACTACTGAGCCACCTTCCCAGCCCATTTCCTATCTTCTTAAACTCTGTTAATGTCACTTGCAACACTGCAGTTTTTAATAGCAAATCACCTACTGCAACAGAATTTTTCTAAGATTTTTGGGATAAATCTGACGCTATTTTCTTCCCCTGTTTGTGATGCTGAACCTTGCACATGTCCACATGGTAAGCAAATGTTCTATTACTGAGCTATATCCACACACAGCCCTTGGTTTTTGTGAAGGGGAATTTACTATGTTACTCAGGTTGGCTTTAAACTTATTTATTTTGTGTAACCTTCTAACTAAACAGCACTAGATTTTTCTTCCTAGGGAAGTCATTTTTAAATATAAATGCAACCTTTGCTGCTACATTAAAAACCATAGGTCATAACCACCTATGAGCAATTGTTTCTCCTTTCCCTTCAAAATTCTCTAAAAAGTCTAGTATTAAAGACATTTCAGCAAAAGAATGATATAATGTATGATTTATACTTGTAACCCTGAAGAGATGAGTAAAACTAGCATTTTTAAGTTATGATATTCATAATTAGACTTAGTTAATATTAAGCTATTTAACCCCCATCTCTCACAAACTAGGGTAGTACCTTTAACGTATCCAAAAGACTAAAGCACTGGGGATCTTAATAGAGATGACACCACAATCTAATTAACTTCACATGGTAATGGTTGTTCTAGAAATCAATAGTACATATAATCAGAACAACTTTAACAAGATAGTAATAAGTAAAAAAATAAAATTTAGGATCCCAAAACTGAATCAAGGAATTTTAAGTGTTATTAAAAATATAGTTTTACTCTAATCTTTAAGTCAATCATTCATTCACCTTAAAAGTATAAAGCTAGAGTGAAAACCAAATTACTATATGATGTTATGACATTTGGATAGTTTAGTTTATAAAGGGCAGATCTACCACATTAACTAAATGTGTCTGCACAAGAGCTAGTGATTGAATATGTGTTATTCATTTACACGTTAAGAATCTTGTTAAGGAAAATATTATCATAGATTATTTAACACCAATGATATATCCAATGATGGGTAGGAGTAGGAGTGGAGAAAAGCCAAACAAAGTTATATCAAGAGGCTATAAATAAAGAAAATGTACATAAAGAAAATAAACTTGCCACAAGTTCAGGATATTACATTAACAAGTCTCATTCCAATGGAGAGAAACTTCTGGAAGTATACTATGAACATTATATGTTGGGAAATGATAAAAATGGTATTGAGAACTTTGAAAAAGATTTTTTAAAAATTCAGCTTATATGCCCTGGAAATTCACTAATCTAATTTTCTTGAACTTAGAAAGATCTAGAAAGACAATGTGGCTGGCTCAAGTCACAGCTAACAGCACAAAAAGGAATAGAATTTGATCTTTAAATGCCCCTCACAAAGGTGCAATTTCTCTGAACATTTAAAATACAATTTATCAAAATGAATTCCAGGAAAGGGAAACATGAGGGTTTTTTGTTTTTATTGTTGGTTGGAATGGTGTTTGTTTTTGCTTTTTTTTTTCCATTTTAAGGGGAAAGGGAGGTAAAAAGGGAGAGAGGAGGCAGCTATAAATGAAATAAACTAAACATACTTGAAAAGATAACAGAGCCTGACATTGGTGGCTCATACCTGTAGTCCTAGATACTCAGGAGGCTGAAATCTAGAGGATCATGGTAAGAAGTTAGCACAGCAGAAAAGTTTACCATACTTTATTTTCAACTACCCAGCAAAAAGTCAGGTCAGAAACATAGCTCAAGTGATAGAGTGCCAGCTAAGCAAACCCGAGGGCCTGAGTTCAAGCCCCATTAGCACCCCACTCCACCCCCCCAAAAAAAAAGAAAAAAGAGGCTATTAGAGTAGCCAGTATTAGCTATATATTGAGGGTTTGTATGAAATTATTCGAATATATTGATCAAAGAAAAATGACAGAAACAAATAGAAATTAGTAGGTAGTGTTTACTGTTATTCCACAAACAATTTATGTTTTCATTTATGTATTCTACTTATGAGTAGGTTCTATTGCTGTTTTCATTTGCAAAGGAAACAGGACATAACACAAGCAGGAAATGCTAAAGCAAAGGCTCTTACTTTTGTATTCATGGTCAAAGTAAGTATTAAACAATTAAAGGCTTTCTAAAAGTAATGTATTTTTGATGTTTCCTATTCACTTTAAAAAAAATGATTCATCTAGTGCAAATAAGTGGCTTTCAAAACAAGGTAGCAGTTTATTCAAGGGTATTATTATAATAGATGTAGACCAGGAAAAGTCCACTGCAGAGATCCAAAAAAGCAATAAGGGATGAAAATAATTTCCTCAAAGGAGAAAATTAAGCATTTTAACTTTACGGTTTGAGAATTTTATTTTTTATTAAGTAAAAGTAAAGCTTCAGGGGTTGGAAAGGTGGCTCAGTGGTAGAGCACTTGCCTTGCATGCATGAGGCCCTGGGTTCGATTCCTCAGCACCACATAAGCAAAAAGAAAACAGCCAGAAGTAGCACTGTGGCTCAAGTGGTAGAGCGCTAGCCTTGAGCTGAAGAGCTGAGGGACAGTGCCCAGGCCCAGAGTTCAGGCTCCACGACCAGACAAAAAAAAAGTAAAGCTTTAGTTTTTCTAACACATGCAACAATTATTTTAGGTCTACTTTCTAGACTAGGAACATAACTTACCTGGTGAGCATATACTCCCAAGTTTTAAAACTCAGATACCTAACATTAATTCTCCTGCAAGTGATGGATAAATGTATGCATGGGAATATGTGTATGTACAAACAGATCATTGGAAACTGTCATATTTACAAAAGAATAATAGTAATAGAAATTTTAATTTTTAGACAGTGGTTTTGTAACTTACCATCTTTTTCCTTTTATCTTGTTCTGTGGGTGGTTCTTCATCTTCTGTTACTTTTGGTTCCTCAAGATGAGACATTAACATGCAGCTGCAATTTTTAAAAAATCTTTGTTTTTAATAAATAAACATATCTATAACATAGAAAACCTAGCCCTCAATATCACTGAAAGCAGGAATGCTTCTATGTTCTAAAATGGGAGACACATGCTAGTTGCACACTTTGTATCTTTCTGTAAAAATGATACTTTAGAAACACAAACTTCTGGGCTGGGAAGGTGGCTCAGTGGTAGAGTGCTTGCCTTGCATGTATGAGGCCCTGGGTTTGATTCCTCAGCACCAGATAAGCAAAAAGAAAAAAAGCCGGAAGTGGTGCTGTGGCTCAAGTGGTAGAGCGCTAGCTTTGAGCTGAAGAGCTGAGGGACAGTGCCCAGGCCCAGAATTCAGGCCCCACGACCGGACCCAAAAAAAAAAAAAGAAACACAAACTTCTTTTCCCTTATGTATGGAGACATACAATATGCAATAATCTAAATAACACTATTATTAGATCACTATTATGTACCGATATGTTTTGTGCTTCGAATGACACTACAAGACTATAAGTAATTTGTCTCTGATGACACACAGAGACTTTCAGTACAGATACAAGTCATTTTATTTTGATTATCCACACCACTGTGCTCTACCATTAGCAGAGATCATCGAAACAGTTTCTATCCAGTCAATGCTAGTTATATCAAGACAAAAAGTGAATATTATCTAGCGGATCATCACTGATGGGACACACCCCATGGGTTGACAATTTAGAACAGGAGATTTCAACAAATTATCAGTCATAGCTTCCTAATCAACAAACCGTGGCAAGGGAATTTTTTTTAATGTTTTGTATCAAGTATAGGTGAAGGGCAATTCCTAATTCACCTACTTAAATAACTTTTTTTTTTTTTCTTGGTCGGTCATGGGGCTTGAACTCTGGGCCTGGGCACTGTCCCTCAGCTTTTCAGCTCAAGGCTAGCGCTCTACCACCTAAGCCACCACTTAAGTCCCAGTGCCACTTCCACTTTTCTGAGTGGTTTATTGGAGATAAGATTCTCATGGACTTTCCTGCCCGAGATGGCTTTGAACTATGAGTCTCAGATCTTGGCTTCCTGAATAGCTAGGATTACAGGCATGAGCCACCAGCACTGGGCTTAAATAACTTTTAAGTTAAGGCTAAGCACAGGTATGGATGCCAGAAAACTGGATCAGGCTCATTCCTCCAGTGGACTTGGGTATTCTTCACTTCTGTTCCCCATCACTAAAACAACATTTTTTGACACAAATGCTACTGGGATCAAACAATAAGAACCTTAGACTGGAAATAAGAAATCCTGATACACAAGATTTCGATCAGTATGTTCTTTGATCTCAATACTGCAATGCTTTTTGTTCACTGTGATATTATAATAGATCAGAGCACAAGTAGTTGGCCAATGCACTCCAAAACAAGGTAAGAAAATTCAATGGTACTACATCAAACCAAATCTATTTAATAAACTGAAATGTCTTGAAAAGTCTAGATCCCAGTCTGTATTTCAGAGCTGAGTAATAAGATAGGGATCCTCTATTCTAGCCACTTTATGCCAACCACAGACTTGAATTCTAGCTGTAATAAATGTAGGTTTCCATGCACTGTATTTTGCATAAACTCTTCCACTGACCTGCAAAATTTACTGTCTTCCCTCTGCTAAAATATTTATCACACTATTATGGAGCATATTTTGTAGTTTATATATAGATAGATAGAGAGAGAGAGAGAGAGAGAGAGAGAGAGAGATGGGCCCCCCCCACTTTTATTCAATGACCAAAACTACCCACATAGACAAGACAATTTTTGCTTTGCAACTCTGTACATTATACTCATTTGGACTTCAGGAAAGTGCTAAATTCAAATGTGTGTGTGTGTGTGTGTGTGTGTGTATGTGTGTGTGTGTGTGTGTGTGTATGTGTGTGTGTGTGTGTGTGTATTGTAGTGCTAGGAGTCAGTCTTGAGTATGGAAGGCAAGCTCTCAATCACTGAGCTACATTCCAGCCCCAAACGCTAAAACATTTTCGTGACTGAAAAACTCAAAGCTGAAACTCCTACAGGAAAATCTGTAATTAAAAGTTAAATTTCATTTTGCCAACCAATATTAAACACAGGCAATCATGCTTTAATTAAAAGCACATGAGAATAGACTTCAACTAAAATGTGTTGGCTGTGAATGTAACGATGGTAATATTAACAAAACAGAAATAACAATAGTTTAAAATTGAAATGCCTAACACAAATATCCACAAAATCAATTATGTCAGGTATCTAGCATGCTATATCAGAATCTTCTGCAACAATTAACTCCAACCAGCCAAATACAACAAAGAAGTGTCCATGTGATATGAAACTCTTTACATAATTTATTTTAAAAAGATAATTTAATTTTAAAGGGTAATTTAATTTTTTTAAAAAGGATCTGTGAAAGAGGCAGGGTAATATACATGTAATCCCAACTACTCAGGAGGAAGGGCCAATCTGGGCAAAGTTAGAGCCAATTTCAAAAACAAAACTTTGGAATAGGTAATAAGGTGGAGGAGGAGTGTAGCTTAAGCAGTAGAGAACTTGCCTAGGATGTATAAGGTCCAGGGTTCAAACCCAGTATTAGCAACACCTTTCACTTAATCTGAATTGAGTCATAGCATTGTTTTTAAACAGCTGAATTTACAAACAACTACTAAGCAGTGATACTTGCTTTCAAAATTCCCTAGAACAAATGAACTTTTCCCTATTTAATTTAGGAGCTTACTGTAGCCTTCACAAAACCAGAGGAGGCCTCCTAAATAAGCCCTGTCCTACTCTATCTGGAGCCTACTCATAACCAAAGGCAAGTGTACAAATCACACTCTTGAGAGCCATTATTAACAAGCCTCAAACTAGAGGTTACACTGGTCATCTGGAGGGCTCTGTTTCAGTATTGACTGTTGGCTGCCGCCCCAAGTTCCTAATTCAGCAGGACTGAGTGGGGTCTGAGACTACATTTCTCACAATTTCCCCAGTAATGCTCTTTCAAAAACACTGGTGCTAACACTGTTAGTGGTATGGGGAGTACCAGAAGACAGAAATTACTCTGAGCACTGACTTGTATCAGGCCCAAATACCAATAGGGTATCCTCCTTATATTTCTATCTCTCTTATCCCGTGCAACTGACTTCAAAATTAAGGGTTAAGAGAGAATGGTGGAAGGGGTGACACCGACCAAGTTGCATTACATTCATAAACTGCTTTGTTGAATGACAACTCCTTGGTACAATTAAACATAATTTTAAAAATCCAAATAGCTATTTACAAAAATAAAAAACAGGGGGGCTGGGAAGGTGGCTCAGTGGTAGAGTGCTTGCCTTGCATGCATGAGGACCTGGGTTTGATTCCTCAGCACCACATAAGCAAAAAGAAAAAAAGCCGGAAGTGGCACTGTGGCTCACGTGGTAGAGCGCTAGCCTTGAGCTGAAGAGCCGAGGGACAGTGCCCAGGCCCAGAGTTCAGGCCCCACGACCAGACCCAAATAAATAAATAAATAAATAGGAATTAGAGTGCAAATAAATATTCACGTCTACTTTTTTCCACAGGAAACATGTTCAAATTTTAAATGTCTATATGAATAGGTTATGAGGGCATATTAAAGTGTGAAAATAAGAATAGGCTCCTGGGTATAGTAAATTATTTCTTAAAAGTTATATATGCATGTCACCAAACTGCAAATCTTTTAATTCTCTCTAGCCATCCCTACTTGTTACCAACTTCTGCCAGTCCTTCCTGTTGAAGCCCATCTCAAGCTCATCATTGTTCTCAGGGACTAGATTACTTGTTATCTGGGTCTTCCTACCACCAGTGAAGTCAATTCTCAATTCCTAAAGGTTATATGTATTGTCAGGGCTCCTGTTTCAATGCAAGTCCTATTGTCCTACTTCCAAATCTTCTGATACATAGGACTATAACTAAAAAAGGGATTTCTAATTATAAATCTGATGTTACTTAGAAGCTTAGAAGCTTTAAAATCACCTGTGGAGTTCCACTAATTAGAGAAAACAGCCCCAAATTCTTCATCTTTCTCATAGGTTACTTAACTAGGTAGCTCAACTTATTACACATACTATAGAGGTTAAAAGCTATGAACATATGACCATACAAGATGATGCTAACCAGGGCTGGGTAGGTGGCTCAGTGGTAGAGTGCTTGCCGTGCATGCATGAGGCCCTGGGTTCGATTCCTCAGCACCACAGAAGCAGAAAAAAAAAAAAAAAAGCCAGACAAGATGATGCTAAGCAAAATGAACCACAAGACGGGGACACGAGGTTTTATCTTTCTTGCTGTTGTTTTTAAATGTATTTGTAATGTACTGTGTGAACTTTTTTTTTCTTTTGTATGTTCTTCCCCCATGGTATAACCCCTGTTTTCACTGTATTTGATTCCAGCGCCCTGCATCTTGTATATACGTTTTTCTAATTTGGGGAAGGGAAATAACAGAATGCTGAAATAAGGATACAGGTTGACCCATTGTAACAATGAGATGTACAAGACACTATGTTGAAAACAAACTTTACAGCTTTGGAAGTGGGGGGAATGGGAGAAGTTGGGGAGATGGGGAGGGAAGGGATGGTGGAGAATAAACAAAGGAGGGAGTAACAATGATCGATAGGAAATGTTCTCATTACCTTACTCATATAACTGTAACCCCTTTGTACAGTATCTTTACAATAAAAAAATAAAAAAATATATATTAAAATTAATATATTCATTATCTTACTTATGGAACTATATAACCCCTCTATACATTACCTTTATAACAAAAAATAGATAAAACAAAATTTTATTCTATGAAAAAAAATTCATTCTTTACATGTTTCAAGTGAAGATACTGAAAACTAGTCCTATCTCCTGGATTTTTTAGCATGCTCATCTTTGTGTGTATATGTGTTTGTGTGTGTCTTTTTTTGTTTCTCTAAAGAATCTTAAAATACTACTTCGGTGAGGTTTTATCCTTTGTTCTAATTCATTCTCAAGTGAGACTACAGAAAAATTTAACAGAACCCAAAGGATTAGCTTTGTTTGGATTCAATAAACATGAAGGGGAAGCTAGAAGCTGAGTTAACTACATAAGGAAATATGTTATATGCTTCTCCTATCAACTTTTCTGACAGTCTATGCCTATAGTCTTATGGGACTACTTAATTCATAAACAAGGAAAATTTATCAAAGTCTAGAATAAAGTCTTAGAAACTGAGATTATGAAAAGGAAGGTAACTTGTTTTCCCCTCAGACACCTATACATACATACTACCATCCCATGGTTAAAATTCAATCTTCAAACGGTTGTGGGGAAGAACCTAGTCAATGGTCAAACAGTCTAGTAACTATGATCATATGGCCTAGTTACCCAAGAATAACAACAGTTGCATTTAGGGCTTTCCACTTTGGTTCCACAGTTTGCTTTCCTTACTTACAACATTTGCCTTTCCAGCCAGAAACATTTTATTCATGCTCAACTTTGCATATTGAATAAGACCTTTCTAGTCTTGACATTTTTATAAACTTTGCTACATTACGATATATTCCTGAGCCTTGGTATCCTGATTGTAGTTTTATCTCACTGTAATAGGTAAGTTCTACTTTATTTCTAACAGATTCCAGATTCTCCTCTCTTCCAGTTAAAATGGCATAATTTTGTTCTACTTCCTATTTTCTCTTTGCCTGAAACTCTTAACTCATAAAACATGTAACTTCTTGTATTCATTACTTCATTCTGTTATTAGTTATGCCTCCTCTAAGCTGAAAATTATATACTCCAAAGAGGACAGGGGACATCAGAACATAACACAAACATTTTACAATCACCCATTGTATAAAAACACATTATTTATAGTTTTGTGTCATAAACTTATTGTTAACTAGTTAAATCCTATTTTTAAAAATTACCTAAAGCTGGGTACTGGTGGCCTGTAATCCTAACTACTTAGGAGGTAGAGATCAGAGGATCAGGATTCAAAGCCAGCCTGAACAGAAAAATCTGAGACTCTTATCTCCAATTAACCACCAAAAGCTGGAAGTAGAGCTTTGGGTCAAATGGTAGAGTGATAGCCTTGAGCAAAAAACTCAGCAACAGGTCCTGAGTTCAAGAGCCAGGACCAACACACACACACACACACACACAAAAACTGCCTTAACACCCCACTTTGTTTCGGTTTGAGTATGGAATGTCTCCCACAGGCTAATCCGTCGAACATTGGTCCCCTGCTAGTGCTATTATTTTAGAGGTTCTAGAAACTTTAGGTGGCATATCACTGGGGGGGACATATCTTTAAGGCCACATCTTGCTCTGGTTCCTCCCTATATGCCCTTTGTGCTCGTGACCACCACACATTCTCACCAGGGTATTCTGCCCAAGCACATAAAACCAAGCAACCATGGACTAAACCCTCAAAAATTATGAGCTGGAGTACATCTTTCACCTTCTAACTTGCTTATATCAAGTATTTTGGTTTGTAGACACAAGGTTGATGTTTCTGCTTCATATGACTGCTGTTTTCCCCAAAATTAAGTGATATGTCAGGCATATTTAGTAAGATTCAAGAACATGTATCTGCTTTACTTATTTTTTAACAAAAGAGGATAGAAATGGCCATTTTTCCCATATGCCATAAAAAGCTTCAAAATGACTGAAGAAAACAGGTTCAGTGTTAAAAGAAGTCAAGCAGTTCAGAATTCCATCAAGCCTTTATTATCATTACAAGAGATATCGCCTTTATTAATAATATTAAGAAATGGAAATGAATAATTCTAATCACAAAAAGATATAATGCTTGATTTAAACATAAGAGAAATTTAAATTATCAGTAAATTATCGATGTTTCTGGTCATACAGTTTTACTAATTATTCATTCAAGAACATAATTTATTTAATCTATTACTTTTTAGAATTAGTCAATTACCACATGACCCCTGAATACCTAAAAGGTACCAGAGATGCTTCAATAAATATACTAAGCAGCCTATTCCAGTTCCCTCTGAGTTTCCTTCCTTAAGGCTAAGTAAACATTCTAAGATTAAAAGAGAAAAAAAATACTGAAATATCTTTAAAAAGGAATGTATATACCAAAATATACTTGGAATTTCTTAAAAATCTAAAGTGAAATTCAAAAACAATGATTATTCAAAAAGCCCAATTCAGAATATGATAGTTACATAATAAAGGTGATTCTAAGATCAAATATTAAATTCTAAAGGCTAACTAATGAACGAAAACTTTTACTATAAGACAAAATTGCCATGTTTCCACATTATGCTTATAGGGTTAATGGTAAACAAAAACCATGAGGCATGTACTTCATTATTTCTCAATCCCAAATATTAATTAAATCATCCACTCACTCTTTGTAAGTTCTTGTTTCAGGGTCTTCTGTCATGACATCATGTAGGCCCTCCACTGAAATATTAATAATCCCACAGAATTTATCTTGGATAACACTGGAATAAAGGAGTAAAACAGATTAGCGGGAATATTTTAACAAGTAATTCAAATATTTGCATACTGTCTTGAACATAAAGAAAAACTTTGTTTCTAAGACACAAAAGAAACTTCCAAAATATACCCGATAAGTTAAAAGTTTTACCTTTAGACATATTACACATTTCTCTTTCACAACATTAGTAGCGTGTTTAAATACGGAAAGGGTAGGTTACACATGAAAGTTAATATATTTTTTGTGTGACAGTACTGAAGTCAAGGAACTCTCTATCAGGTTTTTCAAAATATTCTTTATTCCACTGGTCTTAAACTAGCAGGTACCAGTCTGTAATCCTAACTACTGTCTATAATCCTGACTACTTAGGAGGCCATGTAATAACGGGGTAATAGAGTTTTGGGACCTGCTAGAGAAGAAAAGTTCTCAAAAACCCTTCTCGACCTATAACTGGGTAGAGAAGCATATGCCTGTCATCCTCCATGTGAGGAAGGTTGAGAGAGGATCGAGGTTCTAGGCTGGCATGGACAGGAAAGTTCACACATACCATCTCAATGGAAAAAGCTGGGCATGATGATACACACACACTTGTGTCCTTGCTATGACAAGAACAGGCAGAACCACAGTCTAAGAACAAGCCTTGACAGAAAGACCCCATCATCTACAAAGTAATCAGCATATAAAAATAACTTCAAGGCACGGTCCATCGACCCTGCCTAGTAAGTGTGAGGTTCTGAGTTCAAACCCCAGTACCAACTAAAAACTTGTGCTAAGTTTAAAACTACAAAGATCAAGAAAAAAGTGCTGAAAAAACTTCTGTTCTGAAGGCATATTCAGGGGGCGGGAAGGGGGAAGCATACTATAATTTAGAAGAAAAGAATAGTAAGATCTAGAATTGTATATCTATTTTGGTCATGGAGCTTGAACTCTGGGCCTGAGAGCTGTCCCTCAGCTCTTCAGCTCAAGGCTAGCACTCTACCACGTGAGCCCACTTCCAGCTTTTTCTGCTTATGTGGTGCTGAGGAATCAAACCCAGGGCCTCATGAATGTGAGCCAAGCACTCTACCACTGAGCCACCTTTCCAGCCCTGGATCTAGAATTATTAAGAACTCTAAAATAAATTTAAAAAAAAGAACTCCAAAGACTCAGTAATATGACAAATAACTTCACTTTGTAACAAGTAAATACTTGAAAAGACACTTCACCAAAAAAGATATTCAAAGGTCAGGTGAAAAATCTGAGAGAATGGTCAATATCATTAGACATTAGAAGTGCAAATTCAAATTAGTGGAATTTTGATTGAAAGTAAAAATCAGGAAGATTGATGATACCAAGTACTAGCAAGAATGAGAAACAACAGGAAATCTCATACATTGTTAACACAGAAAAAAAATGTCCATTGTTAAAACAATACACATTTTGGAGAACATGTGATTTTAAAATACAGTTTTATCATTGTTAAGATTTTATAGAGAGGGGTTACCATGCCATAAGTCAGGTAATGAGTACCATTCTTTTTGGACAATGTCATCCTTCCTCCACTTCCCCATTTCCTCCTCTTGTCCCTGCCCACAAGTTGCACATTTCATGACTGCATTTGTTCACCCTCCTCCCTCCATTTGTGTCCCCCCCCCCTTACCCTCCCTAAAAATACCAAAAAAAAAAAAAAAAAAAAAAGAGCAAAGATAAATACCACCGCCAACCACAAAAACCAAAGTTCATTAAAAAAAAAAATTAGTTGAGATGGGTGCCAGTGGCTCATGCCTGTAATCCTAGCTACTCAGAAGGGTAGCAGTTTGAAGCCAGCCCAGGCATAAAAGTCCATGAGATTCTTATTTCAAATAAACTCTGGGTATTGGCTGCAGACCAAAGTAGGCAATCAAATATCTATATATGAATATTTATGGTTGCTTTATTCCTAATAATCTTCAAACTTTCACACAAATCTCCATCACATAGTAAATGGTTCAGTAAATTCTAGAACATTTTATTTGGCAGAATATACTTAGCAATAAAAAGGAACTAGCTGGGCGTTGGTGGCTTACACCTGTAATCCTAGCTACTCAGGAGGCTGAGAGATCTGAAGATCAAGGTTCAAAGCCAGCCTGGGCAGGAAAGTCCATAAGACTCTTATCTTCAATAAACCACCAGAAAACTGGAAGTGACACTGTGGCTCAAGTGGTAGAGTGCTAGGCTTGAGATGAAGAGATCAGGGACAGTAATCAGACCCAGAGTTCAAGCCTCACAACCAATAAAAAAAAAAAAAAGAACTATCTTAGAACAATGTGTATAAATCTCACAGCATTTTGATGAAAGTTAAAATCAAAATGCTAAATGTTGTCACAACTCCATGTATATAACTTTTTGCAAAGGCAAAATTATTTTGCAGGGGTTTCCTGGCAAGGAATACAAGGGAATACATACTTTTAGGATGATAAAAATATTCTATATATTATAGATGGCAGTGTTTACATATTGTGCATATTTACTTGAACTGTACTTTTGCTACATATAAACTATAGATTGATATATGTATCAAAAATGAAAACATATAAACACCTACTGGTACACTGAATTATACTACATGAATTTAAAACCAACTACACAAATAGTAATTTTCCTCTAGGGAATTTACAGCATCATTCCTGCAAGGTACATAACTTTGTTTCTCATACCTCATTAACATGCATAATTACCTTTTTAAATGTTCAGTAATTCCCAAAGCCAGCTCAATTTGTATCATGTCCTTCCTTTGTAGAGTTAGAACCTTCTCTCTATATTCAAATGTGATCGAGTTTAGAGAACTAAATAACCAAATGGGCTAACTAAAAACCAGCAGATATTCTAATTTGTTCTTACCTATGCATTACCACCTTGTTTCCATAAGAATCTTAATTTATGTCATATTTACCTTGTGTAAGAACTAAAAAAAAAACCACAAAAAAACTAAAGAAACACAAATTTATATCTTATTTGATGAGAAACACTTGAAAAAAATTGGAAAGCTAAGATTTTTTATTACAAATTCAGCTGTGTGATCCTTTGGTTTGTTTCTTTAGGTCTCAGTTTCATCTGTAAATGGAGGTTAGACTCTGGCAGACGTTTTCCATTTCCTCATCACTAAGTTATCATGGAATACAAAGGCAGGTAGAACTTGAGATTCCTTAACCTAACAGCTTTCTGAAAGCTAAAAACATTAATTATTTAAAAGACAAAGGCCCCTTAGATTATGTGTACAGAACTCTGACCAGGCCACTTCTTTCTGTATTACCTGGAGACAATCCAGTCAACTCCCTTTTCTACTCCTATTAACTACAAGCACCAATCTTATAACTTCCAGAAAAAAAAAAAAAAACTTGCAAATTTCATAAAATATCATGGAATTGCTAATGCTATGCATTTTCTCAAAATAGTGATTATAAACTTTCCCAACTGACATTTGCCAGCCAAAGTATGGTGTATTCTACTATGTGGCATCAATGTTAATTAAGAAGGCATTCCAGCTGGGCACCTGTGGCTCATGCCTGAAATCCTAGCTACACAGGAGGCTGAGATCTAAGGATCTAGACTTGGAAGCCAGCAAGCTCTTATCTCCAATTAATCACAGAAAAGGCTGGAAGTGGAACTGTGGCTCAAGTAGTAGACTGCCAGCCTTGAGCAAAGGGAGCTTAGGGACAGCTCCTAGGACCATTGTTCAAGCCCTAGGACCAGCAAAAAAAAAAAAAAAAAAAAAAAGTAGTTCGAGATGGAAAACTATGCTCACCCTGGAGTATGAAACAGATTAAATTCCAAATTCAGAAATAAGAAAAATAACTATGGTTCAAAGGAGGAAAACAAAGCAAGCTGGTTTTGAATAGGAAGAGTTGGCTCTAGGCAGGAAGAAGTAAAGAAGCGCAAAAAGGAAATAGTCAGGCAACATTCAGTAAGGAGAGAAGTGATAGAATAATCATCTTCAAAGCACTCAAGTTTAAAAAAGTAATCACCAAAAGGATGAGTCTTAATTAACTCATTAAGCACTTTGAAGTAAGTGTCCCCAAATAACAGAGAACAAAGTACAATTGTACTTTCTGGGTATAAGGGAAAAACAACAAGAACATATATATATATATATATTTACCTTGTGTGTGTGTGTATATATATATATTTAAGGAAGTAACATATATAAGGCTATCTTTAAGCACAAAGCCTCTTTTTCCTTCTTTTTCTTTCTCTAAACCCTTTTCCTTTAGCTCTGGGTTTGCAACTCTCTTTTGGTTCTTTCCACTTAAAATGACTATACCCTTTTAAAAGCATAATTTGGGAAGATTGTATAATAATAGGATAGGTTTTTAAATTTATACTCAAGTGTGAGAGTGCTGAAGAATAAAAGAAGACCCAGGTGTCAGTGGCTTATGCCTGTAATCCTCTTTACTTGGAGGCAGAGATCTGAAGATTGAGGTTTTAAGCTATTCTGGGCAGACAAATCAGAGAAACTCTTTTCTCCAGATAACCAGCAAAAAGACAGGTGCAGGCATGGCTTAATTTGTAGAGTCCTCATTGTGAGTGGAAAAGCCAAGAAAGAACCGTGACATATATATATATATTTGTTCTTGTTGTTTAAGTTACAAACTTTTCCCCCATTTTATCTATTTTATCTAATCATTCCCTTCAATGGGTAACAAGTTACCATGAAGCCTTTTAAAAAGATATGATATACAGTATTCCTATTAAAACCTCCAGAAACATGAAATTTCATCGTCTTCACTTCACCTTTGTTTTCTTTCCTGCAGTATGGAGTGGGGGATTAAGAGGGTTGAACTCAAGAGTCTTGAGCTCTCACTTGGCTTTATTTTTTCATTATATTTTTATTATCTGTAAGAAGTTGTACAAAGGGGTTACCATTCAACATGTCAGTTTTTGAGTACCATGCATCTTGAACAGTATCACCCCTGTCACGGTTCTTTCTTGGCTTTTCCACTCACAATGAGGACTCTACAAATTAAGCCATGCCTCCACCTGTCTTTTTGCTGGTTATCTGGAGAAAAGAGTTTCTCTGATTTGTCTGCCCAGAATAGCTTAAAACCTCAATCTTCAGATCTCTGCCTCCAAGTAAAGAGGATTACAGGCATAAGCCACTGACACCTGGGTCTTCTTTTATTCTTCAGCACTCTCACACTTGAGTATAAGTTTAAAAATCTATCCTATTACTATACAATCTTCCCAAATTATGCTTTTAAAAGGGTATAGTCATTTTAAGTGGAAAGAACCAAAAGAGAGTTGCAAACCTAGAGCTAAAGGAAAAGGGTTTAGAGGAAGAAAAAGGAAAAAAAAAAAAAAAAAAGAGGCTTTGTGCTTAAAGATAACCTTATATATGTTACTTCCTTAAATACAAGTTAGTAACTGTATAATTTTCTGTGTCTTGATGAAAACTACCCAGTTTTTCTTCTTTTATATGCATAACATGCAGAGTCATGCAGGAATTTATTAGAATTCTCATGTGACATCTCCTTGTCCTCCTGTACTCATACATTCAAATCCTAAGTCAGGTACAAAATGGAAGAGAACTGAAGGCAGACTGAGGAAACCATGTCATTTTAGATCTCAATTTTTTGTTTTTTTTTCTTAAGATTTATTTTAGCTTAATAGGTTAATACAGACAGAAATATAAAAGGAGAAACATTTCCAGTTGCTCACCAGGCAGGAAATGGGAGTTAGACTCCTCTAAGAGTTCTTAACTACTAAGAAGTGGCATTCACAGTAACTAGAGATATACAGGAATCTGAAATCCCTGAAAGGGTTAGCTAAGATTTATGCTAGTTTAATACACAGCAGCCTACTAGAAAAACCTACATTTGGCTGTAAGGAAAAAAATAATCAATAATTGCTGATTATTCTGGGGGTGAGTAGAGGAATAATATCTAGGGTTAGTATCATGAGCAAATTACACTATAAACATAAATAAGAACATCAATACATAAAAATGCAGTCTTGTCCAGTTAATTTACGAAGAAGTCAATGGATGAGAATAGATGGTCATATTATTGAGGTTATTTATTCTAGACTACACTACGTCTGGTGAAAAGTCATTGTGATTAAACTCATTTATCGAAGTCAACATTATATGAACCCAGGAAAGGAGTCAGATAATATGACAGGCTCTGGGAATAAAACAAGATACTTAGATACTAAGAGTAGCTTAAAGTCTATTGCATAGAGCTTTGAATGCACACTGGGAAATATGCTGCAAACGTGGATGTTATCTCTTCTTTGACTCAAAGGACCAAGTTAAAAAATCCTGTGCTATAAGCTCAGTCAGGCAGATTTAAAAAAAAAAACCACTAAGCAATAAATTTAGATGTTCCTTTTTTCTATTATTTAATCAAGTTATAATATCCTGATCAGCAACATTTAACTCAACAACTATATTTCTAATTCATTTATTGGCATATAAAACATGGCAAAAAATTACAGCAGCAAGTCATTATTCTATAATTCTCATCACTGGCCCAAAGAGAATCTAATTCATCTATAACTTAGGTACCAGAAGCAGCAAACCAACTCATTGTATTAAATTGTAAATGAATTTAATAAACTTGACTGCATTAAGGCTTACTGTCTTGCTAAACAATGAATCTCAATTCATAATACTGAATAAATAGGACCCTGATTTTAAGCTTTTCCTTTTCTTTTAAACTAAGGGCTATTTGAGCCCTTTTTCTCCCAACTGCCAATACAATGTTTTTAAACTCTGGTTTGCTTTGTTTTTCAAGTTCAGTTCTCCTAATTTTCAGGCTTTAGATCTGTGGATTCAATCTATGCATTCAGACAAGCAGGGACTGAAATTATTTGGGAAAAAATGTACTAAATATTTAAAGATTTCATTATTATTCTCTAAACAACACAGCATAATACTACTTACACAGCATTTACTTATTTTAATATTTACTTTATTAGGTATTAAAAGTAACCTAGAGATGATTTTAAAGTATAGAGGAGGTTGTACAGAAGTTATACACAGATATGACATCATTTTATAGAAGGGACTGAGAATCCTCAAATTTTGATGTCTATAGGGGTCCTAGAGTCAATCCACTGCAGAAATAAATACACAATTGTGTGATAAGTGTTAAACATTAAGCAGGTGAGAGCGTAGGACATAATTGGCAAACAGAGACAATTTTACTATGTAATGTAATTGCATAGATTTTTTTAGCTCACTTTTATTTTAAATAATGAACATGAATAAACTGTAGTTTTTATGTTGGTCTTAGTACTTATTAAGTATTTGGCTTTCTAGGATTTTCTAGATATAAAGAATTTGACAATAGTGTATGTGAACAGCAAATAGTAATTTTTTTCCTTAAACAAAGCCTTTCTTTAGCTTATTCAGCTGATTTTAAAAAACCATGCTGACTTTACATTGTTTCTCTTAAATCATTATGAACTCAAATCACATGTGTTTAATTAAAAAACAAAATGACCTTAGAAAGCCAAAATGAAAATTTTAATCCTGGGGGCTGAAGATGTGGCTCAAGCAGCAGAGAACTTACAGTCATGAGTTCAATCCCAGCTGAAACTGACAGTGCAATTAGTTTTTTTCCCCCTCTATCATCTAGCAATTTTATTTCTGAACACCTAAACAAGAATTGAAGGCAATTGTTTTTCACAGTAGTGAAGAATCAGAGCTTTAATAATAACTTTAGAATTTTCTCTAATCTAACTATACTACACTTTATACTAGTTATAAAATCACATATAATATTTGAGGTCATTGTTGCATTGTTATAACTTAAATATAAGCAATAAGTGAAGTTAGGGCAACTTAAGAAAATACACAAGGGATGGGAAGGGGAAACAAAGGAGGAGGCTATAATGCTTGATAAGAAATGTACTCATTATCTTGCCCATGTAATTGTAACCCCTCTGTACAGTATTTTCACAATAAAAAATAAATAAAAATTAAAAAAAAGAAAAAAATAGACAAGTTTTTAGCTCCTAAAAGCCATAACAAAATTAAACACTCTTAATTACATTTCTTGGCTTATAATATTTAACCAGATTAAGCAAAGAATAATTATTGAGTCAAAAAAAGAAAGCCTCGATTTAGCAGTCTTATTCCAGAATTTCTACAGCGCTCAAAACTAAAAAAGTGTGACATTTCCACTGAAATTAATTTTTTTCCTCTTTGTTAGATATTTGCCAAGACCTAGGCTGAAAATATTTTTGTTAGTTTCAATGGAAACTTGTATCCTTTCTACACATGACCATGAGAAAATATATTAATAAATCTTGCTGTCATGACAAATACCAGCAACAATGAAAACTAAAAACCATAATGGAAATTTACTACCTTAAAATCAAAGTTGTTGTTTTTTTTTTTAACTTATGATGATTTAGGGGCTGGGAAGGTGGCTCAGTGTTAGAGCGCTTGCCTTGCATGCATGAGGCCCTGGGTTCGATTCCTTAGCACCCCATAAGCAAAAAGAAAAAAAAAGCCAGAAGTGGTGCTGTGGCTCAAGTGGTAGAATGCTAGCCTTGAGCTGAGGGACAGTGCCCAGGCCCAGAGTTCAGGCCCTATGACCGGATCCCCCCCCCAAAAAAAAGAATGATGATTTAAAAGGTTCTTAAAAAAAAAAAATCAGTCTTCCAATTACTTCAGGGTTTTTGTCTTTTGAGTACATGGACACACTGATCCTCCTTATGCCCAAAGTCATTATCTTCAAAAACTGTAATAATTTAGATGACATTGTACATAATTAGATATATAGAAATTTCCATCCTATGTGAAGTTCAAGAAAATGTTTATGCAGGCTATAGAAACTATTTAAAGAACTACTAAGGTTCATGAAAATGAGATAGTTCAATGTCATGTCTAAAACTATTTGGAAAAAAAAACCCATTAGATTGAGAAAGGAAGGAAAAACAAAACAAAAAATGATTGTTTTGGATCTTTAAAATAGTTACTTGAGTTAGCTCTTCTTTTAAAAAGAGGATAATTTAACAGAGATTTTGGTTACTATGTGGTTGGGATAACCTGACCATTGGGAATGATGGAAATCAATGAAAACAAAGCTATACAATAAATACATAATCACAAAGATATGACTTCAGAACAAATAAAAAGTCCAACTGTGCTAATGCTAAAGTTAAATAAAAAAGAACTTGAAGCTCAGGATTAAATTCCTGGGTAAGTTCCACATGTCAAATAGCTCCAAACAAAATGAATTTAGTGTACTCCATAGAACAGTATGATATACTACAAGAAGACTGAAAAATTAGGATGAAGACACTGATATCAACAACTGGTAAGAAATTACCTGTGAATAAAATAGAAGATGATCATTTTAAAGCTTAAAAATTAAAGCAGTGTTGGGGCTGGGAAGGTGGCTCAGTGGTAGAACGCTTGCCTTGCATGCCTGAGGCCCTGGGTTCAATTCCTCAGCACCACATAAGCAAAAAGAAAAAAAAAGCCAGGAATGGCGCTGTGGCTCAAGTGGTAGAGTGCTAGCCTTGAGCTGAAGAGCTGAGGGATAGCGCCCAGGCCCAGAGTTCAGGCCCCACGACCAGACCACCCCCCCACACACACACACAAAAAAATTAAGTGTTTTTTTTTCTTTTGGTCCGGTCGTGGGGCCTGAACTCTGGGCCTGGGCGCTGTCCCTCAGCTCTTCAGCTCAAGGCTAGCACTCTACCACTTGAGCCACAGTGGCACTTCTGGCTTTTTTCTTCTTTTTTGCTTATGTGGTGCTGAGGAATCGAACCCAGGGCCTCATGCATGCAAGGCAAGAGCTCTACCACTGAGCCACCTTCCCAGCCCTAAAGCAGTGTTTTAAAAGTTTAAAAAAGTGGTAAGCATTTGAATAAAATTATAAATTTACATAAGTATAACAATTTAAAGTATTATAAAAATATATGCATTATATACATTAATATAAATTCAACTCTACATTAACAGATATTTACTACTTTGTTATGGCTTTGGTAGTATAATGTATTCTAGTTGACCACTAAAAAAAAAAGGTTTAGATATTAGACAGTTTTCTTATAGTGAAAATGGATAATTACCTTATATCTTTAAGCCTGCCTTATGCAGGCTCCAGACAAATTTTCTTACACACAACAAGCACACTGATCCTGTCCTGGGCTCAGGAACCCAAATGACATCTGCATCATATCTCATTTACCCTTGGAAATCTTACATACACCTCAAGCTTCAGTTATCCAACACTAAACTTATGAGTGCCTTTGAAACAAAGAAACCAAACCAAATTAAAAAAAAAAAAAAAGCAGTTCTCCTTAGCTTACTTAAAAAGACTATCTCTGTTGGATCTAGTCAAACGAGAAAATTAAGAGTTCAGTTTTGACCTATCTTCTCATGTACCTTTCTCAAACCTAATCCATCCCCAAATTCTTCTAAATTTGTCTCTGAAGGACTTCTTTGTCGCTATTTTTATATATTCTTTCTATAATACAGTGTCACAATGCCAGTTCTGTCTAGTTTGAACTCTTGGATAATTTCTCAAACAGGGAAACTTGTCATCAGTTTCCTTTAATCCATTCTCTACAGAGCAGACTGAAGTGCTCTTCCCAAAAATCTAAATATAAACTTTCTCTTGCTTTAAACAAAGTTTTATTCATTTCAATGATGCTCAACTACACTTAATCTAAATACTCAACTTTAGTGAACGTATGCACGCTGTTTCTCTCTTTTCTTCTCCTTTTCTTAGGGGGCTATATTTGGATGACAGGCTATGAACCATGCTTCCAGCTCCCATACTTTCTCTTCACTTCTAACCTTACTGCTATTTAGCTCAACCAGCTTTCCTTCATAAACACTTTCTAACTTGGAGCTTTTCATCTGCTGAAAATTCTACTACCTATACTTAACTAGTGAGTTATGTTTACAGTAGGAATAAAACTACAAATGGCTCAGTTCTGATGCTAGAAGATGGAGTTCAAAAGGCTTTCCTACATGCTAAGTAAGTTATTGAGGAAAAAGTGGGGAAACTGCACTTTGGCTCCTTGGTGCTTCAAAGAAAAACACAAGGGAAATATAAGCCTCCATATTAGGCTAAAAGAATACTGGAGAAATTGTCTCGTAAAAGCAACACAATTTTCCACAGACAAAGATCCAAACTAAACAAGCTAGAATTTAGCTTGGACTCAGAAAGAAAGATGGAAACAAAAGGGGAGGGGGGAGGAAAACATATGTACAAGGTCTCTACATTATTCAAGTAAGAAAACTACTTCCTACTAAAGTGCAGTATCCTATACTGTATGATCCCTCAAGAGTCAGAAACCATGAAACAAAGTACTTGGGTCAGCAGTAGGTACACTATATATGCCTCTTATTGATGCTGTTTTGACTGAGGTATTTTTATAGCTTTATTATCTTTATTAATAATTAATAACAGAAGTGTGCAGACACACAAAACTATTATCTTCAGCTGAAAGTGACAGAAGTAGAAGCATTAAAAGAAAATTAAACATTATGCTTGAAACATATCAGTACACAAGACAAAATGGACCTATCACCCTGTTTCTACTATTTTCATAATTGAAATCATTCAGCACGTAGATAAGCAAATAAGACAAATGATTCACATCATTTCCTACTTTGCTATGGGTTCATAGGTACTGAATTTAAGAACCATTATCTTAAGGCAAAATGGACATCAGAGCACCTTCTCATGAGTATATATAATCCATAATATGAACTAAAATTATCACTAGGTTTAAGCATTGAGGATTGCTTCAGACTAATTTTATTTGGTTGGTATTAACTTTTAAATAAAAACACAAATATCGAGGAAGAGGAAGGACAAACATAACAGATTTACTGAAGAAGAATTTTATGTGTGTGAGAGTCGTGGGGCCTGAACTCTGGGCCTGGGCGCTGTCCCTCAGCTCTTCAGCTCAAGCCTAGCACTCTACAACTTGAGCCACAGTGCCACTTCCGACCTTCTCTACTTATATTGTGCTGAGGAATCGAACCCAGGGCCTCATGCATGCAAGGCAAGCAATTTACCACTGAGCCACCTTCCCAGACCCTGAAGAAGAAATTTTAAGTGGCTATTTGTGGTGCAGGTCCTTACTGAGCCTTTACTACATGTATAATAATCTTCCAAGCTAGTAAAAGATATTCATTTATGCTAATATACAACTTGTGAGTGGAGACAGGAAGGAAAAACTGGCAGAGAGGAAGGGAAGGCATGACACTGTCCAAAAAGAAAGGCACTCATTACCTGACTTAAGTAACTATAACTCCTCTGTACATTATCTTTGTAATAATATAAAAAATAGAAATTAAAAAGAATGGATTTACAAAATTATGCTGAGTAAAATGTTATACTACTACAATTATCTACTTTAAGTGGTCTCAAAGCTATTAACATCTCTTGAGGACTTTTTCACTTCTACTAAGTCTTAATAGTTCATATTTATCTGTTTCAAAATCACAGCATAAGTTCCTGTGGTTACTGTAAAGAATGTAAAATGATTCTCCCAATGTATAATGTATTCTCCCAATACACATTTACTTCCAATGTAATAGTCGAAGACTAAGAATTACACTGTCTGATAAAGATCAGACAGACCTCTTTTTCTAACTTTTACTTGCTACATGTTTCCATGAGAATATTTGACATGAATCTCAAATTCATCGATCTAAAACTGAATTCAGTATATTGTCCCACCGGTACCTCCACTCCTGTTATTTCCATATCTCAGTGAATACAACACAAAATCATAAATCTATCAACCCTCACCTACTCCCCCTCCATGCTCCAACAGATCACGAAAGCATCTAAATCATCTCTTCATGCACTCATTCATCTGCCACTTCCTGATCCAGGCCCTCGTCATTAGTATTCTTTCCAGAATGAGTAAACTTTCTAAAGGGTAAACCTGATGATGTCTTTCCACTGCTTGAAACATTCAGTCTCACTGATAAAGCATAAAATGATAATGGTCTCATCATCTGAAATCTCTCTCCAGCTCCAAGTCTCATACCACTCACAGAACTCTAGCTAGTTCCTGAAATGCAGCATTCTTTCTCCTTTAATTCTTCTGACACAGTGTTACTCAGCTTCCTTCACTAGGCTAATTTCTATTTATTCTTCATGATCTAAATTAATGTTACTTAATGCTATTGTTCCCCTCCACCAGTACAGTTCTTACCAAACTATACAGTAACCACATGTATTACTCTAGACTTTATGCTCTATCAAAAACAGGAAACATGTCTAAATCCTAGCACCTGATGTCAGCAGTAGATATTAAAAGCATCAAGCTGACCTATAATATGTTAAAAGCTGTGAGACTTAAATTCTTCTGTTTCCTTACTGTAAAATATAGGTAGTATTACCTTACAAGACTGTGTATGGATTAAACATGGTATGAGAAGCATTTTTAATATAGTGCTTGCTATCAATTGCTATCAATATTATATTTTCAATGAAAACATTTGCTGAATAATTACACTTCACAAATTATTAAAAACATTTTAATAACGCTATGCTCATATAATTCTATTTTCAAACATAATTCTGTAAGAATGATTGTTTTGTGTTCATATGGTTCTATAGTTTTGTTGGAGCCAATATTTATTCATAAAGCAGAATGTTCAAAGAGAATGACTTGTGCCTCATTTTCAGGAACAATTTGTTTATGAAGTTGAATCTGCTCCAAACCAGGGCTTTCTAGAGAATTAGGGGAGGTGTTACAAATGGAGGCAGTTACATTATACCTTGCTGACTGATAAGAGCTGTAATATTCCAATCTATTTTCCCCTGAGTTTTCTGGTGCCTTTAGTTTTTGTTTAAACTGAACAACTTTATAGATCAGAAAAATGATTAAAACACAAGCTAAAATGAAAAAGGCTAGCAAAATGTCAAAAGCTTCGTTTAACTTCTCAACTTCTTGGGAACAAATTAGAGATGTTTTCCCTGACACTGCAGCAGCATCAACAGGTAAGGCACTGTTTTTTTCCAAGTTCAAGTTAACAGAAGAAGTAAGTTGTATTTGCACAGGCAATACTGCAGGAGTCTCTAATGATTTACCAAAAGTATTCTCTTGAAAAAATCTACTGGTAGGTGAAGTACGAATTCGTTCCCAGAAGGTAACACTCTCAGTTTCAGTATTTTCCAAGTGTTTCCCATTTGTGATTACTTTAGGCCAGGCCATCATTAATGCAGTGGTCTTGTGATGAATATGAAGAGACTTTACAGCCCAAGTTCTGGATACATTTGTCGAAGATGTAATGCAATTTGCAAAGTCAGTCCACTTAACATAACGTAATGCTTTGCCATGCATGGATAGGGGATTTTTGATGTTTAGAATAATGGCTGAAGATGCTAACCAGTCTTGAAGGCTCAATAGTTTGCAGTTACTTTCCCAAGGATTAGAATTTGCATGGAGATGAGTCAATGAAGACAGTGGCTTAAGGACCTTTGGATGTAAGTCTGTAAGATTATTAAATGACAGATTAAGAACCTTCAGAGATGCTCCTTTGTCTTCAAATGTATCATTATCAATGCTGATTATTCTATTCCTAAGTTAAAGTAAATTATTTAATTAAATGTGTCAGAATTTAAATTTTAGGTCATATGAGTTAAGATAAAATGTTGAATGCTATTGACTCCACTAAACACATCCCTACTAACATTTTATCTGTTTTATGACTACCCTGTAGTTTAACTAGGACTTGGGTGTCCTTGAGCTTATCTGCTCCTGAGCTGGTGACTTAACTCCACTCTCAGATTTTTTTGGTTACTAATTGGAGATAAGAGTCTCACAGACTTTCCTGCTTGGGCTGGCTTTGAACCATGATCCTCAGATCTCAGCCTGGAGTAGCTAGGATTACAGGGCTTGGCCTAAAGTATGTGGCTCTACTAATAGTATTGATCTTAAAATTTTCAACCGCAGAAAAACATAGTCCTTTAACAGCAAAGAATTATATTGCATAATAGGGTATGTGTCATATATTTGCTGGTATATTTTGTTAAATTATTACTTTGTGGATACAACTAGGGCTTATATCTATAAAGTTATACTCAAGGTTTCCAAAGTAAAGCCTGAGATCTTCAAAACTTTATTGCTTGATAAATCAAGTATCATAAGAGCAATAAATACCCAAAAGAGGTATCAGTCCAAAGAACAGTGATGTGTTTCTTTTCTAAATTTAAATACTGATTAATTAAAAATATTCCTCTTGAACCAAAAGATACTTGAACTAGGCTGTAAATATACATTGGGAAGATTTGAAAGTCCCTTAAATATTACAGGATTTAAGTGTTTTATAAAATTGCTACATGCAGAAAACATAGATATCACAATTTAACAAAAGCTTGGATATATGCACAATATTAGAATTATTCAAATGCACAGCTACAAGAGAATTAAGCCTTGTTAATGAACTTTCATTTGTACGAAATATTATTATTTCCAATCAGATAGAGAAAACTACTTTCAGGAAAATATGAAAAGCCTGTTACAGGAGTTGCCTTCTAGTACAGAAGTGGCAAACTGACAAAAACATCCAAATATCTCCTTATGAGATAATAATAAAAGATAACAAATAATCAGTAGAAACAGTTGGAGGCAGTCAAAGAAAACTGTACTTAACACAGCCATGTTCTTATTTTTCTCTGTTCATATCAGAATTAGCTAGAATAAGAGAAGATTAAACTGTAAATCATCAGAAAGTTCTTAAAATTAATGTTATAAAACACCTCCAGCCCATAAACACATTTTGACAAAATAATTGAAACTTAATAAACTGTAAATTAAACTACTGCAATTAATTGTAACAAAGGTGACAAATAACATATAGATGATAATCTGTGGATGTATGTCCTTTTATAAATCTAAAGTCCAATATCAAATAACAGTATACTTCATGAAAATACGAACACATTTACAGATTAAACACTCTTTGTAAACCATATCTTTTTAAAAAATCAACCACATTTTCACTCCAGCTAGCAGTCTATTTTTAAACAATAATCTTACCAAGAACAGAAAATTCATATCAATACTCGTTGATTCAAATAAAGGTTTCCTTTTTAAATCTGAAGAGCGATATTTCTAAACTCCATTTCTTTCTGTGCCACTGCTGACTGCCAGCCCCCCACCTTTTTTTTAAAGTCACAATTTGCTCAGGAAACGCCACTCTTCACATTGGTTCCTCTGTAGTCAGTGTACAAAATAGAGGTTGCCATAGAAACAGGAAACTGAGAGACAGGAAGTAATTTTATCTGTGTTTCAAAAGCACTGTTGAAAGGAAATCTCAAGAACTTGTTTTTCAGAATGCATTCGGTTTCCCTAACACATATACTTAAATACCTCCCACAATTTAAAAATAAGAAAAAAGGTTTCAACTGTATTTGAAAACTTAAATATCAAGGCCCTAACTATCAATAACGTATGACTGCTGAGTGGAAAAAAGCAAGCTGAAATTAGAAACAAGTAAGGTAATATGAATTAAAAATTATTTTCAATATATAAAATTTGGGTTACTTTATTCCTTTTTAAACAGGTAAAAATCAACAATATAGAATAATGAATACAAAAATTGTTACATTGTCTATATTCTTTTAAATTTTCAAATATTTTTTAAAAAGAGAAGATACTGAGTGCTTTAGTACATAAAGGTATATGCTTTGAGTTGCCACTAAATTACTGACAAAGGCTAAAGGTTTAGGAGAGTAAAAAAGCCCTTCATTTATTTTACTCTGTGTGTGTGTTTGTGTGTGTGCATACGTGTTTGCTTACTATTCTTTTCTAACTAAGAAAATGAGGCAGAGGATATTTCAACTTAAGATGACTAGGACCTAGATCTGTAAAGGTAGCTTTGTATACTACTGTAGAATGTCTTTTGACTTTTCCTAAAACGAGTATCTAGCACTGCTTATGAATATGACTTTTATATAACATTCTTTACGAACAATGACCTTTATGTGAAAATTAAACAAAACGATCACAGAAGGGAAATAACTAACGTGTCTATGTACAAGCTGCCATAACTGACAAATTTAATAGCATAGTAAAACTAGTAACATACTAGAAATTCAGCTCCCACCAAACAAAACAATACTTACTAACTTCATAACTTCTAAATTCCGAGAAACTGATTCTATTTGTTACTATGTGTACAGAGTATTCAAATGCCCCAACAAAAATGACATTGCTATGCAGCAGAACAAGTCTACTACTACTACTACTACTACTACTAATAATAATAAACCCAGTGTACTAACTGAAGAACAAGCTTCCTTTGGTAGAACACATTGATTTTTTTCAAAAACTCTTTTCCACAATTTTCCTTCCTATAGTAGAGAATAAAGTAAATATCAATGCTAGTAGTGGCCTACACCATTAATAAAAGCAATAAACATTTACTGAAGTTTTAACATGAAGTATAAAAAGCAATCTAACATCCACTGATTTCTTAGAATGAACTATATCTCAATATTAACAACAATCCTATAAAAAATATGTTCCTATTAACCTTACTTTGTCAAAGTAGCAAGATATAAAATTAATCCACAAAAGATATAAAATTAACCCACAATGAGAAGAGTGAGGCTGAAATCAGGAAAGCAATTCCTTTTGTAGTAGTCTCAAACAAACAAACAAAAAAACTCTAGAAATTAACCAAAGATGTGAAAGACCTCTATAATGAAAACTTTAAAAAGCTGAAAAAGGAAAGTAAAGCAGACTTAAGGAGTGAAAAAACCTCCCATGCTCCTGGGTTGGGAAGATTAACATCATGAAAATGGCAACACTGCCAAAGCTATCTGCAAATTCATTGTAATACCCATCAATATCCCAACAACATTCTTCAATGAAACAGAAAAAGCAATACAAAAATTCATATTGAATAGAAGACCACCAAATAGTAAAAATAATTCTTAGCAGGAAGAATAGTGCTGGAGGAATAACAATACCAAACTTCAAACTCTATTCTTTAACAAATGGAGCTGGCAGAATTGGTAGCAAACTAAAGTTAGATCTTTTTATAACTCACCCTGTAATAGAATCAATTCCAAATGGATTAAAAAACTCAATTTGAGATCAGATACCCTGAAAGTATTACAGGAATAGGGGAAACACTAGGGCTCCTTGGCACAGGTTGAAACTTTTTTATAAAGACCCAGAAACACAACAAATCAAAGAAAGGTTGGACAAATGGGATTGCATGAAACTGCTGAGCTTCTGCAGGGCAAAGGACCTAGCTAGTAAGATAAATAGAAAGCCCACAGATTGGGAGAAGATCTTCACTAGCCATATAACAGACAAAGGCCTTATATCTACAATGTACTTAGAGCTCAAAAAATTAACCCCCTCCAAAAAAACAAATCCTCAAAGAAACAACCACTCCTTCTCTGAAGAGGAAATAAGAATGGTCAATAGACGCATGAAAAAATGCTCTACTTCTCAAGCCATAAAAGAAATGCAAATCAAAACGACATTGAGATTCTACTTCCCCCATTTAGAATGGCCATTAACAAGAAAAATAATAATAACTGATGCTGGCGGGATGTGGCCAAAAGGGAATGCTAATGCACTCTTGGTGGGAATGTGACTGAATTCTTCATCTTAGCATATAGTTGTTGTTGTTGTTGTTGTTTTTTGGGGGGGGGGGAGGTGTCAGTCTTACTAGACACTGTTGAAAATGAACCTTACAACTTGTGAGTGGGGATGGGAAAATATAATTTCTAAATAAAACTGGATATATACCACTAATATATCACTAAAAAAATGTATGTTCTAAAGTTTTCCTAAGATTTAAAGATCTGATGTACTATATTTTCACACAATATCAGTCTCGGGTGCTTTTGGGTCAAGTAAAAAAACAAAAAATAGAGGTCTGGAAGAATGGCTCCTACAAATAAGGACATCAAAGAAAAAAGTCATGTCATCAATTGAATACACTATTAATATTCATAAATGCAAACATAGAATAGGCTTCAAGAAGCATGCTCGTTGGTTACTCAAAGAAATCTGGATAATTACTTTAAAGTGAAATAAGCCAGGCACATTAAGACATGATCTCACTCACAGGTGAAGTACATTTTAAAAAAAAAAAAAGCTGATCTCACAAACATTCAAAGCAGAATGACAGTTACCAGAGGTGTAAGACTGTAGGAGAGAAACAGGATGAAAATGTTGACCAATAGGTACTAAGTTACGGCTAGATAACAGTAAGAAACTCTAGGGTAGTAATACACAGTAGCATGATCACAATAGACTATAGCAAACTGTATGTACTGAAACATTACATGGAACACCATTTATTTGTATATTTTTGTTTGTATTACCAAAAAGTATTTTTTTAAAAAAAAGAGCCAGGTGCTAGTGGCTCACAACTGTAATCCAAGCTAATTAGGAGGCTGAGATCTGAAGACCGAGGTTTGAAGCTAGCCTGGGCAGGAAAAGTCTGTGAAACTTATCTCCAAGTAACAATCAAAAAGCAGGAAGTGGAGCTTTGGTTCAAGTGGTAGAACACTAGCCTTGAACACAAAAACTAAGAGATAGCCTCAGGACCTGGAGTTCAAGACTTAGAACGGCATTAAATAAATAAACAAACAAACAAATATATAAATATTTTTAAAATAAATCGGGAAATCTACAATGAATAGGACAGGGAAATCCAGATGTGTACATTGATAAAAATGAAGCTCACTGAGCCAAAAAAGGAGAACATGTTTTTAAAAAGAAATGTTTCATACAATATCCCAAGATGACTTATTCAAAAAATGTAAAGAGGTGAAAATTCACTAAACAACCTTCATATAATTATCATCCATCACAACTTTCAAAAATCTACACAAAGTAGATGAAAACTCCTATCAAGTCAAATTGCTGAAAGTACAAAAAAATTAAATACATAATGTAAAAACATGTAATAAAAATGAAAAGAAATAGTCATTCTTTAAATGTCAGAATCAAAACATTTTGTATTTCTAACGGAAATGAACATTTTAATCAAGTATGTATAGCACAATGACTTCATCTATATAGAAAAAGAAATTCAAGCCGTTTTATTGGCAAATTAAAAGGTAAAATAATTATTTAACCAATGTTTGGATCATCATATTTTATATAGTTAGGAAGCGTTACTGAATATAAAGTATTATATGTAAAAAAGATCCTAAAATGATTAAACCTGGTCAGTATAAAATATGGGAATTCAGATAAAAATAAGTTGAAAATATAAACAAGTTAAACTACAGCCTATATCACTAAAGAGTAAGTATGCCATTAACTTTATAAGTTATATCATATTATTATCTATCAACAAAATTAGCATTCACATATACAAAAGTGGTCCATAACCACACACAGCATTACTGATAGCTAAAAGTTGTACTGACATTTTGATGCTTTATAGAAACTAATTTTAAGGAAGCATTTCCTCACCTATTATCAGATGGCAGAAGGGAAAGCAAAGCCAAAGCTGAAAGTTTTCTTCTTTCAGGCTGGGTAATGTTGTCCATTCGATCAACCCACATTTCAATCATGTTTCCTAGAAGCTGATCCATCTGAAAAAAGGGAAGAAGGCATCTCCAAACCCTTGAAATTTGATTTTCTCATGTCAAAGGTTAAAACCTCCTAAGTCAAAGTTAAAGTTAACTACAACAAACCATAGAAATGAATAGCTGAATTTGGGATAGGTCTTGAGCTGGACAAGAAATAATTTAGCCCAAATCAGAAACAGACCCTAACTAATCATGAAAAAAGGAAAATAAAAAAATATTCAAAACCTGTATGCAGGTAATTTCATGTAATAAATTACCAATCAACAATGAAAACTGTTGACCAATCAGGGGTGGAAGGATATTCAAGGATTTGGTTAATAAGGATGAATAAACTTGAATCCTGTCAAAGTAGAATACTTGCAACTACTATGAAAAAAGCACAACCAATCTGATTTCAAGGTTTGAGAATCTGAGTCCTGCCAAACACATATTTCATTAGTAGCTGATAGTTGTAATTTAAGAATGAAATAAAATTTTCTGAATATTATTTCAATAGCTACTAACATATCAGGGCATGAAAGTATATTAAGTTATGCACACATAACTACCTAATAAATAGAACTATTTGTTGTTGGTTTTTTTTGTTCTTCTTTTGTTTTTCTGCCTAGGTATAGGACACTAAACATACCATGAATCAGTATAGTTTGCTGTCATTTATACCACTGTGCTTTCCATTCAAATTTAATGTGGAAAAAATTGGTATAGATGATTTATAAATAATAAGAAAGATTCAGGAACACACTATTATAAATGCAAGTAATGCCAAGTGCGGTGGCTCATGCCTGTAATCGTAGCTTCTCAAGAGAATGAGATCTGAGGATCGCAGTTCTAAGCCAGCCCAGGCAGGAAAGTCTGTGAGACCCTTATCTCTAATAAACAATCCAGAAAAAGCTGGAAGCTAAGCTGCAGCTCAGTGGCAGAGCACTAGCCTTCAGCAAAAAGAGCTCAGGGACAGCATTCAGCTCTGAGTTTAAGCACCAGGACCAAAAATCAAAACAAAACAAAATAAAAGGAAGTATCAAGTTATATCATTAAAATGTGAAATAAATCAAGCTATATTAACATTTTTGGTTGAAATAAAAACAATCAGCCTAAATGAGGAGCATAGGGAAAAAATTAAGGAAATGCTCACTTTTAGTATCTCATCTCCTGCCTCTCTCAATTCTCATCCTGGATGATATAGTTCCAATATTATAGAGAATGCAAGAGAAAATCTAAAGGTCAAAAGACTGGGGCAAAAGTTCCCGAAGAATAAATGCAACTTTTAAATTAGAACTTAAGAGTTTAAGAATCACCTGAAGAGGGCTGGGAAGGTGGCTCAGTGGTAGAGCGCTTGCCTTGCATGCCTGAGGCCCTGAATTCAATTCCTCAGCACCACTTAAGCAGAAAATAAAAGCCAGAAGTGACGCTGTGGCTCAAGTGGTAGAGTGCTAGCCTTGAGCTGAAGAGCTGAGGGGCAGCGCCCAGGCCCAGAGTTCAGGCCCCACGACTGGACCCAAAAAAAAAAAAACAAGAAGAATCACCTAAAGAAAAAATGAGGGGTTGGGAGGCAGAGGAAATGGCCTATATACAGAGCTCAGAACAGAACAGGTTAAAAGGATTAACTAGAACTTCTTGGTCTTCTCCACTTCTGAAGATAGCCAAATATACAATATCTAGAAAATGAAATCACAGTAGCTCTAACTGGAGACATTGAGAACAGGGCAAAGATACAAATTACACCAAATGTCTAACCCAGAAAAATAGCACAGCAGTTGGGAAGTTAATATATTCTAAGTACCAGCCCTATGCACTGTGAATAGTAAAAGAATATAATACTGGAAAAAGGGTGAAAAAAAATATGGCAAGTGGAAGAATAAAATTATTTCTCTGACTTATTGATTCCCTGAAAAAAAAAAACAACTGATTTGTGAACTTGGCACAAAGGCTTAACATTCTAATCCTAGCAACTCAGGAGAGAGATAGTGGGAGAATCAGTATTCAAGGCCAGCCTGGGCAAAAAAAAGTTCATCAAACTCCATTTAAACCAATGAAAAGCCAGGCACCTATCAACCAAGCTACACAAGTAGGAAGACTATGTAGGTCGTACATTTATTATTGGTTTGGCTATTTGAAAAATCATACAACAAAAACATTTGCAGGTATAACCAAGTGGTAGAGCACCAACCTAAGTTCAAATTCTTAGTATCACAAACAAAACAAAACAAACAAAAATGGAATTGTCAATAAGAAAGGAAAAGCTGAGGCTCTGTTCCTAATTAAATTAAGAGAAGGCTGATGACCATCCTGGAGTTTATATCATGGACAGAAAGTCAGTTAGGTAATACAATAAAGAAACCTAACATACGGTCAGGGTTTGAATGGGATGTGAGGGAGGAGAAAATTCAGTAGTAGGACAAGAGTCCTTGGTACCATGACATTTTAGAATGGGTTAGACATTTAAATGAATCTAAACTTCAGAATATTAAACATTCTCAATCTTTATTTTAAAAAAATCCACAAGCCACAATAAAAAAATTACAAACAAAACCAAGGAAAGAACAAAAGAGCAAGGGAAGAAAAAAATAACGGAATGGATATTGTAGGCAAAGGTAGTAGGTAGTAGGTTGTTTCTGTAGTAAGAATGTTAGTCTTCAAAACTATCAAAGAGTGAATAAAATAGCACTTGATTTTACTTTTAATTATATGATAAAGTTAGGCTATGAAAACTGCCCCCAAAGAAGTTTAACACCTTATTACAGAATATTTTAAAGCTAACACAACCAGAAGGGTAATATCCATAGTTATGTTATATTCAAATCATTTAACCTTTCATTGACACATTCAGATTTAACCTGACGATCAAGTGCTGACACAGATCTACGTGGTACTTTTAAGTTTTCCAAATTAAAAACATCTCATTAGTGTAATAAACTGCTTTTCTTTCTGTTCCCATAGCACACTAGACAAATTTTTACTATTATGAAATTGTCTTTTCAGTACTTTCACTTCATTTTTATTTTGCCAGTCCTGTGGCCTGAACTCAAGGCTTGTGTGCTAAGTACTTTCACTCTTAACAGCTTGTGAAATCAAGTGTTGCCAGTAGCTAATAGGAAACTTCATAGTTCTATGCTAGGTGGGAAGAAGCAGTGTCAGGTTCTAAAATTAAGATGCTAGGATTTGTGTATAATCTTCATTATTTAGCAGCTGTATGAACTTGAGCAAATGACCAAATCCCAGATTTCTCACAGGTGAGATAGGAATGAAAAATACTATTGTCTCTGTGAATTATAGATGTTAAAAATCAATGAGCTGTAGATTTTTTAAATATGTGCAATGTTTAAAATTTATATTATTGCTATATTGTTATTATTAGATTCATGCAAAAAAATCACTGAACTCAACTGAGTAACTGTCTTAATTATTTAACATTAACCCATTCCAGTTGAAACTATCAATCTTGGGACACCAGTGGCTAAGGCCTGTAATCCTAGTGACTCAGGAGGCTGAGATCTAAGTGGTACAGAGCCAGCAATGTGTGAAAAAAAAGTGCTCAACTACAGTCTGAGTTCAAGTCCCAGTACAGGTACAAAAGAAAAAAAGAAAAAAAGGAAGAAAAAAATTTTCTTAGATATTCATTAAAACAAAGGATAGTGTAACTACTTTGGTAAGTCTAGTTCTTAAAAAACAATATACACTGTAAAATTTGTACTTTTCTCTAGTTATATTTGTTTCTGTCATAAATAGTGTATAAATATCTTTATTCTAGAAATACCAAATACATTTTGTCTTCTATATCTTAAAAATCTTAACAGATTAATAACTAAAAATATGGAAGTATTACTTGAATATCATGTACTTTATCTAGTCTCCAGTAACTAGATTAAAATAATTAAGAACCTATTCCAAACTTAACTCTAGTAGTTGGTGTCAGCTACAGTATTTTTATTTTATCATCACTTTGCATAATAATTAGAAATACAATAAATGGCATTGAAACAAATTCATTAAAAGAATGAAGAAGCTAGGCCTGGGTGGTTCACACCTGGAATCCTACCAACTCAGGAGATCTGAGTTTCCAGTGCAAAGCCAACCCTGGGAAGAAAAGTCCATGAGGCTCCATCTCCAGTTCATCAGCAAAAAAGCTGGCCTAGAAGTATGAAGTATGGTTCAAGCTATAAAGTTTTAAACTAGCCATGAGGCTTTAAGTTTACTCCCTAGTACTGGCAAGAAGAAGGAGAAAGGAGGAGGAAGGAAGAGTAAAGAGGGAGAAAGAAGGAAAAAGAGGGAGGAGAAAAGGGTAGGAGAAAGATGAGGAGGAGAAAGACAAAGAAGAGGAAGAAAGAAACCCATCATACCCGTAATCCCACCACTCTGGAGAAGGAAGCAATGAAGCTTGAGAGTTTGAGACCAGCTTCAGAGCTTCAAAGACAATCTAGACTACAATGAGACCTTGTCACAACAAAGAAAAGGGAAGGAAAATGGAAAAAGGAAAGAGGAAAGAAGAGGAGAAAAAAAATTACAAATATATTCAAAAGAATTCCTAAGCTGGCACGAGCATCTCATGTCGGTAATCCTAGCTACTCAGAAGGCTGAGATCTCAGGATCACTGTTCAAAGCCAGCCCGGTGGTGATGTGGCTCAAAGCAGTAGCCTTGATCAACAGAGCTCAGGGACAGTCCAGGTCCTGAATTCAAGCCCCACATTCAAAGAAAGAGAGAGGAGAGGAGAGAGAGAGAGAGCGAGAGCGAGAGAGAAGAGAGTGCGAGAGAGCGAGTGAGAGAGAGAGAGAGAGAAAGGGGGGAGAGAAATTCCTATTCCTGTCTCACATAATTTAGTAGTTAAAAAAACTGTAACCAAAAAACAATTAAAAATCCCATTTTATGGTTAGGCAAAATAATAATACCTATTTTGAATAGGAACAAAATGTGAAACTTTCTACTGTGATTTAGATTTCTCTTCCTTTCTTCTATTCTCAATAATAGGTACAACTTAAATTATTAATTATTCAAATGCCTCAAAAGAACTTGAGTATTTCATCAACTATTTCCAGCTTATATACTTTTTCAAATTTATATTTAAATAAATATTTCCTGAATTTAAGGAAATATGGGTTCTTACCTCCTGATTAAACTTATGTGCCATCTCATTAAGAAGTGAAGAAAAGAAACTAGTATTTTGTAGTAAGACACGACCCATAACTCCAAGATATGTGGACATCACTACAGGATATCTCTGTACAATTAAAACATACTACATGTAAAACTGTGTCAAGGTGCAAGAACGAACAAACCACTAATAAAGTATTAACAGAAATATAAAACAACATTCTCATTCATGTAGCTTCTCCTTAGGCTGATTCATCAATATTACCTGAGTTCTAAGCAAATGTTAACTATGTACAAGTGATACATGCATTATATGTGTATGTATTTACACGAATTTTATGTTATATATGTAATAAGCAGAAAAGAAGTACTATGTATCAATGGCATGCTTGTTTTATTCTGGCTACTCCTCTATACAATTAGATAAATCTTAAGAGCAGATGGACTGCAAAACAACCAGTGATCAGGCTTATGGGAGTGGCTCAAGTGGGCACATTGAAAAATTAACAAGCAGCAAGTTCACTATAGTGTCAGAAAAACAAACAAACAAAAAAAAGTGTGCCAACAGTTTCATACATTCAATCTACAAAAATACTACATCTCCCACTCATATTCTCAACAGTGAGTTATTGGAATTAAATTATTAAACATTTTTCTACTTCAAACCAGAAGTACGTAAATACACATGCATGTGAGTAAAAAGCATGAGATATCAAAAAGAAATTTATATTTTTCTGTGTAAGGGGAAAAAAAAGGCAAGTTTACATAACCATCCTGAAATTTACTTAATACAATAGGATCCAAATGATAATAGGTTTCCTTTTACATTTATCAATTAAAGATGGATAGTCTCTCTGGCAATGATAAATAATTAAAAATGAGAACAATAGGAGCCTACAGAATTACAAAAAAAGTCTTACCTCCCCTTCTATAATACCTCTGAAAACACAGGGTAGAATTGGTTGAAACATTTGGGGACCTAATACTGGATTCACTTTAAGGGCATTTTCCACAACCTAAAAACCAGAAAGACATTGATAATATTAAACAAGCAAGTCATTGCTTCATAGAAAACACAAAGAAAACAAAAATCAGTGAACTAAATTAAATATCATACACCAAATGAAAACACTTGCAGGTATATAAGGTATAGAGAATACTAACACTAGATACACTTTTAAAAAATGATCTATAAAAACTGCAATTTGAGAACATTTGCAGAAAATTATATTTAATCACACTCTGATAACATGTAATATGCAATTAATGTAATTCTGATCCTTGTACCATAAACAAATAATCCGTAGAAAATGTTATGCTAACAGAAGCAGCAAAAGGATTTTGTGTGTGCGTGCGTGTGTGTGTGCGTGTGTGCGTGTGTGTGTGTGTGCGTGAGTGCGTGCGTGTGTGTGTGTGTGTGTGTGTGTTTGTCTGTATTGAGGTTTAAACTCAGAGTTTGGGCACTGCCCCTGAGCTTTTTCACTCAAGGCTACTAGCACTCTACCACTTCAGCCACAGCTCCAATTCAGCTTTTTGCTGTTTAACTGGAGATAGGCTTACTGGACTTTCCTGCCCAGGCTGGCTTTGAACTGCAAACCTCAGATCTCAGCCAACTGAGTAGCTAGGATTATAGGCAAGAATCACCAGCATCCAGCTAAAAGCATTGTTTTAAATAATTAAAAGGCAAATTACAACATAATGTTCACTGTCTAAAAATAAATATATACATTTATTAAATTGCAAATCATAATTATCATTATATAACTAGCCTTATGTATCTATGGTTACATAACAAAACTTGAAAGAGAAATTACTTTTCACATTGGTGAGACGTCTCCTGTATAACTAAGATGAGCAAACATGAAATTCAATGTCGTGAGATTTGTTTTGTCACTTTTTGTCTTATTTATGTACATAGTATGGAAGAAAGCAGCAAGGAGAGCAAGGACAAAGTAATCAATGCTTCCAGCTGAATGATTTGAGGGGTAGGAAATAAAAGATACCATCAGAGCTGGATTTCCCTTCTGAATTTTAGCAGTGTGTCTCAGGATATCCTGTTTACTGTGCACAACCATTCTTCATGCTGAAAGGCTTTTAGTATCTCGCCTGCTCAGTATGGGACAATAGCATGTTCCAAACACTATGATAATAAAAGATATGTTCCTGCATTTTGAAACACTTTCCAGCTAGAAAGCAGCACACCTGGTTGGTTAGCAACTTCTCTAACTTGAAGCAAGAAGTAAAGGAAATGTCCCTTAGCCAAAAACTATTAAGCACTGTGCTTTCCACTAAGAAATAGGGATTTTTAAAAACGCCAATTGCTTACTAATAGCAAGAAGCTTTAAGAGTCAGAACAAAACTAAGTCTAACCTCGATGGTCAATTAAAAAAAAAACAGAACTGAGAAGAAAATATATAAATATAGACAATAGGTAGACAAGCTACTAGACTGAGTCCCAAAGGTAAATAAATGTCAGCAGTCATCTGCTGATTACTAAACACAAATTTAACTCCACTCTCACCTTAAATCCCAGAAAGAGTATAATATATGGATTTTAGGGGTCATGGAGATACAATTTTTAAAAGACCAGGGAATGAAAGATGGAAGTACAAAAGAAGTTAAAAAGGGAACTGATTCAATATGTCAAAAAAAAAAAAAAAAAAAAAAAGCTGAATCCTAAGGTAGCAATGAATCTCCTCATATCTCTTCCTGAAAAAAAAAGACAGGAATTAGCAGAACCATCTACCTTTACACCTTTGTAAAGGTATAAAGGAGAAGCTAAAACTTAAATTCTGAAAATAAAGAAAACAGTAAAATAAGATTGGTTGCAAGTCTACCTACCTAAGAAACTAAAATGCCAAATATTTTCTAAACTTATCTGAACAAATGATTCTACCTACAAGAAAAGAATGTTCATGTATTTTTCATACAGCCTAAGAGACTGCTTCTAAAACCAAAAAGGACAATCAATGTCATATATAATGAATTATAATAAGCTACATTAAAGTAACATTGTATCACTTCAGAACATTAAGAAAAGCCATGCATATTTGGAGAATAAAGAGCTCAGAGGGGAGAGTCAATGTGATAACTAAAACCTATCATTGTCAGAACTAGTTCAAGCTGGCTCACACAGAACTAGCTTGACCCTTAAATTTGAAGTAATTTTCAAGAAACTGTAACCTTGTGTGGGATAAACTGAAACTCACAAAATCTCTGCTCTACTCAGAACTAAAACCCAGAACCCAAGTGCTTGTTGGTTGAGGTTCAGACTTTGGAGTAGGAAGTCCTCTGAGCATGCCAGCCTAAATAACGTTGAGTTCTACAACTCTCCAAGTGCTGCTTGCCTCTTCCCAAGTATTTTCCACAACAAATGTAGCTTTGGAATAGTACCTTTAAGAAAATTAACGAATATCTGATCTCATCTGTGTGAACACACTGAACTAAAACATATTACTGAATTCAGCTGGTGAGGAGGGAAGGAAAAAGGAACACAATTCACTGTATAACTAGTCTATGTAAACTAGTACACCACCAAAAACATCAGTATGCAAGTTCCACAAAAAACTAAAAACCCATAACCCTGCTATACCACTCTTGGGCAAATATCTGAAGGACTGTAACTCAACATATAAAATAGGCCCAAAACATGCCCAAGAAATATGCCTGAATATTAACTGCAGCACTATTCATAACAGCCAACCTGTAATAGGATATGAAGTGGGCTCTATCATTCCGGTAATCCTAGCTATCAGAGGAACAAGAATTTCATAACTCAAAATAATATGTGTATATACATATAGACACATTTCAAATTAATGTTAACAATTTAGAGTATTTTTAGAAATATAATTGTATTCATCTAATTTGTTTCAAATCACAGAAGAAAGCCTATTTTTACTCTACACCTTTTTACTCTAAATCATTTGCTCCCAAAGCAGACATACTGATCTTCCCAGCCAATTTTCCTAAAATTGTAATTTTCTGCCTCAAATAACAAAGAAGTTACTTGCAGGTACTGTCAGAAATTAGTTTAATGGTGACATTTAGTCAAAAATATATTAAGAATGCTATGTAGCTAACTATATTAAGAAACAGTATCTGAGGGACATTAATGAGAATAATGAACTAATATTAAACACTTATAATTATACTAGAGCTCTGAGAACAAGAAAATACTAAAAATTTTGAGTACTCTCAGCTTCAAATACAGACATAAGATAAAAACACCATTGTTCTAAAATACTTTTATAATAATAGCACAAGAATATTTATTCATGATAACTACCATATTTCTAGTATCATTCAACATCTACCTATTTACTAGTTAGACCAAATTTCTGAGATTTCAAACTAAACATGTAAATTCAGATACAGGAATATTTATATAATTTGTTATCTTAAACATTTATCAGACTCTCCATTTTTTTATGTGTGCCAGTTCTGGGGCTTGAACTCAGAACCTGGGTGCTGTCTCTGTGTATTTTTGCTCAAAGCTAACATTCTATCACTTGAGCCACAACTCCACTTGCAGCTTTATTGGTAGAGATGAGAGTTTCAGACTTTCCTGCTTGGGTGGGCTTATGGTGGCAATCCTCAGATCTCAGCCTCCTGAGTAGCTAGGATTACAGGTGTGGGCCATCATTAAATGACAGATTCTCAATTTTTAATTCAAGTATATATATACATATATATATATATATCATATTAATAACCTGCTGGTGGTATACTTAAGAGAAAAAGGCTTATTCTGCAACTTTTTTTAAAAAATGCTAAAAATATTTTATCATACATTTGGATTATGACTGATCTATGCTGAATCACTTCACAAACGAAGTTAGGGACATTGTATTCACAAACCGACATGTTAAATTGAAAACTCTTCATATAACTATATTATAATAATAATAATAATGTCAGGCACCAGTGGCTTATGCCTGTTATCCCAGCTACTCAGGAGGCTGAGATCTGAGGGTCACAGTTCAAAACCAGCCTGGACAGGAAAAGTCCATGAGACCCTTATCTCCAATTAACCCTAGAAAATCGGAAGTGGTGCTGGGCTCAAAGTGGTAGAGTGGTAGCCTTGAGGGGAAAAGCTCAGGGACTGTTCCTAAATCCTGAGTTCAAGACCCACGACTGACAAGAAAAAAAAATTACAAGAAAAAATTACAAGAAAAAAAAAAGATCTCCGAGGGAGATAAGCACCACTGTGTGTGTGTGCGTGTGTTTGTGCGTGTGTGTGTACACTGGTACTGAGGTTTGAACTAGGCCTATCTTTCTGTTTTGGTCTTTTTTCTCTGCCACTTGAGTTATACCTCCACTTGCAGTTTATGCTGTTTAACATGAGGTTTTGAACTAGGCCTACCTTTCTGTTTTGGTCTTTTCTCTCTGCCACTTGAGTTAAACCTCACTTACAGTTTTTTTTCGATGAGACTTAACCAGATATAAATTAACAGTTGGCATAGACTTTTCTGCCTAGGCTGGCTTCAAACTTTGATCTTCATATCTCAGCCTACTGAATAGCTAGGATTACAGGTGTGAGGAAACAGCATCTCAACAAAATAGACCTTTGTTACTTATATTATTAAGGACATCTAACATCTAACTTTGAAATTTATTTTAATAATTTTTAATTGTGCTACTCTGAGAAGTGAAAAATACATAAAATTAATTTTAGAGTGCCAGTTGAGATACACAGTTTTTAGTAATATGTTACCATTGCATAAATCATTTATTTTTAAAAGCTAACTGCATGTACTGTTCATTTTAAAGAAGCTCTTATTTAGGAAAACTGTCAGTTAGATCAATTTACTTTAGTTTTTCTACAAACAAAGATCTCCCAACCAAATAAATTAGTATAAATATATATTAGCATGTTTCATCCCAAAGGCAGACTCTGCATGCACGCACGTACACACACACACACACACACACACACACACACACACACACACACACACACACACACACACACACACACACACACACACAGGCTAAAATGTAGGAAGTAGGTAATGGTAACATTCTCATTTTACAAATGGAAAGTGAGAAAGAACACTTGTCCACCTCACAGAGCTATAAAGTAGCTAATATTCTAACCTGCAGTCTCTATCAATTCATAGGCTTACTTGATATGCTAGTATTCCCCCCATTTTGTGAGACTATAATTAAAAACAAGTAGCAAGAAGAAAAATGTATTCTTCTTAGAACATCTTTCTCATTTTTGATGGAAGTTTTAATTGTAATATTTCATAAACTATCTTTCAAAAATATTAGTCATAGTTACAAAAAGGATCTTGATTCTAATTTAGAGAGTGTTTAAATATGGCAGAGGACTTCAAATATTACATAACATATTGTTAGAAATTACTTAATGTTCCAGGTACCAACTGCTCAGGACTATAATTCCAGCTAGCTACCAGGCTGGGATTGAGGCTGAGAATGAGGATTATAGTTTGAAGCCAGCTAAGGTAGACAAATCTTGGAGTCCAAAAAGTCAGAAGTAGAGGCATGACTCAAGTAGTACAGCCAGCCATCAATGAAAAAGCAAAGGGAGAATTGAAGCCCTGAGTTCAAGCCTCAGTTCCAGCACACATGTGTATATATATGAGCACACACAAACATATACAACACACCCTCCCACACACCACTTAATACAATTCCTTATATAATAAATGAGGGAACTAAAGTCCAGAATGTACTCAAGAGCTTTAGAGGCAGCACAGCTCAGCTCAAAAACCAAGGCAAGTACAAGCAGAGAATAACAAATAAACTATTAGTATGCTAAAATTTCATTTCCACTGGATATATACTATTTAAAATAAAATCTATTAGATTTTCTGACTTTCAATCCACTATGTGAATTTATAATAAACATGTACTACTATTTCTATCCTTAATATACAGACATAATAAAGATATATGAAACTATAGGTGAATAGGTTCTAAATTAAATATAGTCTCAACAAACTTGGAACTCTAACTTTATTTGATAATCAAAACTACAAAATTATACAATTAAAAATTGATCCACAAAGCAAACTAACAAATTGAAGAGGCAAGAAGTTTTGGGGCCATTTGTTAAAATGATTTTAAATAGCTGATACACAGTGAGGTATGAGGACTAGGAGCAACCTAATCATTTAGTTTTAGAAATCAGATTTCCAGATAATGTATATGTACATTCAAAATTGAACCTTACATTGCATAGGTATTAAGCCATTCAAATATTATTAAAAGAAAATCCTGCCAGGTGCCAGTAGCTCACACCTGTAATCCTAGCTACTCAGGAGGCTGAGATCTGAGGATCATGGTTCAAAACCAGCTCGGGCAGGAGAGTCCATGAGACTCTTATCTCCAATAAAACACTCAGAAAACCAGAAGTGGTGCTGTGGCTCAAGCAATAAAGCGCTGGCCTTCAGCTCAAGAGCTGAAGGCCAAAAAAAAAGAAAGAAAGAAAAAAGAAAAGAAAATCCTCTCCACTACGACATCAACTCCTCTCTTTACCAACCTCCTACCTCCATATGAAGGCCCAGTTCTACAAAACAAAACAAACAAACCTCAAAGATTTAACAGATGATTCTTTTATGGTCTGTTGGTGATAAAAAGATAACAATACCTTGAGCACTTGAACTTGACCTTCTGTAGTAATTTCCTGTAAGAGTTCACAAAAGGACTGACAAAGACCTATTGCATATGTCTGAAATTCAATCAAAAGTCAAATATATACATTAGAATCTATAACATAAAGATAGGATAAAACTTAACTTTGGATGTATCATATAATCTATGTGAGATATAGATAGATAGATAGATAGATAGATAGATAGATAGATAGACAGACAGATATTAAAGGTGTAAACACATAGTTTAAGTTAGAATTTCTGGTAATAGTTAAAAGCTAAACAAAAAGACTGAACCTAACAAAAATAATTCGCTGGTAAGTTGTGCTTTTAAGGAAAGATATATTTATAAACTTAGTACTTTCTGCATTAAATAAAATGGAACTGCATGCTGATCACATCTTCCCAGGAGTAAGGAGTGCTCAGTAAGAATCCATCCCCTACTTCAAAATAACAAATCAATCTACAATTCTGAAAAGGCATCTCTTAATTTTAAACAAACACCAAAATAATGACCATACAATTTCTTACAATGCAAAAGTAAGTCCAACATACCTGTAAGAATTCTGTTGATGATAAAAAGATATAACCATTGATGATCTTAAAGCAAGTTCTGAGATTGTCTGAACTTAGTTCTGTAAAAACAGTAATAATGAAAAAAAAAAAAGAAAAATAAACTCATTGAAGTCACTGTTAAAAATTAGTTTCCCGTAGGTTCTCTAACAACATGTTTTCTTAACACTTCCTACTGTTTCTCTGTAACAGTTTGCTATTATATATTATGAATAAGTACATAAATATTAAGTATTACAAACATTATATATTGGTTTATTATTAATGATCACTACATGTTACTCCCATAGTTTATAACTTTTGATTATAGGAATTATCTATCATATTTTCTAAATACTGAATTCTCCTCATTGCAGTTTTTCTTTATAGTCTACATGTGAGTTAGGATTCTCTGAAGTATTCAAATATCAGAGTATCTGGGTCTCTAGTTTAACAGAATTTATTTTTTAATTGTGATCCCCTTAATTTGTGATTGAATTAAAAATATTTCCAACATGTACTTTAAAAAATAGTTTAAATGAAATGATTCATTTTAGTTAAAATTGAGTTACAAACTGGGTACTATAAACCTGGATACTCAAGAGGCTGAGATCTGAGGGTTGCAGTTTGAAGCCAGCTGGAACATAAAAGTTCCTGAGACTCTTATTTCCAGTTAACCACCAAAAAGTCGGAAGTGAAGATGTGGCTCAAGTGGAAAAGTGCTGGCCTTGGGCAAAAAGATTAGGCAACTGTGCTCAGGCCCCAGCACCAGCACAAAAACAAAGAAGCAAAACAAAACAACAACACCTAAATTACAGACAAGCACGGTAGAAAACACTGGTGATCCTAGCGCTCAGAATGCTAACTGATTTCAGTTTGAGGACAGCATGGGCTTGATGACACTGTCCCAAAACAAATAAACAGCAACAACAACAACAAAGTAAGGTGCCAGTGGCTCTAGTCTCTAATCCTAACTACTCAGGAGCATGTGACCTGATGATGGATGGTTTTGAAACCAGCCCCAGAGAGACAAACTCCTAAGACTCTATCTCCAATTAACCAGCAAAAGGGGTGACTCTAATGATAAGTTGATATGTTGATGAAATCCAATTTTACCTCTCATCCAAAAATAAAGTAAAATGCATACAATAATGATGCAAGAGTATACAGGATATATATTATACTAATCAAAACATGATTAAAACCTACTATTCTCTGACACAAATCTTTTAGAAAGTCTATTTCAATAGGACTGATAAAAACTTTTTCTGACCCCAGTTAGAATGGCTATAATCAAGAACTTTAATAACAACAGATGCTGGAGGGGATGTGGACAGAAGGGAACCTTACTGCATTGTTGGAGTGTAAACTTGTTCAACCACTTTGGAAAGTAGTATGGAGGTTCCTCAAAAGACTCCACATTGAGCTTCCCTATAACCCAGCAATCCCACTTCTGGGCATTTACCCAAATGATCAGAAACAAGGCCATACTAAAGCTACTGGCACAACTATGTTTATTGCAGCATTATTTACCATAGCTAAAATATGGAACCAACCCAGATGCCCCTCAGTAGATGAACGGATCAAGAAAATGTGGTATATATATATATACACAATGGAATTCTATGCCTCCATCAGAAAGAATGACATTACCCCATTTGTTAGGAAATGGAAAGGCTTGGAAAAAATTATATTAAGTGAAGTAAGCTAGGCCCAAAGAAACATAGGCCCCATGGTTTCCCTTATTTGTAATAACTAGTATATGTCTGAGACAAGCAGAAAAGGCCAGATATGTTGATGTTAGGTGAAATGAACCCCAAGGTAAGTATTCAAACGTTTTTTACTTTCATGTGATTGTTTCTAACATATTTATAAGATGATTTCTTTGTTGCTTTGTATGTCCCTCCCCCACAATATAACCCCTGCTTTCACTGTATTTGATGTTGGTATAATTTGTGGAGGGGAAGGGGAAAAACAAATTGTTTAAATAGGGATACAGGTGGACCCATTGCAACAATGAGATGTACAAGTCGTTATGTGGAAAACGAACTTTACAACTTTGACCGGTGGGGGAGGAGAGGAGGGCGGGATATGGAAAGGGATAGGAAGGGGAAATAAAGGAGGAAGCAGCAATGCTTGATAAGAAATGTACTCATTCTCTTGTCCATGTAATTGTAACGCCTCTGTATGGTATTTTCATAATAAAAAAAATTGGAAAAAAAAGAAAAAAAAACTTTTTCTGGCAAAATACACCGGCCCTGACCTTGGCTTCATAATTTATAACATAAAGGAAATGAATAGGTATTCTATTCAGATGTAAATTTTCAGCTCATGTGCATTAAAGAATGACAATTCTATGCCTAACTCAAAATATCACTTAGGACATTCCTATACATTATACTAACTTTTATAGAGAAAGGGGACATAGAAAGCCAATAACAAAAACATGATGAAGTAAGAAGTCTTAACAAGCAGAAAAGATCAGATAAGATGATGTTAAGCGAAATGAACCCCAAGATAGGGACACAAGTAGTTTTTTTCTTCCTTGATATTGTTTCTAACGTTATTTATAAGGTACCATGTGATTTTTTTTTGGTTGCTTTGTAATGTCCCTTCCCCATGGTATAACCCCTGTTTTCACTCTATTTGATGTTGGTATAATTTGGGGAAAGGAAGAGAAAAAACAAAATGTTTAAATAGGGATACAGGTTGACCCACTGTAACAATGAGATGCACAAGATGCTATGTCAAAAAATGAACTTTACAATTTAGGTGGGGTTGGGGGTGGTAGTTGAGGAGGTGGAAGGGAAGGGATGGGAGGGGATAAACAAAGGAGAAGGCAACAATGCTGGATAAGAAATGTACTCATTACCTTGCTCATGTAACTGTAACCCCTCTATACAGTATTTTCACAATAAATAACTTATTTAAAAAAAGAAGAAGTCATTATATTGAATAAAGTTATCCTTCTGAAAAATTCAGACTTAGCTTTTTCTCCTCAAGGAAATGTCCGGTAGGTCTAGATTTTTATATGTTTTTGCAGACCAACAGTGAACCACTCACTACTTGGCCAAGCACTGTGATAAGCCAGTCATGCAGTCTATAATTTGGGAGCCAAGAATGGCTTTACTTGGGTATGTCAGGGAATGGAATTTTGAAATCACTGCCAAATAAAATGTCAGCAAAATCTATACTGAAAGAAATGTTTACCAAGAACTAACTTTTAAAAATTATAGCATTCACAATTTTATATAGATATCTTTAAACTTCTGGACAAATCTGTACAAATACCAGGATGATTAAGTTACTTCATACTGCTTTCTTTCCATACCTTAAACCATGCCCAGGATAGCTTTTTCTAGATTGTTCTTGAAAATAGCATCATTAACGAATAATAAATACTAATACTGAAAATGTCCTAAGACAAAAATTAATTTGTTTTTAGATATTCAACATTTTCCATTACAGCTGTAAATTACTAGCAAGACTCTAAAGGAAAAGCACACAAGTGATTTGTATTTACTTTCATATACAGTGAATAATTTTAACCAATGATTCTATCAACGGGAATTTCGTCCCTCAGAAAGATCCATGGCAATATATGAAAACTGTTTTGTTCATCAGCAGTAGCATGTGGTAAATACAAGACAGGAGTATTATGAAATATCCTACCGTGAAAAGAAAAGCCTCTCAAAACAAACGAAATGTAAAAAAGCCAAGATGGAAGGAAAACCTCTGACTTAAGTGATTGAATTTTTCTTTATTCTAGGAGCTCTATGGTAAGCCTTTCGCTTAACAAAGTACCTAGACCTGCTTTATGTAAATATGTTGCCTATTAATCTGTTAGCTGTTTTAATCTGGTCCTTATGCACTTTGCTATTTAAGTATTTTCATTTTACTATTGTTTTAAATTTGTGTAAAAGAGTAGAGAATGGATAAATTACTGAATTACACTAGATTTATTAAGAATCATTTTTAATAAGTTTTTTATTGTGAAAATACCGTACAGAGGAGTTACAGTTACATGAGCAAGGTAATGATTACATTTCCTATCAATCATTGTTGCTTTCTTCTTTGATTTTCCCCTACCATCCCTTCCATCCTACCTCCACAACTTCCACCCCTCCACCCACCCCCTGCCTAAATTGTAAAGTTCATTTTTCAACATAGTGTCTTGTACATTTCCTTGTTACAATGGGTCAGCCTGCATCCCTATTTAAACACTGTGTTTGATGTTGGTATAATTTGGGGAGGGGAAGGGAAAAAAACACATACCCTTAAAAAACTAAACCAAATATCCTGGATGTATTCATGTATAACCTAGAATTAGCCTACAAACCTATAAGTAAACACACAGGGAGGAATGCAAGTATTTACAAATGTATTAACTGAAATATGGTTAATTTAAGAAAGAACTGAAACAGTGTAATTCTTTAGAAAGGCAAAGTCAAAGCCCCAAAAAACAAACACTAGGAAATGAGTACTTACAAGGGGTGATGTTGGGATCAAAAGAGAGGGGTAGAACAATGAAGAGGAGAAGGGGGGAAAATGCAGTCAAGATTGCAATGTATATAAAATTAAGAAAAGTATGGGCTGGGAAGGTGGCTCAGTGGTAGAGTGCTTGCCTTGCATGCATGAGGCCCTGGGTTGGATTCCTCAGCACCACATAAGCAAAAAGAAAAAAGCCAGGAGTGGCGCTGTGGCTCAAGTGATAGAGCACTAGCCTTGAGCTAAAGAGATGAGAGACAGCGCCCAGGCCTAGAATTCAGGCCCCACAACTGGACCCCACCAAAAAAATAAAGAAAAGTAAGGGAGCCAGGCACGGGTGGCTCACACCTGTAATCCTAGCTGGTCAGAAGGTTGAGATCTGAGCATCATGGTTCAAAACCAGCCCAGGAAGGAATGACCATGAGAGTCCTATCTCCAATTTACCACTCGAAAACCAGAAGTGGCTGAAGCAGTAGAGTGCTCGCCTTTAGCTGAAGAGCTGAGAGACAGTGCCCAAGCCCAGAGTTCAAGCCCCACGACCAACCAAAAAAAAAAAAAGAAAAGTAAGGGAAGAGGTGGGTAGAAAGGGGTGGGTCAAATGTTGAAAGGGATGGTACATTTTATTCATAAACTGCTTTGTTAAATTGCAATCCCTGTGTACAACTACTTAAAGAAAATAAAAAAGGTATTAAAAACATCTGAAATTGTTATGTATATAAAAAGCTTCCTAGCAAATGATAACAATTACTGAAACAACACTCAAAAATCAAGTTAACACTGATACTAAGATAAACATACATAGATGTGATTTATAATTTTTAAAGTAAATATATATACAAATATACATGCCACAATGAAGAGGGGAGGCAACAGACACACAGACAGGCAGGCAGGCAGACAGACACACAGACAGAGAAGGAAAGAAGAAGGGGAAGAAAGAAGGAGAAAGACTGCCTCAAAAAAATATTAAGAGTTAATCACATTATCTGGACACTAAGATAATCAAATGATGATGAGATTTTCATTGTTAAGGTACAACTGTGTGTTAATCCTTATTTGCTAATAATTCCAAAGAGTGGTTTTGCTTTTTCAATGTGCTGATAAACCTTAGTAATAATTTTGCATACGATAAAATTTCTCAGTACAATTAAGTTCTCAAAATATACTCAGATATTGTTATTAATAATTACATATTTTTCTACATAAATGCCTGCTCAGTATAACACTAAACTATTCAGCTAACATCAAAGTTTTAAAATACTTCATTGATGGGACCCCTAGATGCGAACATAAATTGATACTGAAAATAGTTTATGAATAAGCAATAAGCAGGTAACATTTTGCAGGTTGAAAAAGAATAAAAAAGCAGTTAGTTTGCACTATGTATAATTTTTTAAATAAGCCAAATTTAGGTGTGAAGCTGTACTGGCAAACTCTCATACGAAACAACTCTATAATCAAAGTATTGTTTAAAAATCAAAAATTTAAGGCTTGGGATATAGTCAGTGGGAGAGCATAAAATAGTAAAGCCCTGGGCATAAACCCAGCACCACAAGAGTGTGAGGTGTGTCAGGGGAGGGAATTAAGTTATTATATAATTGAGAATAGTAGCTAATATGCAAAATAAAAAAGTAATGATTATTATCTATCATCAGAACACTTACTTAGAAAACCATCTAGTTAAACCTCAAAAGGATTTAGTACCCAGTACAAAGGATGGTAAGGGAAAACAAAGGAGAAGACAACTTGTACTCATTACCTTGCTCATGTAATTGTAATCCCTGTGTACGGTATTTCACAATAAATACATTTTTTTTTTAAAAAAGGTGTTTGCTCAAATGTCTTAGGAGAAGGAGTGGAGTACCAAGCTGTATTCCTATAATCTCAGCTATTCCAAAGGTAGAGAGAGATAGGAGTATCACAGTTCCAAGTCAGCCTATGACAAAGGGCAGGACCCTATCTAAAAAATAACCAAAGTAAGTTGGGTGTCAGTGGCTCATGCCTATAATCCTAGTTACTCAAGAGGTTGATATATGAGGATTGAGGTTCTAAGCCAGCCCAGGAGGAAAAGTCCATGAGACTCCTATTGCTTATAAGCTTCCCCCAGAGAAGCTGAAAGTGGAACTCTGGCTCAAGTGGTAAAGTACTAGCCTTCAGCAAAAGGAGATCAGGGATAGCATCTAGGCCCTAAAATGAAACCCCAGGACTGACACCAAAACAAAACAAAATAATCTAAAAAGGACTGGAGTTATGACTCAAATAGTACAATGCCTACTTAAGCAAGCATGAGGCTGTGAAGTCAATCACAGTACTGCTAAGGGAAAAAAAAAAAAGGAGCAGTGGCATGTTTTATGTGGTAGAGCTATTGTCTAGCACACTACAGGCTCTGACTTCAAACAACAACAAAAAAAATTAAATAGCAGGGGCTGGAAAGGTGGCTCAGTGGTAGAGCGCTTGCCTTGCATGCATGAGGCCCTGGGTTCGATTCCTTAGCACCACATAAGCAAAAAGAAAAAAGCCAGAAGTGGCACTATGGCTCAAGTGGTAGAGTGCTAGCCTTGAACTGAAGAGCTTAGGCTCAAAGTTCAGGCCCCACAACCGGACCCCCCCCCCAAAAAAATAAGTAAATAAATGCATAAATAAATAAATAAATAGCAGCTTGAAGACTTAGTGAAAGAACAAACGTGTGTATAGTGGGGGTGGAGAAGCGGAGTGATCCATTAAGCTTTCCTATTATATAGTTCATTCATAAATAGTATTTAAAACTACATACATCCATATTTATATACATTCATAAACATATATATATCCTTCTAATATCCCATTTCAGTGGTTCCTTGGCAAATACAGAAGTATATACAAAACTTATTTTTGAAAAATTAGTAGCACAGAATTCCTCTGTAAAACAAATTGGATAAAACCATAATGTCCAGAAGCAGTTTTATACTTTTTAATCAGAATATAGAACTCCTCAAACAAATTTTAGCAGAAAAGATCAAGCTTAATCTGTAATCAATCTCTTAAGATTTTTTGTTTTTATTACAAAATTTCTACCAGGACCAAGATTTTTATTCCAAAAGATTACACTGAAAACTTTAGAAACTATAAAAAAAATAACTACTCAAATTACTTGACAATCCCAAGGACTTTTATAAAAATGGAAGGTAGAATTTAAAGTTAGCTACAATAGCCCCAAAGTTTGGCTATATTAAAGACATCAGTAGTTTATGCTTTTACACATACCAAGAAGTGGTGACATATTCTGAAATATCCGAAGCAACTCTGGTGTAATACACGGGCTGTTTTCCAATGTAACTAACCTAGGAAGAAAAAAACATGATAATTCACCTTCAGTGCCTTAATGCCATTAACACATAGACATAAAATATAGAAAAGTCTTACCTAAGGGAGAAAAAAGGGACAATACTGAGACTAAAACAATAGCATCAAGGAAACCAGGGAGGGTTGGGAATGTGGCTTAGTGGTAGAGTGCTTGCCTAGCATGCATGAAGCCCTGGGTTCCACTCCTTTGTACACATAAACAGAAAAAAGCCGGAAGTGGTGCTGTGACTCAAGTGGTTGAATGCTAGCCTTGAGCAAAAAGAAGCTCAGGGACAGTGCCCAGGCCCTCAGTTTAAGCCCCAAGACTGGCCAAAAACAAAATAAAAAAGAAAGGGGGACGGGGGAGGAGGAAGCTGTCCAAAATCTAATATTAGTAGTGCTCTGTTTGGGTTGGGAATATCTCCAAAGACACGTGCTAAAGACTTGGTCCCCAGCACAGCACTTCTGGAAGGTGGTGAAAACCTTTAAACAGGAAAGGCCTATTAAGAAGTTTAAAACCACTGGAGTCATGGCCTTAAAGAAGTGGGGCTATGGATATCATTAATTCCTCTCTTTCACAACTTGCCATGAAGTTAACAGGCTTCCTCTGCCATATACCTTTGTAATAATTGACTGTGCCACCAATGCCCACAGTAACGGGAAAAATTAGTGGGGACTGAAATCTCCAAAACTGTGAGCCAAAGATAAGCTTTCTCTCTATAAGTTAATGATTTCAAGAGTCCGTTAAAGTAATAGAAAGCTAATGTAGAAACAAAGACTTTCATATCATTATGAATAGGAAAGAACTTCGTTAACCTAGTAGCTACCAAAGAAAGTATCTACCAAACATCTAAACAAATACATTTACTGAGGATTCGTTGAAGCCATTCTCTCAAGAGGCAGAAGGAAGCCTTTAAGAACAATTCGTTTTACCTTGTCTACTTCCACATTACCTTCAGTGTTATGTTTGGAAGGCCTCTTATATACCAAGTTAAAAAAAAAAAAGTTAAAAAGGTAAGAGAAGAAAAAGTTAGTCTTTTAATCACAAGACATAGACAAAAGAAAGAATCGATCAACAAGTAACTCAAAGTACTGAGAGTTCCACAAGACTACTAAATAAAGAGAAAAATGCCTTTATAAACAAAACAGTTGATATAAATGAGTGATGTTATCTGTCAGATACTAAAATCCAACATCACAAGGATGCCAATGCTCTGGAAATTGCAAAACAGAATCACAATAGTTTTAAATACAACTTCTACGTGGTTATACCTGGAAAATAGGCAAACTAATGGTAAAATAATCTGGAGGGCCAAGAGTAAACAAAAAACTTTTCAAGAAAAAAAAATTATGTGTCATCAGGGGTTTAGGTGAAGGAAAGATACTTGCATAATCAGATACTATGGCTTACTGTAGTACCATAGTAATGTGTTTAGCAAAGAGAACAGAAAATGCAGTACTCTCCTGTCATCATGTCCAAACTAAGATTCTATTTGTAGCTTGTTCTTTCCTTTCTGTTTCATCATTCCTTTAGTGAAAAGACCATTCATGTTGTCACTTGATTTCCCATGCTAGCTTTCATAGTGTAAATCTTACTATTCAAAACAGAGGCAGGGAAGACTTTGAATTTAAACTATTTAAAAAGAAAATGACATAGTAAGCAATTTTAGACGAAATTAGTGAGGATTAAAAAATGAACAAAAATAATCAAAACACTATTTATTACCATTAAAATAAAATGAAAATTACCATTTTGATCAAAGTGAGAGTAGTTATATGTAAGAATATCTTTGACTACAGAAAAATAAAGCTAATGCCAATCTTCCAAAACAAAATAGGACAAAATAAAAAGAGACTATCAACTCAAAGATATTAAAGTAAAACAGCTTTGGTGAAGGTAAAACACAATTAAAAATTGTTCTATGTAAGAATAAAATATAATAAATATAATAAAATATAAATAATGAGCAAAGACATTAAATCAAATCTAAACAAACCATAGTGTTAATATCAGATAAAATTCAATGTAAAAATTTAAAACAATAAATGTAAATCATTGTATTTTTTGATTTACATAATATGTTTCAAGAAAACAAATCATTAGGACTATGGGAAAAAGAACTCTTCTTCATTGCTAGTGGGAATGAAAACTAGTTTGGCCACTCTGGACATAAATATAGCAGTTTCTCAAAAAATTAAAAGCAGATCTATCATATGATCAAACTATACCACTTCTGGGAAAATAGCCAGAAGAAGCAAGCTCACCATTCTAGAGTGATACCTATGTATCCATGTATATTCATGTTTACATTAGCCAAAGTTTAAAATGAACAGAGCTGCCCATCAAAAGAAGATAAAGAAAATGTGGTACACCTATATGCCTTAGAATTGAATTTAAGACATTTAGAAGAATGATTACTTGCAGGGAAAAGGATAAAACTAACAATGATCACATTAAGTCAATAAGCCATTCTCATTAAGATAAGTATCACAATTTTCTTCCACTTGTGGAAATTAGGAGAAAACAACACCCCTACTCCCCCCAAAAAACAAAACAAAATAACTAAGGTTATAAAAGTAAGAATGTCTCTTAGGAAGGTAAAATAAAAGTGGAAAGAGGGTAATAACAAAAGTAAGGGAGGAAATATGATCAAAGTACATTATATGCATAAATTCAAATGTCTAGATGAAACCCTTACTATGGTAAATTTAATAAATGTCAGTTAAAAAAGAAAAATGTTAAATTGGTAAAATAAATATAAACGATACAAATCAAGCAGCATCAAAGGGTGGATCATAGATCTACCTCACTTATAAATAGTGGAAAAATAAAATTAGCAAATAAATTATTTTAGGAAATCAAGAGTTCTTAAAAACTTTTTAAAAGAAAAATATAATTTTTAAAGAAAATGTATATGACAAAAAACTCAAAGTAATTGTTTTGTTCTTTTTTTTAAAATGATGAGGATCATCATTTAATGTTATGTGCTTGACATTGCTTATTGCTTCCAGTATTCATTATCTCACTGTCTTTCCTGGAGATTAAAAACAAACAAAAAAAACCTAGTAATACAAAAAAATGTATAAAAGACCTTTAGTTCCAATTGTGCTAAAAAAAACAATTTATAGCTATTGAAAATAATCACTATACATTCAGGAGCTAATTCTTAAAATGACCAAAAAAAAATGGAAGCAAGCAGAAAGAGGAAATAATGCAGCAGTAGCAGAAATTAATAAATGGAAAACAAAGAATCAAAGCCCAAATTTGATTATGTCACAAATCTCTAAGCGGAAGGGGGCAAGAGTAAAATAAAGAGCTATTTTTTTAAAAAATCACATTGGGTTTGAGAGTTTTATTTTATATCCATGATCACAAAAATAACTGGTACTGGTTATCCAAAATAAGCTCAAATTCCCATTCTTTATAACTTTGCTCCTTCACAGACTTGTGTCTTGTATCCATGCCTATTCTAGCCCATAACTGCTACCTCGTGTCCATGGCTCCTTATTTTAGTTAGAAAATACAAGGCAATACATCAAATATTTTCCTAGGTCACTGAACTATAAAATATGGAAATCCACTTTCCTCCAACCAGTGAACATGAAGTATACCTGGAACTATCAAATTCAACCCATCTACTTGAGCTGATTCCTATTCCTCTTTGCTTCCTTCAATTATCCCACTCTCTTGATTCAGCCTCCATCTTCCTCTAGAGCTGGCATTCCCCACATCAGCCATACAGTCTATATTACCTTTATTTATTTATTTTTTTTGGGTCCGGTCGTGGGGCCTGAACTCTGGGCCTGGGTGCTGTCCCTCAGCTCTTCAGCTCAAGGCTAGCACTCTACCACTTGAGCCACAGCGCTACTTCCGGCTTTTTTCTTTTTGCTTATGTGGTGCTGAGGAATCAAACTCAGGGCCTCAGGCATACAAGGCAAACGCTCTACCACTGAGCCACCTTCCCAGCCCTCTATATTACTTTTATATCCTTGTTTCAAGGTTTGGTCTTCCGCTTGCTCAGCTGGCACTGTCAGTTGAGCCATGCAGCCAGCCAGCTTTCTGCTGGTTATTTTTAGAGATGGAATCTTACTAACTTTTCTACCACAGCTGGCTTCATACTTCAATCCTCCAGATTTCAGCCTCCAGAGTAGCTAGGATTACAGGCATGGGGCATCAGTGCTTATCTTTCTTAACAGTAAAACCCTCAAACAAGTTGCTGGTGCTCAATCTAAACTGATACATCTCCAATTTTCTCTGCAATATGCTTTGATTCTAATTTTGGTTCCTACTGACCAAAAACTTCTCCCACTGTCTCCATTTGGATAAATTCATTTCTCTGTACTATATTACTAGAATAATCAGTAATATTTGGAATAAATATTCCTCTTCTAGAAATACCCTCTCTTGAATTGGTTCTCTTATTATAACAGCTCTTCTCTGTCTTTCTAGATGCGTCCTCTTGCATCTTCAAAACGTTTTAAATGTATTAGGGTTCTTTCATGGACAGAATATTCGCCTCCACTCCTCACCTCACAACCCCTTTCCTCTCTGCTCTCCAGCAAACTTTGACATGGGCTTTACATACAAAATAGCAAGTGCTGACCACTTTAGCCACCACTATCTCATCCTCACCATAACTATGAAAGGTAGGGATTATTTTTCCAAATGTTACAGACAAGGAAACTGAGGCTCACAGAAGTAATAAAGTAAATCACAAACTGAATGCAGTAATATGACTAGAAATTATATCCGTTTCCAAAGATAAGCTTCAACCTATCAAGAAAAATATATGAAGAAATTTGTGCCTGATTCTTTAACTTATATTAATAACAATTAACGTAACTATTAATAAGCTCTGTAATTTTCTATGGGCTAAACCTTTGTAATTAGCATCAATTAGTTGTAGAGGAAGATTCCATTTTAACAAGTCCATTTGTGTACACAATGTATCTTAATCATAATCACAACCTCCATCATTCTCTATCTTCCCCAAGCCCCCTTCTCAAATCAATCTCATGAACTTTCCTTGTTGCATTTTCAGAGATGTACTTAAAGTATTTTGACTATTTATCACAATCCCTTTCCCATCTTTGATAGAAACTTTTGCATTTGCACATGTAACTTAAGGCAACAGAAAAAGTACAATTAACACAGCAAAGCATTTTTGTAATTACTTTGTTTTCATAACCCTTTGAAAATGTATCTACCTCTAACAAACACATTAATGTCTGTGAACTGATAAATCTGATTCTACCTTTCTATAATATTTAAAATTTTTCTAATGTTCAACACAATACAATGTGTGCATGTTTATAAAAATTATTTATGTGATAGTGTTTAATATTTTAATTTATAATCTAAAACAAGTACTCAACAGCCTGAAAGACGTGACCTAATTCAACTCACATCCAATTTTCTGTAGATGATGTTTATTAGGACCATAGCCATGTCTATTCATTTGTATATAGACTTACAATTGCTTTGAACTAAAACATCAGAGTTGAGTATCTGTAACAGAGACTACACAGCCTACAACACTTAAAATATTGACTTCTAGGTCCTTTACAAAACAAAAAAAGAAATGTATTAACTTCTAATCCAGGGCAATTCATACTCATAAAATATAAATACTTCAGTATAAGATTTCAACAATGTGTTAATTTATAACCCAACTATCTACAAACTATTTAATTTCAAACAGAAGAAACACTGCACATTAGCATCTACCTAGTTATATCTTAAAATCCTTCATCTAGTACTCTAATACAGATAATTTATAACTTGTTGATTTATATACATACAATTCTCAAGATTCAAAATGTTTAATAGTTAGAAATCTAGGGAAAAATAGAAGGGAAGAAAAGAAAGAGGGAAAGCAAAAAATGCTCATTTTTTTCCTATGGTTGATTTCTGTGATTTTTAAAAACATTACAGCAATCTATTTTTATACTGGCATTTTTTAATTTCACATATATTATTCAAAGATTTTTCTATTGCCAGGCATAGTGGTTCAAGACTATATTATCCTAGCAAAAAGGAGACAGAAACCAGGAGCATCACAGGCCAAAGCCCTAAACAAAAAGTTACCAACAACACCCCCCATTTCAACAAATAAGCCAGGCAAAGAAACTCAAGCCTATTATCTCAGCTAAACAGGAATCAAGATCTGGGCCACCTTTAGGCAAAAAAAACATATTCCCTACTGGAAAAACAAAGCAATAAAGTACTCAGGGCATGATTCAAGCAATTAGAGTACCTGCCTACCAAGCATGAGGCCCTAAATTCAAACCCAATACCCCCTCCTCAAAGATTGAATCTCAAGAAAACTGCTACCATAGACAAGACGAATTGAATAAGGCCAAAGGAATTTTGTAGACTATCCACACATGGTGGATAGTCAATAAGTGTAGCATTAAGTTGCCATGAAGTAAAGTGTTTAGTTTTTTTATTTTAAAACCTTAAACATTATATACTACTTACTCAGATAAATCCACAGTGTCAGTAGCACTAGCATTTGGGGTTGAGTAACAATCCATTAAATACTTAATGGATTGAGATAAAGAATACAAAAAATAACTCAATACCTTCAAAACATGTCATTTCACAGACTGTAAATCTTAAGGCAATCTTTAGTTTAAGAAATCTACCAAGATTCCTATTTACATGCCAAATTCCAAAAGAAGGAATCCAGCAGAGTTCCTACAACAATTGCATGTTTAACTTTGTCTATCATAAACGTTCACTGAGAGGCAGCTGCCAAAAGGAGTTATTTACCCATTTAGGGAAAACAATTTGACATACTTATTTTTAAGTGCTGAATATTTAATGCCTTACATGACCTTTATTGGCATGAAAAGAGGGAAGGCCAGGTAAAGAAAAAAAAAATCCATGGTATCAAGGATTTCCTCTTACCATAATTCTAAACCATCTTCCAGAAGATAGACATGTGGAGGCTGGGAAACATCTGTACTCAGTTGGATAACTGGGAGCAGGAAAGGGTACAGGTTCTTGCTGTCTGCTCCTAATCCCTATGGGAAGTATAAATACAACTTATGATAAGACACTCTAAGGTCCCTCCCCCACACCAAAAAGTAACCTAACATAGAAAAGAAAGGAAACCAATTTATAAAAACTAAAATATTTGTGTTGTTTAAGGTAGTCTTGATTATGGACACTAGTAAAACAAAGTTATTTCTATTAGTTACTAGAAAGTAAGGTTCAAAAAATATTGTTCAACTGCCTAATAGCTGCAAAAACATGTATGCCACGAGTTCATTTAAAGCACTTCCACATACAGGTTAAGTATCCCTTATTGGAAATCAGTGGGATTAGAAGTGATTCTTGTTTCTGATTGTTTTTTTGGGGTGAGGGGATGGACATTTAGAATATTTGCAACATACATAATGAAGTATCTTGGAAACAAGACACAAATCTAAACTTAAAATTAACTTATGTTTTATATATCTCTTATATACATATCCTGAAGATAACTGTATGCAATGTTTATAGTGTATCACCATTTTTTACTGTGATCTATAACATCAGGTAAGACAGGGAATTGCCTGTGGAGTATCATATCAATGAAACAAATTTCATATTTTAGAACATTTCAAATTCCAGATTGGCAATGTTTAGCCTTCCTTATGACTACAGAAGAGGTATTAATACCGGTTTTTTAAATTGTATAAGTATTCTCCTCTAAATGATAAATGGAAAATGAATTCATCCTAAATGGCAATGAAAAATCAAATTACAGCATATCCTATTTTAGAATACCAGTAGCCATGAAAAAGAATTTGGCATGGAATAAAAAAAAAAAGATACAGAAATGTACCTAACAATTCTATGTTAAAGAACTTAAAAATATACCTATATATTTAGTATATGCATAAAATGTTTCTGAAAGCAAATAGAAAAACCAGGTATATATAGGAAAAGGAAGAAAGATGAAGAAGCAAAAGTATTTTTTAACTTTTGTGTGTGATCTTTAAAAAATATGTACACACTATGTGTAATTAAGAACTTGCATTGTGGGGCTGGGAAGGTGGCTCAGTGGTAGAGCGCTTGCCTTGCATGCCAGAGGCCCTGGGTTCGATTCCTCAGCACCACATAAGCAAAAAGAAAAAAGCCAGAAGTGGCGCTGTGGCTCAAGTGGTAGAGCGCTAGCCTTGAGCTGAAGAGCTGAGGGACAGCGCCCAGCCCAGAGTTCAGGCCCCATGACTGGACCCAAAAAAAAAAAAAAAAAGAACTTGCATTGTATTTTAATGAGCTGAACATATAAAGATGGAGGAAGTAAAAGGGGTTTAATTGAAAATTATAGTTTACCTGCTGCTGTCTCATGAGAGATTGACTGGGTATATAACAGTAGTGATATTTTAGAAGGAAATAAAAAGAATTAAAAACTCTATCTCTATGCCATAATAATCTCTATAATAAACACAGGAAGGAAATCAAATGAACTATTAAACATCTCTTCACTTACAAAGTACAATGTCAACAGTTTATAACAAATTACAATGCCACAAAATAAATATATATAACCCTTTTGGTAACATCTGCAAACTCAATTCCGTTTGTTTGTTTATATTTACTATAGTCAACATGCTATACGATGAATTCCTATAATTTCCTCCTGCTGTACTAAAACTGCAAACTTCACATCTCTGACATTTAGCAGCCACTACTTTGTTTTTTTACTATGTTCCACCTTTTTAGATTCATGTATGAGATCTTGCAATATTTTCCTTTCAGTTCATCTTTATCTGTGGAGCATAAACATTTACATAGACATACAAGAAATTTATTTATGTATTTATTTTTGGTCGGTTGTGGGGGTTGAACTCTGGGCCTGGGCACTGTCCCTCAGCTCTCCAGCTCAGGGCTAGCACTCTACCACTTGAGCCACAGCACCACTTCCAGTATTCTGGTGGTTTATTGGAAATAAAAAGTCTCATGGACTTCCTGCCTGGGCTGGCTTTGACCCACAATCCTCAGATCTCAGTCTCCTGAGTAGTTAGGATTACAGGCATGAGCACTGGCGCCCTGCAATGTTTATTTTTAAATCAACTTCTCCAATTAGAAAAAGCTTCTCTAATACAACAATAATTTGGAAGAACTTAGTAAAGAGTTTTTTCAAAACAACAATTCAAGTGCCAATAAATGAGTATAGGACCTAAAAACTCAATTAAATGCCATTCAGCACAGCTCAATATTTACAAAAGAGAGGAAAGAGGGAGGGAATTAAAAACTAGTCAAGTTCATTTACACTACCAAGTAGAAAATTTCCTAGGAAAATTAGAATGTACTAATTCAAATACCGAGTCAAATAGGCAAAATTTGCTAACATTACCAAAACTAAACTAAACAAATGATAAACATGTAAGTTTTTTAGTCAAAGTCATGAAATTCCATACCTGGTAATCTAGTGGTCCCCAACATACAGAGTTAAATAAACTGGAATACAGTTTGAACCCACAGTAAATATTAGATGCTACACAGGACACTATGGATGCTTATAAGTAAAACTAATCAATTCTTAAGAAAACTATTAGAGCCAGTGCCTATGGCTCCTAGATACTCAGGAGGCTAAAACTTGTGGATCACAGTTAAAAGCCAGACTAGACAGGAAAGTCTGTGATTCCAATTAATGATCAACAAGTAAGAAATGGAGATGTGGCTCAAGTGGTACCAGCCTTGAATGAAAAAGCTCAGGGACATCATCTAGGCCCTAAGTTCATTAGACACACTATAAATTAACTATACAACTTTGGGGGGAGAGAAGTCAGGCGGGGAAAAACTGGGAGGGAATGAGGAAGGAAACGTACTCATTACCTGAATCATGTAACTGTAACCCTTCTGTACATCACCTTTAACATGAAATTTCTTTTAAAAATCTATCAGAAGTGACTGAAGGGAGAGAATCACATTCAACTATAATTATATAAAGATTAAGGGAAAAACTGAACTATCTGTGAAATTTTAAGGGAAATAATGGAACTAGTACCCTCTAGATATTTAGTCTTTCTCAGACAGTGTTTAGCTTTGTCTCAAGAACACACTGATCAGGTATAAGTCTATAATCTACAATTGAATTTTCTAAACATCACACATTTGAATCATCAGACTACAAGACAACATTACCAGAAGGCCTCTCGAACTCTTGACTGAACTAACACATCCCCTTCCCTAAAAAACTGTTCCTTTTCATACATTTCTAACTCACATGACATGAACCACTGTCTGTCAACCAGTTCCTTCTTACTGCCTTATCTATTCCACAGCTATTTAAGCCTTAATTCTATACGTTTACTTTTTTTTCAAAATTTTCCTGTTCTTTCCATAGCATTAAGTCAGGTCCTTAACATCTTTTTTTTTTTTTTTAATCCTTAACAGAAGAATATCTTAATTGATTTTCTTGACGTTGGTTTTACCCCCATTCAAAACCAGTGGTAACAATGTTCAAGAGGAAGTGTACTCATAACCTCACTCATGTAACTGTAACCCTCTGTATAGTAGCTTTACAATAAAAAAAAAAAAAAAAACAAAACCAGTGGTACCCTGACTACTTTCTCATTTTTAATCCCAGTACCAGGGCTTGAACTCAAGGCTTGGAAATTGCCTCTTTTTTGCTCAAGGCTGGTACCATGACTCTAATCCACTTTTTTGTTGGTTATTTGGAGATGGAATCTGGAGGAATTTTCTGCCTGGGCTGGATGCAACCCAGATCCTCAGATCTCATCCTTCTGAGTAACTAAGAATTATAGGTGCAAGCCACCATCAACTGGCACCTGATTACTTTAAAAAAAAAAAAAAAAAAAAAAGGCCAGGTGCCAGCTAAAAAGCATCTATATCCAAAAGCACATAGAAAACTGCTCTCCTCAGAACTAGCATAAAATAACTGTTTATTTTCTAATAGGATAAAACAAATGGCCTTAAGACAAGGAAATACCAGGTAGGGCATGATAAAAATTGAGAAGATTAACTTGTAATAGGTAGGAAACTGAAATATGCTTTACTTAGGAAAAACATCAAAATAGTAACATCCTAAAGAAATAAAGCTACAAAACGTCAAACTTCCTTCTTCACTCACCTTTCAACTCAGCTTTACTGCTCACTGCTAAGGTAGACAGACAAGATATTGATAGTTGTTGAAGTTTAGAAATGTTTATAGATGTATTATACTTCCTTCTTTCACTTCAAATTTTTCATAACAGAAAGTAAATAAAAGCAGGCAACCAAAGATTAACAGATATAAATAAAGTATCTAATATGAACAACAAGGAAACACACGAAGTATATTGAAGAAAACAGACCAAGCAGAGAAGAAAGCTTGGAAAAAAATCAATCACTAATAATATCCTTGGTAGAACAAAATACTGTCGTCATTAAACAAAAGTAAAATACACAAAATGATTTCTCAATAAAAAGAACTCCTAGACATTAAAAGTGATAGTAGGGGAAAAACAAAAAAGTCAACAAAAAAGTTCAAAGATAAGGTTGAGGAATCTCCCAGAGCAAACACACAAAAGTAAGAAAAAGAAGAAAATAAACTGTAAGAAAATGAGGACAACTTGAGAATATCCACCATCTAAGTAACAAAAAATTTAAAAAGATAGAAAGGAAACAAACAGAAAGGGAAAACCCAATAAAATACAATAGAGTTATCTAAATGCAAGGATGTGAATTTACAGTTTAAAATGTCTACCATGTGGCCAAACACTGCGATGAAATCACAGCCACATCACCATGAAAGTGAAAACAGAAATACTGAGATAAATATACAAACTGTCATAAAGAAGAAAGGATAATACAATTGAGAATTAGAATAACTTTAGGATTTCTAGAGCACCTTCAAAAACTATATATTAGGTAATGGTAAAATGTCTCTAAATTTGAGTGGCTAAACTATTTATTTATGTACAAGTAGAACAAAGACAATTTAATATATGTAAAAAAATCTCCCCAAAAAGCTGCCTTCCACTATCTTTTGCAGAATATAAATGACATTCATGGGTATTACCTGAAATAGAGAATTAAGCAAGATAACAATGACACAAGACAGAAATCAAGCAGAATACATAGGCAAGAGGAATCCTTTTCATGGCAGTGAGAAGGATGAACTGTAACAAATATACACAGCAGAAAGTAAGTCCAAGCAAAAATAAAACTACTTATTTATTTATGTAAGACAATAAAAGTAGCAAAGCACCTATTAAGTGTGTTCATGATGAAGGACTGTTTAGAAAAAAGGTGAAAAGTATAGGTCCAATTAAAAAGGAATCTAAGATGATCACCTAAGATTCTTTGGCTTTTCACAAATACATCCTTTCCCCACTATTCATCCAACACTCTAGATACCACTATGAAGACATAATTAAACTCCCAAAATACAAGAAATCAGGAGATTTAACATGTTCCTAAAAGGACCTGTCAAAGATGGAGCCAAAATATGTAAAAGGGGCCCCCAACTAACAGCTAGCAAGTCAATTATGATCTCAGCCCAACACTCAAGGAATTGAATTCCACCATAAAGCTGGAAAAGTGTACAAATCAACTCTACCCCAAAGCCTCCAGGGGAGAGTCTGGCATATAGCTTCAATTTCAGCCTGCTAAACACTGATGACAGACATTGGACATGCCATGACAGATTTCTTACTTAAAAAATCCACAGGCTAATAAAACAGATGATTTACATGCTTTTGGTTTGTTTCTGTTTTGGCAGTACTAAGAATTAACATCAAGCTCTCATGCTTGAGTTGAAAAAGCCTTAAACTTTTCCCAAGAAGAGGCTTGTACTGGGATCCTTCTACCTTGGCCTTGAGAGAATCTAGGGCCACTAGCATGCACCACTATGTTCAAGCTTGTTTCTGAGATATGGTCTTTCATTATATTTTCAGGGTCTGGCCTCAAACTTTGACATTCTTACCTCTGCCTCCCAAATAGCTACAGTTACAGACATGACTCACTGCATCCACCATAGAAGGATTTTTTTTTAAGCCATCAAATTTCTTATAATTTACTGCAAAATAAATATGAACATATACACTAAGAAAATAAAATGATTAATATAGGGGGTTAAAGGATGAGAAGATTGTATGCAAAAAAATAGCTGAGGTTTGAGAATCGAGGTTCAAAGGCAGCCTGGACAGGAAAGCTCCTAAGACTCTTACCTCCAATTCACTACCAAAAGAGGGAAAAAAAATAAAAGTAGAGCTGTGGCTCAAGTGGTAGAGTGCTAGCCTTAAGCAAAAAACTCAGGGTCAGCACCCAGACCCGGAGTTCAAGCCCCAGGACTGGCAAAAAAATAAGTAATAATAATGAAATAATTTTATACATATAAATGTATGCATACACATATATATACACATATACATATATATATATACACAACACACACACGCGCACACACACACACACACGCTTTCAACAGTCTTGGGGGGAAAAAATCTCCATTACAATGCATAGAATTTCTCAAATGCACACAAAAAGTAAACAAAAGTTGTCTATAAAACTGTTTAGATGACATAGTTTTAAAATGTGAAAACTTTCACTACCAGTAAGATAAATCAAATTAAGACAATGAAAAACTTAAGAACAAGAAAACTAAGAAACTCTATGGCAAAGTGACTTACCTGAACAAGATGAATAAGTGTTGTCAGAATAGCACATCTCAACATATTGTGTTCCTCACTCTGCTTCCAAAGAAGAGGTAAATACTGCACCAAACATCCTACATACGGTCGTATCTATCATAACAGAAGGGAAAACAAAATAATTCTATTAGGAAAATAGTAATTTACTGAGAATCAGAGCACTATTAAGTCCCAAGCAAAATGCCAACAGTACAGGAAGGCTTGATAACATTGCCTTGGGCATTTATGACCAGTAAGAACCTTCCTCCTTGTGGAGGTGTTCCAGTTATTGGGATAGCACTTCATGCTACAGAACCAGACTTGTATGACCATCTCATCCAGAGGCTAAAATCTCAGATTCCACCACAGAAAAATTTCTTCAATTAGCCTCAAGTAGAATGATCCTAGTATATTAAAAAAAAAAAGTTTAAGTTTGTACCATTTTATTCCTTTTGTGTTAATGGCCTCTGGCTCTTTCTCCTCCCGCTCCTGATCTTTTATGATGGTGATGATGAAGGCAACAACTGAATTTGTTGCTTATATTGCATCTATATACAGTAGATTAAAAAAAAAAATCCATTTCCCACAAAGTAATGTGTCTCACTTACTGATATTTAGTATATTATTTAGCATGGTTTATTCATTAGGATAACTGTTACTTTCTATATAATTTAAAGGCATGTGATAAGTTTCTGAGTCATGACTACCTTATGATGTGGAAAAACTGCCATTTGGAAAAATCCAGTAAGTCTGAATTCCACAAGTAGCTTGACAAAAAAAATTTAATTCCCACCTCAAGGTTTCTATGAGGATAACATGAGATATGTATGTGAAGCACTTAACACTGTAAGTTTACATGAACTAGTTGGGGGACAGAAGCTCACACCTGTAATCCTAGCTAGTCAAGAGGCTGAAATCTGAGGATCATGGTTCAAAGCCAGCCCAAGTAAGTCCATGAGACTCTTATCTCCAATTAACCACCAGAACACCCGAAGTGGTGCTGTGGCTCTTGACTAGCCTTGACTGCAAAGAGGCTCAGGGACAGTGCACCCAGGCTCTGAGTTCAAGTCCCATGACCAAAAAAAAAAAAGATTAAATCTACTGTCTTTACTCCATATTTGATAACTATTCTTATCAATAAAAAATAAAGCAACAATGGGTCAAAATTCACAAATAGCAAATCCAAGAGTAAAGTTATGTCTGTGAACTCCAAATCATTCATCTTTCCCTAATACCTCACAGAGTTACGTTGGTGTTTTTCTCTTTTATTTTTTCTCTTTTATTTTCTTTTTATTTTTTTTTCTCTTTTATTTTTTCCATTTTATTTTTTCTATTTTATTTTTGCTGTACTGGGCCTTGAACTCAGATACCTGAACCTGCTAAACAAATGCTCTAACCACTTGATTTATACCCCATAAAGGAAATGTGCTCCTCTTTTTTTAGTTGTGGAGCTGAGGATTGAATCCTCAGGATTTGTGTATGCTAGACGTGTTCTTCCATTGAACTACATCCTCCTTAAGTTTGTGCTTTTCAAACAAAGGTACAGATAGTGATGAATTAGGGTATAAAAAGTTACAGATTATAAGGTGGTTTCCTGAGCTATCATTTTTTCACAAAAATCAAGGACAACAAGGAAGCTAAATAACTATTAAGAACTTTAGGTTAAACCAAGTATGGGCAAAATGTATATTAGAATAGGAAACAATTTCTTTTCTAACCAAGAAAACTTGTATTTGTTTTTGAAACTATACCCTCCAACATTGAATTTGAAGGTTAGTAAGCTAAATTGGAGCTTCTAAAACATCAAAAATTCTACTTTCTAGATGCGTACCAATAGCTCATGCTTGTAATCCTAGCTACTCAGAAGGCTGAGATGTGAGGACTGCGGTTCAAAGCCAGCCTGGCAGGAATGTCTGCAAGACTCTTATCTCCAATCAATCACAGAAAAAGCTGGAGGAGGCACTGTGGCTCAAGTGGTAGAGTGCTAGCTTTGAGCAAAATGAGTCCAGGCAAAGTTCAAAGCCCAGGATTAGAAAAACAAAATATCCTATTTTCTAAACACCTCTACATTGTTAATATAATTTTACCATTTTAATTTTCTTCCTCATTTTTTTAAACTTTAAATACAAATGTCAATTTTGAATACAGAACTGAAATCCCAACCCTTATGTTAGAAATTAAGAATGCTTTGTCATTTAAACAATGTACATTAATCTGAAGATTACATTACTATATTAACAAATTCTATATGCATTTTATTTAACTCTGACATACATTTTTGTTTTACAACAAACTTACCTGTATGTTGACTCTTTCAATTACACAAGAAAGAACATGCAGAACATGCATCTTTGTGTCACATTCTGTAACTTGCTGCAGTAACTGAAAAAGGAGTGTGAACACGCTTTCCAAATACTGCAGGAAACAAAGAAAAGGCTCAGAAGACAAATATGAAGACCTCCTCCACACACAAATGGAAATAAGTAAACCACAGTGCAAAAGCAATGAAGAAAAAACATAAAGCCAAACAAATCCTCAACGATACTTCAACAACCTGTCTGGGTCAGAGAGAAATTTTTATTACTGCTTAAATAAATCCATTTCAGAAATGTAACCATCAACAAACTGAGTAACATTTAGAAGAGACTGCCTAAACAAGAAATGTTTAAATTTTATTCTATCAATTAAGCTGTTCACAGTGCCCTGTCATTATTCTTCCATATACATATGTTGTCAATCACATAGAAATACAAGACCTATGTATTAAGGTAAAGAGTACTAATTAATGCAATCAAATGGACAGCCACCTGAAAGGCCCCTTAACATATAGACATTTGTCTGTGCATGTGTACATATATGTTTGTTATTCTAAAAATGAGTGTATTAGAAAATGAAAAATGAGCTTTTATCCTGATTGAGCTAAAACCAAACAACAACAACAAAAACACACCACAGCAGCTTTCATAAAACATACATTTGTTTAATCAGATATCTGGTTAATTTGTTATTGAGGGAGTTCTTTAATTTCTTGGAAGAGCTTCATTTGGGTCTATTTTATAGAATTTTTTTAACATATTTATAACATTAAACAAAACTTAGCAACTATTTCCTTAAAGATCTTATACATTTGTGCCCTACAAATTCCCCCATATGTGACAGATACAAGTATACAAAGAAAGACATTTAATCATGTAACTTCTCACCTAGTCCTCTAAAGAATAAACACTAACTACAATCCTGTTTCATATTTACTAAGTCTAAGTACCAGCTCTGTGAAAACACCATGCTATGTGCTAGGGGTTGAATGAAGAGTAAAAAGATATGAGTATATGGGCTGGGAAGGTGGCTCAGTGGTAGAGTGCTTGCCTTGCAAGCATGAGGCCCTGGGTTCGATTCCTCAGCACCACATAAGCAAAAAGAAAAAAGCCGAAAGTGGTGCTGTGACTCAAGTGGTAGAGCGCTAGCCTTGAGCTGAAGAGCTGAGGGACAGAGCCCAGGCCCAGAGTTCAGGCCCCACAACCAGACCCAAAAAAAAAAAAAAAAGATATGAGTATAGCTAGGTGTGGTGGCTCAGACCTATAATCCTAGCTACCTGGAGGATCATGGTGGTTTGAAGACATCCTAGGCAGAAAAGTCTAAGAGACTCCATCTCCAGTTAATTAGTAAATGTCAGATTGGATATACAGTTCAAGTGGTAGAGTGGCAACCCTGAGTGAGCAAGAGTCCCAGGCCCTGAGCGTAAGCTTCAATACTGACACCAAAAAAATTTTTAAAAAGAGTAGAAATGTAATAGACCCATGTAAAATTTAAATACTACCTATTTTATGATCAGGAGAAAAGAAAAATGTGGCAGTCAATTGGAAAATAGACGTCCAGATAGCTAAACATAAATGTGCAAAGTGTTACTAATAAAAGTTTACCAAAATAGTTCTGCTCTGCTGGCTGATGTTAACTCATACCTATAATCCTGGTTACTTAGGAGGTTGAGATCTGAACATCATGATTCAAAGCCAGCCCAGGCAGAAAAGTCTGAGACTCTTATCTCTAATTAACCAGAAAAAAAGCAGGAAGTAGAGGAAGTGAAAGAATGTTAGCCTAAGCTAGGCACCAGTGGCTAATGCCTATAAACCTAGCTACTAAAGAGGCTGAGATCTGAGGATCATAGTTCAAAGCCAGCCCAGGCAGTAAAGTCCATGAGACTCTTATCTCCAATAAACCACCAGAAGACCAGAAGTGGTACTATGGCTCAAGTGGTAGAGCACTAGCCTTGAGCTGAAGGACAGCACCTAAGCCAAAAGTTCAAGCCCCACAACCGCCCCCTGCCCCCCCTCCCCCAAAAAAAACTCATTAAGAATATTAGCCTTGAGCAGCAAAGTTAAGTGAGAACTCAAGGCCCTGAGTTTAAGCCACTGGAGTATACATAAGCACGCAAATAATGCATGTGTAAATAAATAAATAGAGACCCCCATCTCTCAACAAATAAGCTGTCTATGGTGGCACATGCTTTGTGGGAGGCACAAATAGGAGGAGTGCAGTCCAGGCTAAGCTAGGCAAAAACACAAAACTTTATTTGGAAAAATAAAGCAAAAAAAATCTGAGGGTATGGCTCAAATGAAAGAGCACCCTGAGTCTCTGAGTTTAAACCTCTTACTGTTGAGAATAGAGAGAAAGTAATGTCCTCCAAAATAATCCAAAATTCTTTTAAATTCACCCTACATATATATATACATACACACACACATATACATAAATAAAACAAACGTACAAAAATACTTGTGTTCAAAATACTAACAAAAACTGTTAGAAAATCTGGAAATCAGTACTCTTACCGGTAAAAATTGATCTGTTCTAAATTCAAAATCATCAACAGGTAAAAAAGCAGTTAAGGAAAACTGAGAACTAAAAGATGAAGCTTATCAAAATAAAAATATACCTAAACCAAGTATTAAACAATCATTTTAAACTACATCTGAAAGTCTTATAAATAGATTTTTTTAGCCCCATGTATGAATAAATGAACAAATGAAATCGATGAATGAAGCTAACGCTAACAATCTTCTTTACAATGAAATATGTTCAAGTTTTAGAAGGATATTTAACTTCAGAGTTGTAGCTGTTTCAATTCGAACCTAAAACAAAGTATAGCATGAGTTTTTCATCATTCTAGAACTATTAAACATTTAGTACTTAACCAAAAATAAATTGGTAACATACCACTCTGTTTTGTTAACATTAAAGTCATAGATCACATTACCATGTGGAAATAAAAGGATATCCCTCATAGGTTCATCTTTGTGCACTTTACAGTATTCTTTCATTTGCTTATGGACAGTCTTTAAATCCAGAGGGTGCTTACAGAAAGAAAGGCTGGGCATAAAGTATATAGAGAGCAGAGGACTAAGGTCAGTGACAAGAGATGCCAGAAGAAAAGACTGAGAAGCAGAACAGCAGCATGGATCTGAGAAAGCTGGAGGACAGCTACGTGAAGTGAAAAGGGCAGGAGGCGATAAGGAAGGAGAAAAAGTGAACAACACAAACTCTATATCTAAGGTCCATACCATAAATCCTTAAATCTCAAGGATTTTCTACATTCCAAAGTTCACAAATACAAACTCCCAAATTTTGTTTTATATTTCACCTTGCTTTCTAGGTAAATCATACCATTACAATCTGATCTCCTTATTTGCTCAAGTTTTGCCTAACTACTCAGCTAAGTTGGCAAAGGGTAACATACTCATAGTTTCTAGATCAAGTTACAGGAACTCAAGCCATGACTAAATTCTAGTTTCCTATGCATAAAATAATCTATATAAAGCTTACTCCCTGGCTAAAGTGCTATATGCTATACTTTTCACATCTGTAATAGGATTACTTTTCACTTTGAAGCCATTTTAAAGAAAAAAAAAAGTTCTGAACATTTTATAGGAGCTTCTGATGTCTTGAGATGTTGATTAGGTGGCTGACATACCACTAAATCTTGATCTTGAAGCAAGTTACAGATTGCCTGGTATAGCATGGGTCTTAAGTCAGGCTTGAATTTCACAGAAATCCACTGACCAATGAGCCAAATCACTCTGCGCCTCAATGGCTTATACCTAGGTAGAGAAAAATCATGGAATTAAAGAACTCTATTAAAGAAGTCTTATACTTTAAGGAGTCTATTTCATTTAATATATTTCATTATTTAACTCTAAAATGTACTAATAAATGCATTCTGCCTTTACATAAAAGCTATTTCTAATTGTACAACAGCATAAAATACTGACCATAAATTCCTGATCTAAGTTAATAAAAATTTAGAGGCATATATACACATATTTGTGTAATATGTATATATTAATGATCTTTTTACTTTTACATTTAAAAACTATGACAACTTGTAATCCAGAACTTGGGGAGCAGGAAGAAGGATCATGAGTTTGAGTTCACCCTGGGATACATAGTCAATTCAGTATCAGTCTGAACTACAATAGCAAGACTGTCTCAAGAAAACAAGGACTCACTCACTAGTGGTAGAGTATACAACTCTGGCATTCACAACATCCTGGGTTTGATTTCTAGGACTCAAAAAAAAAAAAGGAAGGGCTGGGAAGGCGGCTCAGTGGTAGAGCGCTTGCCTTGCATGCATAAGGCCCTGGGTTCGATTCCTCAGCACAACATAAGCAGAAAAAGCTGGAAGTGGTGCTGTGGCTCAAGTGGTAGTGCGCTCGCCTTGAGCTGAAGAGCTGAGGGACAGCGCCCAGCCCCAGAGTTCAGGCCCCACGACCGACAAAAAAATGAAGGAAATAAAAAGAATTGTAATGATGATCAGTATATATAAATGAAGGCCATTTCTACTCTTCAAGGAACTAAAGACAGTACTGACATTTTAAATCCTAAAACTGGCGAGGTAACAGTAAGTGGTATCCAAATACCACCAAAAAAATGTATTGCCATTAGTAACAAAAGGATAAAATTTTAATATTTTTTAATATTTTTATTTATCCCAACACTCAAAATACCCCTTCAACATATTATCAATACTTACTATATTCTTTTTTTTTTTTTTTTGCCAGTCTTGGCGCTTGAACTCAGAGCCTTGGCACTGTCCCTGAGCTTCTTTCACTCAAGGCTAGCACTCTACCACTTCAGCCACAGCGCCACTTCTGGCTTTTGCTGCTTATGTAGTATGAGGAATCAAACCCAGGACTTCATGCATACTAGGCAAGCACTCTACCACTGAACCAGACCTACATTGTTAAAATTTAAATTTAAATGAATTAAATTTTTCCATAATGTCACTAAGCATAACTAAAGTTCTTAACAGTCCTGTGAGAGTACTATACAGTGAGTCTAAATGAAACAGCCATATGTTTTAAGGATAATTAGATCTCCTCAATGGAGGCTTTCTTTCCATTAAAGTCTTACTAGCACCTTGGCAAAATCAAAGGTTATTTTATTTAACACTGGTTCTATAGAACACTGCAAATTCTACATAATGAAAATATTTGTTGACTAAATGAGTAACTGAAAAGATAAATTTCAACTTACTGAATAAAAATTATACCTTTACCCAGGTACCAGTGGCTCACACCTATAATCCTAGTTACTCAGGAGGCTGACATGAGGATCAAGGTTCAAAGCCAGCCCAGGTAGAAAAGTCCATTAGACTCTTAACTTCAATAAACTACTTAGAAAAATCCAGTGGCAATGTGGCTCAAGTGGTAAAGTGCTAGCCTTGAGCACAAAGAGGCTCAGGGAAAGTACCCAGGCTCTAAGTTCAAGCCCCAGGACCAGTTAAAAAAGAAAACTCTCTCTCTCTCTCTCCTTCTCTCTCTCCCCCCCAAAATAAGCTTTTAGTCTTTAGTTTTAAATCAAGAATTTTTAACAGCTTTTTAATTTTTAAAAAGAATTTGTAACAGATTTTTCTCCTTCTATTCATTCACCAAGAAAATTTAGATAGGCAAACACTTACATGTAAAACAAAGAAACTAGGCAAAATGTTCCTAAATGTTATATGGATTTTCACTAGTGAGAGAGACACCACAGTAAGAGTCTAAAGTGTATTCAAGTGCCTTTTGAGATGTTTTTGCTAAACCTACTCTACTGTCTCCTCAAAGACTTGTAGCATGGCTCTATATGAATTTCCACAAGTCACTTTTCATGGATGTTACTTCTAATAATTAAACACAGTCCCTCTTTGCACAGCTTATATCTGGGACTTGGGAATCTGTATCTTCTCTCACCTTTGCATAAAGTCCTATTTCTTTTCTCCTACAAATGATCATTTATGTGAAATACTTTACAACTATCACAATTCCTGTAATTATGAAAACAAGTAACATAGAAGTCTAGTCTTTTACCTATATTTCAGTTATAAATTTCAGAAGTCTTCTTTTCTACAGTACATAATAACTGCTAAGTCATACTATCACCTTTTCAAAATTGTAAACAATTTCTTTTTTTGGGGCCTGGGTGCTGTCCCTGCGCTCTTCAGCTCAAGGCAAGGGCTCTACCACTTGAGCTACAGCGCCACTTCCGGTTTTCTAGTGGTTTATTGGAGATAGGAGTCTCATGGTCTTTCCTGTCCGGGCTGGCCTTGAACCGCGATCCTCAGATCTCAGCCTCCTGAGTAGCTAGGATTACAGGTGTGAGCCACCAGCGCCCGGCTTCAAAATTGTAAACAATTTCAATGCTTACTTTCCTTCATTTAAAAAAAAAAAGTAAAGCAAAAGAAAGGTATGTTAAACACAGAAATTATACTTGCCTGTTGTGATTGACTTGTAATTCTGGAAGAAGTTGACTTTTAAACCACTGATCAAAATCAATACTGTCAAAAAGTTCATAAGCAGCTAATCCAACAGCATTATATACTAAAAAGAAAATTTAAGAAAGGAAAAGATTTCAGACTACTTGATCTTTTGTGCAAAACTAAAACTACTGCTGAACATGGTGGCTTAAACCTGTAATACAGCACTTAAAAAGATGAAAGCAGGAGGATGGTAAGTTTAAGGAATATACAACATGTTAACCAGGAAAATTATTGAAACTGACATTAAAAAAAAAACATAGTTTAAGTAATTTTAGTCCAAGCTTTTCCCAAAAACTTCACAGTAGAAAACTAAATTCATTCAAATTATAAAATAGTATCTAAACAGATCTAGATACTATCTAAAATAGCATCTAAACAGATCATCAATGTGTATCACAAGCATCACTTGGATGGCTGAGGCAGAAAATTAAAGAGCTATGGTAAATTTAAGATCAGCCTTGGCTATATCATGAAACCTTGTCTCAAAAAAACAAATGAACAAACAAAAATGATCTGCTTCTAAATGGAGATAATGTTTTATGATATGATCTCTGATATCTTTATCTAGTATCCTGGCATTAAACATTCCACAGTATTGTAATTAACTGTCTATTTCACTGGTTATCTCCCTTACCACAGTTCAGATGTTTAATTACTGTACATATCTGCTCTCCTAACACAATACCAAACATAACACAGACCATCTAACAACTAGTTAAATACATATTTAAATCATTTCAGTTTTACATACCAGCATCTTTGATTAACAGTGCTTCCATATCTTCTACATTGGTGGGTCCTTTAAAAAAAGTTGTTATATTTTAGTTTTTAACCAGTATATAAAAAATTACGCTTTAATATCACATGATATGCTGATGCATGACACATTGTATAATGTTTTAACCAGGTTAAGTATCTATCTCCTTAATCTATATAATTATTTTGTGGCTACAAACATTTATTAGTTTCTTCTCTTTTAAATAAACAGTACATTACTGTTAAATATGGTCACCATACTGTGACAGAACTTCTTGCTTAAAACAAATGGTAACTTAATGCTAAATAATCCATCTTTCCTCATCTCCTCCCTCTTATCCCAGCCTCTGGTAACTGACATTCTATTTGTATTTGCAACTTCTGTAAGACCGACTTTTTTACATTTCACAAGAATACGATCGTGCAGTACCTGTCTTTCTGTATAAAATTTATCTTAAAAATAACATTTTTAGCTGGGAAGCAGTAGTAATCCTAACTACTCAAGAGGCTGAAATCTAAGGATCACAGTTGGAAGCCAGTTTAGGCAGGAAAGTCCACAAGACTCATCTTCAATTAACCAGCAAAAAGCCAGAAGTGGAGCTGTTGCTCAAATGGTAGAGTACTAACCTTGAACAAAAAAGCTTAGGGACAGTGCTCAGGTCCTGAGTTTAAGACCAGCACAAATAAAGAGTAATAATAATTTTTTTCACTTTTACTTCAATTAATAGCCTATATTAAAAAATCTGAGGTAAAAAATGATTTATGAACAAAATGTGGTATTAATTAAATCAAACTAGTTAATATTTCTACCATCTTAAATACATTTCTGTAGTGACAACTGAAATTTTCCTCTTAGTCCTGGAATGTGCAACTATATTAACTATATTTATCACAGAAACTTTTTTGTGTATGTGCCAGTTTTGGGGCTTGAACTCAGAACATGTGTACTCTCCCTGAGAGTGACAGCTCCACTTCCACCTTTTTTTGGTGTTTAATTGGAGGTAAGAGTCTCATAGGCTTTCCTGCTTGAGCGCACTTCAAATTGTGATCCTTGGCTCTCAGCCTGCCAAGTAGCTAGAATTAAAAGCATGAGTAACTGGTGCCTGGCTAAAACTTCTAAAATATTTTATTCCTCCTAGAACTTTGAGCCCTTTAAACATTGCTTCCCATTCTCTCCTCATTCTAGTCTTTGCTTCTATCAGCTGGACTACTGTAGATTTCACATGTAATTGTATATATTTGTATACATAATTTATATATACAATATATAACATATAATTTTGTTTATATAATTGTATATTTTGTATATATCATTTCACAGTATAATTTCACTTGGCATGATATTCTCTCATCCCATCCATGATGTCATGAAAGACAATTTCTTTTCCTTTTAAGTCTATGTAGTATTCTATTGGTTATGTATGAATACCCGTTAGACATGCATGCATGTGAGGCTGGAGATACAACTCAGTAATAGAATACTTGGACAGCATAACACTTAGCTAGCAAAAGCCAGATCCTAAATTCAATCCCCAGTGTCATAAATAAACAAAAACATGCATGCACATTTAATAGCAAAGTCATTTTTTTATTGTGAAAATACTGTACAATAGCAAAGTCTTTTAAGTTTTGTTGTCATTACCAATGGAGAATACAGGCACAACATATAAAAGCATAAAATTAGTTAGAAAAATCATTCTACTGTATTTTTAAATGTTCTAATAAGCAAAACTCTTCAAAACATATACCGTAAACTGCTGCTGAATTATACTCTCTTATGCTAAGAGAATTAAAATTATACAATAGAAAAAAAATTCAAGAACTAGAAGCCAAGGATATATAATTCACAAAACAAGTGCTACATTAAAAAAAAAAACAAGTTTAAAGGCTACAGAAACACTTTAAATAGAGTAAAACGAAAAGTATAAACTGACACTGATGGCCAGAAAAATAAAAGAATTTTAAAGAAGCTGCCAATCTCTGCTGTCCTATTCATGCAGGAGGATGGCATAGCTGACAGTGAAAAACAATTTACTTAGTAAGTGCAAGTTTTCTTTAAAAAAATGTTCTAACAAGTCGGCGCCAGTGGCTCACGCCTATAATCCTAGCTACTCAGGAGGCTGAGATCTGAGGATCAAGGTTCAGAGCCAGCCCGGGCAGAAAAGTCTGTGAGACTCTAATCTCCAATAAACCGAAAGTGGCGCTGTGGCTCAAGAGGTAGAGCGATCGCCTTGAGCTGAAGAGTGCAGGGACAGTGCCCAGCCCCAGGGTTCAAGTCCCACAACCAACCCAAAAAAAAGAAAAAAAAATGTTCTAACAAGCTTGGAAAACTTGTTAGCTGCTGTCAAAGAATTATTGAGCTAAATATTACAATAAGCTAGTTTAATTAGTCCTAAATCAGAGTTAGAAAGAAAACAGAGATCAAAAGTAATTGAAGCTGGATACCAACAGCTCATGCCTATAATCCTAGCTACTCAGGAGGCTGAGATCTGAAGATTATGGTTTGATCAGCCTGAACAAGAAAGTTCATGAGACTGTCATCTCCAGTTAATCACAGAAAAAGCTGGAAGTGGTATTGTGGCTCAAGTGGTAGAGTTTCACTTGAGCAAAAAGGATCTCAGGAATAGCACCCAAAGCTCAAGCCTCAGGACAGGCAAAAAGGAAAAAAAGTAATTGAAAATCCTACTAGGAGACAGCAACAGATCAAAATGTAACCTTAACAGTCTCATCATTCCTACAGTGGCTTAAAAAGGCAAACTGAAGTTAGGCAAAAAGTCACCTCAGTAGTATAAAAATTATTAAATCTGTTGGGTGCTGGTGGTTCATGTATGAAATCCTAGCTACTCAGGAGGCTGAGAACTGAGGATCACAGTTCAAAGTCAGACCAGGCAAGAAAGTCCGTGAGACTCTCACCTCCAATTATTCACCAGAAAACCAGAAGTGGCTGTGACACAAAGTGGTAGAGTGCTAGCCTTATTATCAAAAAAGCTCAGGGCCAGCTCCCAGTTCAGGGAGACAAATCACTAAATTTATGTAATCCCACATGAAGAAACCAGTAACTACACCTTGCAAACTATTCAACACAAGAGTATTATCCTCATCTTTAAAAGTTAACATCATAAACTGGATAAATAGTTCATTATTTCACTTGGCTTATTTTAAGCAGAAGACTGAGGCTTTTGAGAGAACAGCTTAAAAAGTGGAGTCACACTGACAATCTACTTGCTCTTGTTTCCTTACATTGCTACTACTCAAATGTGTGTACACACACAAATGTGTGCACATTTATGGGTACTGAGGTTTGAACTCAGGGCCTCTTGCCTGATAGTCAGGCACTCTACTGAGCCATACCTTTAGCCTTATAACAAGTCTCACTTCCTAGCATAAACCACCTGTTTTAGACTTCCCATCACATCTACACTAACCAGGCACATACTACCACCTTCTTCCAGTTGAGAAAATCTCCTAGAGCTTCATTCCTAAGTATCTAAGCTTCCCACAGAGCTGGGATGACAGGCACATGCGACTGCACTTACTTATTACTGAGAAGCACTCTTGTGTATATGCCAAAGCTGCCTTGAACCGCAGTCCTTCTGACCTCAGCCTCCCAAATAGCAAGAATTACTAGTGTGGGTCACTGGCATCTGGTGTCAATTACTCAATTCTTGATCATATATACCATGAGTCTTGCCCCCCAATAATAATAACAACAACAGCAACAAACTATTCTCTCAGATTTCATTGCCTTTTATCTCTTACAAGCAATTCATACTAATTTCTGACAACATAATCATCTCCAATATTTCCTTTCATACTTTGGGATACTTTTATTGTTTGTGTGCTGGTCTTAGGGCTTGAACTCAGGGTCTGTGTACTGTCCCTGAGCTTATTTGTTCTTTTTTCCCCTCAAGGCTAGTGCTCTGCCACCTGAACCACAGCTCCATTTCAGCTTTTGTAGGTTTTGGAGATAAAGGTCTCATGGACTTTTTCCTGCCCAGGCTAGAATTGAGCTGTGTTCCTCGGATCTCAGCCTCCTAAAGAGCTACGATTATATCCATGAGATGCAGGTTCCTGGCCGAAACACTTTCTTATTAAGCCTTTTTGTAGGTTATTTTGCTTCTTCCCTACATTGAAAATCTTAGGTTTGGCTTTGAACCTCTTTTCCCTCCCAAGTCTCCTTATAAACATATACCCCCAAAACTGTCTACAACCAATTGTAGTATTCTCTGAAATAAAGACTGTAAACCTCAAGAACATTTGTAGCCACATTGCATTCGATCATTTGGTCAGGTCAGTCAGCTAAGAAACAGTATTCCAGCTACTAGGAATAAAGTACAAATAAAAGAGGTATGATCGGGGCTGGGAAGGTGGCTCAGTGGTAGAGCGCTTGCTTGCATGCATGAGGCCCTGGGTTCAATTCCTCAGTACCACATAAGCAAAAAGAAAAAAGCCGGAAGTGGGACTATGGCTCAACTGGTAGAACGCTAGCCTTGAGCTGAAGAGCTGAGGGATAGTGCCCAGGCCCAGAGTTCAGGCCCCACAACTGGACCCCCCCCTTCCAAAAAAAAGGTATGGTCAATGTGGCCTGGAACTTAATAGTCTAGAAGAAAGGATAAATTAATGCTAATTAAAAGTAAAAGTTAATTACATATGCATAAAATTCAGTTATAAAATATCTAAAATTTGCTTTATCATTCTTTTGAATTAGTCTTTCTATTCCCAAAAGTACAACTGTGAACACAATATATCACAATTAACCTTTTCTCACTACTTCCCACAACATGCTCTGGAGAGATTATTTCCCTAGGCAATATAGGTACCATTTTGCTTTTGCTGCTTTCATGCTAAGAACAGCAAAAACGATCACATTCTTAATTACAAATCAAGACTCATCTCAAACACCAAACTTTCAGGAAAGAAGACATTCAGTCATTCTCAAAGTCATATTCAATATATGACCTAGGAAACAGCACCTTACTCACAGTACTCAGGCTATTCTGACCATTAATTAAGTGGCTATATAGGATTATCACAAAATATACCTTACCTTGAAGTGATTTTACCATTTCTAGAAGTACAGGAGTAAGAGTCTGATTATATTCATGGAATATATCTATAAATAATACTTCAGTGCAAGGCTGGATGGGGAAAAAAGAACCAAATTTCAAAAATAAATGACATGTTGTATTGACTACTAAAATAAAGCAAAGAGCACTCATTCTTGGAATCCTAAACCTCTGTAGTAAATCTCAGTAGTAGAGTGCTTGCCTAGAAAAAAGGAGCCTGGGATTCAATCCTCAGCAATGAAAATAAAATTACTTTTTTGTAATCAATACAATGGAAAGTAAAGTCAACTTATAATAATTTAATCCACAACAAACAGAACCCTTATTTTAATCACCTGGCATTTGCATTCAAAAATAAATTTTAATTATAGCTCAAAATTCATTCCATAAACCAGGTGCAGTGACTCATGCCTATAAGGGAGGCAGAGATAAGAGGATCACAGTTTGAGGTAAGCTTCTCCCCTCCAAAAAAAAGAGAAGTTATCTCTAAGAACAAGTCGAGCATTTTGATGATAGTGACCTAAAATACTAGGAAGAAGTAGGTAGGAAAATCTTAAGGCCAATACTAGCCCCAGGTAGAAGGTTATGGAACTACCTGGGGGAAAGGGGAGCCACCTAAAAGCAAAGAGCTGTAGGTATAGCTCAAGGGGTAGAGCAATGTACCACCTAAAAGATAGTGTTCTCTGCATCCTAAAAATAGAGAACTCATGCAGGCTAGTATGATGCAAAGCAGTGGTTCATTTACAGTTAAGTACTATATTGTACATTACTGTTACCAGTAATATAACAACCAATGACACAATTCATAAATTTACCTCATCATAAAAATCACTATATTTTTTAACAAATACAAACATTAAGAAATGTAGTTAGCCATTGTTAAAAAAAAGATTGGATTTGATTCTTAAAAGTACTAAATCAGAAAATAGTTCATAATGTGAAGGTATAATAATTAAATGTCCACATTATTTGCTTTATGTTTGAAAAGGAATTCTGTGGATTCACATACTGAAATATATACAGGTAAGATACTATACCATCTTACACATCTGCTTGACAAACTTGGAATGGAGAGATTAGCACTGATATCTGACAAACTAGTTATCATGAAAGGCTGCTTAGACATTAGCATGTTTTTTGTGTTTCTGAAGCTACCTAGAAAGAAAGTTTTTTAAAAAGTTAAATTGCCGGGCGCCAGGGCCTCAAGCCTGTAATTCCAGCTACTCAGGAGGATGAGATCTAAGGATCGCATTTCAAAGCCAGCCTGGGCAGGAAAGGCTGTAAGACTTGCTTGCCTTGAGCTGAAGAGCTAAGAGACAGCACCCAGGCCCAGAGTTTAAGCCCCACAACCAACCAAAAAAAAAAAAGTTAAAGTAATTATTTTTTCAACTTTTAATAGCACCAGTGTACGCTGATTTAAAACTACAAGCTTATGAGTCTAAAACATTTAAGATATATTTTCAGAAAACCACTAATTCACTTTAACAACAAAACAATGTCATTCTTATCTCCAATTAACCACTCAAAAACTGAAAGTGGAGCTGTGGCTCAAAGTGGTAAAGCAAAAGAGCTCAGGGACAGCATCCAGGCCCTAAATTCAAGACCCATGATCAACAACAACAATAAACAACAAAAGAAAATGTGTAAATGTGTGTGTGTTATAAAGGAAAGACTTCGAGGTGGGAGGATCTTTCTAGCCAAAAAGTGACAGCTTACACTTCTACAAATATTATCCACTTGTGAAACAATTACTTCCCAAACTACAAACACATGAAGTTTACAAACCTCATGTTAATAAAAAATATTAAAAATTAAATTAAAATGCATAATTTAATTCAGTAATTCCCTCTCAGATATATAGTTTCTGCAATTATAAATAAGTCTAAATTATAAATCTGTCTGAGTTAATGTTTGGGATTTTAATATAGTATTCTCCACTATGAGTTTTAGAAGAGTTAATAAGCCTTTCCCTATTGATTTTTCTTTCAATTACTTACCCTCAAACTGTATTTCCAAGAATCTCCTCCTGTTTCTTCCACTGCTGCAATAAAAAATAATGACAAATGATAGTCTCCAGAAATGCAATAATGGTGTTTCCAGAATCCAATTTTTGGCAAACAAAAGTTAGAATGTTATCAACATAATGTTTCTTTTTTTCTTTTTCTTTCCTTTCTTTTTCTTTTTATTTATTTATTATTATTTTTTGCAGGCCCTGAACTCAGGGCCTGGGCACTGTCCCTGAGCCTCTCTGTGGTCAAGGCTAGCACTCTACCACTTGAACCACAGCACCACTTCCAGCTTTTTCTGTTTATGTGGCACTGAGGAAACGAACCCAGGGCTTCATGCATGCTAGGCAAGCACTCTAACTAAGCCACCTTCCCAGCCCCTCAACATAATGTTTCTATGACTAGTTTTAAACACTAAATGGAAATCCTTGAGTACACTGGTCTTGCCCAAACTTCTTCACTATAAGCCACATCATAGACTCTTACAATCACCTATCAGGTATATTATATTCATAAGCATTCTAACTTTGAATAAAACTTCTTTACGGAAGAAAGTGCAAAATATCTGTTGTTCAAGTATCTGATATCCCTTAATACAGTATCATTACCACCCTGAGATTTATTTCAATATATCAATCATGCTTTTCAAATTAAGTTACTCTTCATAAATGCCTTCTATGTATTTACATTTAATGTAAAATATTTTACAGTTTTAAAAAATCCAGGGACTTGAACAATATTTCATGTTATTATATGCGCTATATAAAGAAAACCAATTGAAATATATGATTCTAGCTAGGAAATAAAATGGAACAAAAGAGATATTGTGCAGTACAACACTGTATCTTCTAAATAAACTATTTCCATATGAAAAAGATTAAGCCCTCTAAAAAAGTTTTAAGGGACTGTTAAAGCATTAGGAAACATGTTGTTCCTACACAAAAGCATCTAACCAAAGGGCTAAGCAGACTCCAGTTTCTGCTATGTTTAACAGAATGTCAAATGAGCTTTTTGTCATTTGTACTTTTATTTTCTACACATTAGTGAAGAAGCCTTTGATCCAATGCAGCCAGTGATTAACACGAAGGCATTTGATTTGACACCTGACTCTTCTAAGCATGGGTCCAGACACATTTTATGCAAATCATCTATCTACTACTAAAATTCAAATAGATTAAAAAAACTCTTATCATAAAGGGGAATGAAGCAAGCATTTTAAGCATACAAAAAAACCTCTAGCTCAGTGGTGAAGCACATATTTAGCATTCACTTGCCTTGGGTTCAAGCTTAATTATCTACTTCATCCTATCCACCCAGAAAAAGAAACAAAAAGAAAATTCTCTATAAACAAAAAATATGAAATCAATCATAAAATATAAAATTAATAGCAACTTAATAGCAGAGGCAGTATTTTATATTTTTATTTTAAATTACACTTCTAAAAATTAAAAAGATTGCTTTCTAGATAAAATTTTGCTTCATATTTGAAAAAAATCATTCATTTCCCGCTTCTTAATTTGTTCAAATGGGTAAGAAAGAAAAGGCTAATTTTAAAGACCCCCCAGATACCCATATCAAAACTGCTACAATAAAGTATTCGCCATCATTTAAACACATGTATGGAGAAAGATGAGCCATGCTAAAACTGAAAACTTAATTCTTACTAAAGCCTTCTGGATCTTCTTCCCACATTGTCAGTTCTTCTTCAGTTAACAGAAAATACTGAGAGACTAATCTTCTACATATCTCTGTCAAAGTGGGATATGTGAAGAAGGCCATCTTAATCTTATGAGCTTCAAGAGTTTCAGGGCTGCTATCTAGAAAAACAAAATTTCTCAATTAATGGTATAGCTAGACATCCTAAATTGAACTATATACTTAAGTACAAAAATATAGCCTTGAGGGAAAAGATGTATTTGTCTATTTTTATCGTAAACACATTTCACGACCCTCTTTCCTTCTGAATATACACATGAAGGCCGTCTTAGCTCTACAGTTTGTGGACTGCTGTGCTACACTAGAACAACGTGTTGAAGTGACCTCTTGCTCTCATGGTGCCCTCTCCCAAACATTTCTCATTCATCTTGATGTTCATGTACAGAATGAGTTCTAAATAATTCAACAAACAACTTCTAAAAAGTCAGAGAAAAGTTCTAATTGTCCAGTTTTAAGAGTGAATAATCTTGTTTTTTGGTCAGTCATGGGGCTTGAACTAAAACATGGTCACTGTCTCTGAACTTTTTTGCTCAAGGGTAGTGCTTGAGCCACAGTTCTACTTCTAGTTATCTGGTGGCTAACTATAGATAAGAGTCTCACAGACTTTCCTGTCCAGGCTGGCTTCGAACCACCACTCTCACATCTCAGCCTCCTGAGTAGCTTGTGAGCCATCAGGGCCCAGCTTGAAAGTGAAGTCTTTTTAAAGTCTCTAAGCGTCAACCAAGTATTTATTAAGTGCACTATAAAGTTGTTCCAAGCTGGTGTTGATATACTGAAAAAAAATCCTTATTTCTATCTCATGTCAGACACATCAACAGCAAACTAAAATAAATGAATTAGAAGAAAACTTTATAACAAAATAATAATTATTTCATTTAACGAAATAAAGAACAAGGGGTAGAAAACTACAAGTATTACCTTCAAAATTTTTGGATGGTTTATAAGCATAATTTTTGACAATCATCTTAATAAGATTCATGCATTGGACGATAAATCGTTCAAATGTAACACCTTCACCAACTTCAGTAAAAACATAGGTTACAGAAAATTCCAGTGATCTCTGAATTAGAGGAGTAAAGGAAAAGGGATGCTGATCCAAGAAGTCCAAAAGCTATAAAGAAAAAAATTAAAATGTATTGTGTCAAAATTCAAAATGGAAGAAATCATTTTCAAGTTTTAATTTTACTATTTAATATTTACCAAGTTTTAAGTGTTGGTGGGGATTTTCTGTACATGCAACTTTGACTGCATACAACCTTTTTTCTTTGGAGACTATCATATAATGTAAATTTTCCAACATTATATCGCATAAGAATTTTCTATTTCCAGTAAAGGGATCAAAACAGGCCAACTTAATTTTATAACAATGAATAAATGTAATATAAAAGGAATTAACTCCATAAAAGGTTGGCTGTTTAAGACCATACTGAGGATTGAATCAGTCTAGCACTTGCTACACAGGTGTCTTACCATTTGAGCCACACCTCTAGTCCTTCATTGAAAAAAGATAGTTTTAAAAATAACCAAGGAGATAATTAAAAATTAATCCTGTCTTTCTGGCATTAATTATATTTCAATGAATCAAACAGTTGCTGAAGATCTCTCCTTTATAGAATTCCAGCTAATGTATAAAAATATAAGCTAGAGGCCAGTAGCATAGGCCTAGATACTCAGGAGGCTGAGATCTAAGGATCACAATTACAAGCCAGCCTGAGAAGGAAAGTCCAAGAGACTCTTATCTCCAATTAATCAACAAAAGGCTGCAAGTGGATCTGTGGTTCAAGTGGTAAAGTGTTAGCCATGAAAAGAGGCCCACGCCCTGAGTTTAGTCCCCAGGACCAGCACACACATACACGCACACAGAGGAATAACAAAATGTCATCATTTTTTTTTGTAACCTCTAAAAAAAAAATTCAAGCAATGATCATCAGAAAATCAAGAGGAGAAAGATTTCTGAAAAACTCGCATAGTTTACTCTTAAATTTTAACCACACAAGTAGAGAACCAAAGATTGTTTGTCTCCTTATAAGGTAATAGTATGAAATCCACATAAATACACACCATAACCTATAAAGTATTATCATCCCTAGCTTCTCCCACAGAAAAAAAAAGTATGCTTCTATCTCAAACGATAATTTTTAAGAAAAACGAGGAGAGGAGGCAACCAAAGGGCTTACTCCTTCTAAAATGGACATAAACAGCCAAATCTCTAGTGCAGAAACGCTTCAAGAAATAACCTGTTACCCCAATAAACCAACCCAAAGGGGAGGGAGGTGAAAAGGTATCTGACACTACTCAATCCTGTCTCAAACCACCATAAAAAATTTTGTGACAGAGAAATCTGAATCTTAATAGATAGTAAGAAATCATGTCCATTTTTCAATGTGATAATTTTAAAACTATGGTTAAAAAATATTTAAAGATATAGACACAAATTTTACAGAAAATATAATATCTAGGACTTGTTTTAAAATCATCAGCAATAGGAAAGGAAGGTAGCATGTAGAAAAAAGAGGATTGTCCATGAAGATGTGATATAATTGCTAAAGCTGAGCTACTGTGTCCTGGAGATTCTAAGTTTACAATTTTATTTGGATCTATGTTTAAAGTATCCCAATTTCAAGGGGTAGTTATTCCCCCCTTCTGGTTCTTGTTTTTGTCTTTGTCAGTCATAGGGCTAGAACTCAGGGCCTGGACACTGTCCTTGAGCTCTTTTTTCTGAAGGCTATCACTCTACCACTTTGTAGTTTCCAAATGGTTAATTGGAGTTCAGAATCTCAAGGGGCTTTTCTGCCTGGGCTGTCTTCAACTGTAACCCTCAGATCTCAGCTTCCTGAGTAGCTAGGATTACAGGAATGAGACATGGGGCTTTCCCCCTTGTTTTTGAGACAGAATAACCTTATATAGCCCAAGTTAGTCTTGACTTTACAATCTTCTTGCCTTTATCTCTCGAGTGCTTGAATTATATGTATTTACCACAAACTAAGGCTTAAAGAGTTTAAGTAACCAAGAATGTGTTATCTCAAGTAGGTAGAAAGTGGGAGGATCACAATTCAAGGGTAATATATACACAAAGTTTGTGAGGCTACCTCAGCCAATTAAAAAAAAAATTAGTGTGGTGGCACATATCTATTTTCAGCTACATAGGAATCGTAAATAGGAGCATCACAGTTTAGCCAGCCCAAAACATAGATAAGAGACCCTGTTAGAAAAGTAAAAAAAGACAAAAGGGACTATCGGCATGGCTCAAGTTGTGAGGTACCTGTTTAGAGCACAAGGAATTGAGTTCAACCCCCAAGTCTGACCAAAATAAAATTCTTAAATTATTGCTGCAGCTTGTGTCTTTTCTTTTTTTCAAGGATCAAAGCTGATTAATTTTATTGTGAAGGTAACATACCCTCACACAAGTAACTGTAACCCCTTTGTATATCACCTTGCCAACTTGTTTTAAAAAAGAAGTATAAGGACTAGGGGGAATATAGCTCAAGTGGTAAAAAACTTAAATTACTACTTCAAGTGCTTTATAGAGTTAAAAGAATTTCAGAGTTAAAATTGAAAACTAGAAAATTCAGTAGGTAAATAATCAGGGTTTGTTTTTTTTTTCCTAAAACAGACCATCTAAAAAATCATTTTTAACTGTTACTTACATATGTGACATACTAAGCAGGGACTGTTGCTGGCAGATATTCAGATCATTGACTAACTTCATCATTTTGTTTTACTTTGCTTTGTGTTAGGTTCTAAGTTAACTTTGGAACGGATTTTGGAAAGTTAACTTAGTTTTTGCTATGGAGACTATTTGGAACTTAAGAAACAAAGACAACTAAACTAAAGGTACTGTGATGGCTAATCTCGATTAAGTTGATTGCTTTGAGATATACCTATGATTAGTATACCTCTGGGTGTATCTGTGAAGTAAAAAGGTAGAAGGCCAGCTGCACAAGCATTCTTTCTCTCCTCTTTTTCCATCTCTTTTTCTCACTCTCTCTCTCTCCTCCCCCCACTCTCCTCTTTCTTAGCCACTATCATTGGAGCAGCTCTGTTCCACCATTCTTCCTCAGCAGGGTGGACTGAAATCTCAGACCACCGGCAAAATAAACATCCTTCCCTTAATGAGCTATCCACAGCAAGAATAAAACTGCACACCCAAACATGAAAATTAAGTTTGCTTCAGCTGTTTCTCCCCTTCAATGAATACTTTTCCTAATTTTCCAAAACCCAAATTTCATAAAAATATATTTTATGAAAATTGCCTAATATAGTAGACCCTATACAATTTCACTAAAACACATATCACACTGGTGATGAAAATCTGGTATCTATTCTCAATATATTGACTTCTTGATGATATCCTGCCTGCTAGATTTGTCTATTTCTGACTGAACTGCTATCTTCATTATTTCTGCTTTCTCCTATGGTCTAAGAATAAGAAGCTTTAGAGTAACCAACTTGTTTAACATTTATTAAATTCATTCTTCACACCAAGATGACAGTACAATATATGGAACATGAATAAATTATATATACTTTCTAAAGGTTTAAAGATACAAAAGTAGGGTTTTTTTTAGCTTTCCTTGATCATCAGATAGTTAAGTTTGCATACATTAAAGTAAAATGTATACTTACAAAAATATTTTCCTTTCTAAATTTCAGCATATGTACTATATTTGAGAAAATACATACAAGATATAAAAACAACTTACCACTTTAGTAAACAGAATGATGGTTTTTTCCAATCTATCTCTACATACGTTGTCTGTACCTATACTTCTACCTGTTAAAAATATATTGCAAATATTAGTACAAATTTTTAATATTCTATAAATTCACAAACAAAACATTTACAAATTTACAAAAATGACTGTGAAGTTATATTCTTCTATATTTTATATTTTAAGTTCATTATTTAAAAAACAATATAAGATTTGCCCTTAATAAGACAAGTAATCATCACTAATTATTATAACTATGTATTAGTACGTATTACATGCAATATATATAACTATACAAAAAGTTAACCTTAAGAAATAAGCTACTTTAAAGTAATAATTTTAGGAATAAAACCTACTCAAAGCTGAAGTATTTTCTAAGCAATTCTAAGCACCAGAATAACATTCTTAATATCATTTTTCCTTTCTAATGACAAATTTCTTTGAATAATTCCTTTGTATATTGATTAATGACCATTAGTCTATCAACTTGTTTGTTCTCTCATCCTATTCTCCATTATCTGTTTTGTCATTTATTTCACTCAACTTTGACTTCAATTCTTCCTTTTACTATCCCACAATGATGGCTAGAGAAAATTATCTTTGTTTTCTTTCTCAAATTAACTACAAGGCTTGATTGAGTTGTCTTACAAATTTCTGAATGCATAATACATATGAGGGTACCTGACAACAACCTCAATGTTTTCACCTAACTGAAAATAACTGATATAAAACAATCAGCAGGTCAAATTAAGAAGTCCCCAAATGTAAACACCCGCATGACCAATCACCCACACTTGTATGTATATGCTCCCTAAGCAAAGTTCTTATAATCAGAGAAGAGAGAAAATAAGAGATCACCAGTAAAATATAAAGACTTACACACACACACACACACACACACACACACACACACACACACACACACACACTATTTGGAACAAAGGATCACAAAAGGACCTAAAGGCAAGCTAGTAAACGGTCTGACAAAATCAATGTATAGCAAGGTGCCAGTGGCTCATACTTGTAATCATATCTATTCAGGAGGCTGAGATCTAAGGACTGAGATTTGAAGCCAATTAAGGCTTACCCTCATGTCCACCACATATATTATATGCATTTGTGTATTTATTTAAATTCTTTTTTTTTTGTTGTCGGTCGTGGGGCTTGAACTCTGGGCTTGGGCACTGTCCCTGCGCTCTTCAGCTCAAGGCAAGCACTCTACCGCTTGAGCCACAGCGCCACTTCCAGTTTTCCAGTGCTTTTTTGGAGATAAGAGTCTCATGGACTTTCCTGCCTAGGCTGGCTTTGAACCGAGATCTTTAGATCTCAGCCTCCTGAGTAGTTAGGATTACAGGCGTGAGCCACTGGCACCCAACATTATATGCATTTATATACTAATACCCACTATGGAATACTACAACACCATAAAGAAAAATGAAATCATGTCCTTTGCGGGAAAATGGGGGCAAGTGAGAGAACATCCTACTAGGTGAGAAAAAACAAGCTCAAAAATGAAATATTACCAAGCACTGATGGCTCACGCCTGTAATCCTAGCTACTAAGAAGGCTAAGATCGAAGGACTGCAGGGTTTTTTTGTTTTGGTTTGGTTTTAGGACTGCAGTTCTAAGTTAGATATAAAAGACACCCATACTCACGGGCATATATATATATATACACACACACACACACACACACACACACACACACACACACACACACACACACACACACACACACATTTATGATTAAACAGAATCAAGCTAAGAGACTACTCAGGGGAAGAGAAGAAGAATGGAAAAATAAAGAGGGTGAATAACTGTGTAACACACTGGAAGTATACAGGAGAGCAATAGATAAGCTGAACAAAAATTGAGGATCAATAAGATGTGGAGGAGAAATAAGACTACAGGTGCATGGGGACTAGCAGGAAAGGGTTGGGCTAGAGGAGATAATAAGAGGTTGAATACTGTCTTCTTTTGTTTTGTACCAGTACTTCCTGGCCTTTTCACTCAAGATTTGTACTCTATTACCTGAACTACAACTCCACTTTTTAATATTTGATGGTGAACTGGGGATAAAGTTTCACAGATATGGGGCTGGGAAGGTGGCTCAGTGGTAGAGGGCTTGCCTTGCATGCATGAGGCCCTGGGTTCGATTCCTCAGCACCACATAAGCAAAAAGAAAAAAGCCGGAAGTGGCGCTGTGGCTCAAGTGTTAGAGTGCTAGCCTTGAGCTGAAGAGCTGAGGGACAGTGCCCAGGCCCAGAGTTCAGGCCCCACAACTGGACCAAAAAGAAAAAAAGGTTCACAGATATATCTGCCCAGCCTGGCTTCAAACCACAATCCTCAGATTTCAACCTCATCAAGATGAAGGATTACAGGTGTGAGGCACTGGCACCCTGCTAAATAGAACTTCTTCACAAATTCTCTGTATCAGTGAGCCACTGACATCCAGCTGAATACTGTTAAAACAGATTATTTGCAACTATGAAAAATAAAACAAGGAAATGTGTTAGGAATGTTATCTGGGGAAGAGAAGGCAAGGAGTATAATAGAGCAGTTAAGATTGATTAGAACACAGTATGAACATGAGTGGAAAAGTAACAATTTTACTTTTTTATTTTTTTGGTCAGTCATGGTGCTTAAACTTAGGGCACTGTCCCTGAGCTTTTCACTCAAGACTAGCATTCTACCACTTTGAGTCATAGCACTACTTCCAAATTTTACTTTTACTTTACAATATTACTAATATAAACCAATTTTAAAAAGATGTAGATACTAATTTTAAGCATATACATAATCTTTCCAGCTGCCAAGGGCTCAGACTTTCCAATGATTTGGACAGATCTATATGTGGAGAGTTTGAGTTATTAAAAATTCATTTATGGCTGGGCGCTGGTGGCTCACATCTGTACTCCTAGCTACTCAGGCAGCTCAGATCTGAGGATCATGGTTCAAAGCCAGCCAGGGTAGGAAAGTCTCTAAGACTCTGTATCTCCAATTAGCCGCCAGAAAACCAAAAGTAGTACTATGGTTCAAAGTGGTGTTGTGAACTAGCCTTGAGCAAAAAGCCTCAGGGACAGTGCCTAGGTCCTGAGTTTAAGCCCTTAACAAGCCAAGAAACAAAAAAACTCATAACTTTATTGTCATTAATTAGACATTATTTAACAATGAATGACAGTTCTATAATAAGACCTAAATTGTAATGGAAGTACTTACTGCATTCTAGAAACTGTTTTAGACGTTCAAATATTCCATGTAAAAAACTCTGGAAAAGAACACATTTTACAGTACCTTAATTTTGTGTTACAAACATGTACCTTATACACTGTCCAACAATAGTACAATACATCTAGCAAATCATGATCTAGCACAGGCTTATAATCAGCACTCAGAAACTGAGGCAAAAGGAGTTCATCAAAACCAGGCCTAAACTACACACAGAAATGTTCTGTCTGAGCCAGGCGCTGGTGGCTCACACCTGAAATCGTAGTTACTCAGGAGGCTGAGATCTGAGGATCACGCTTCAAAGCCAGCCAGGGCAGGAAAGTCCATGAGACTTTATCTCCAATAAACCACCAGAAAACCAGAAGTGGGAATGTGGTTTAAGTGGTAGAATGCTAACTTTGAGCTGAAGAGCTGAGGGACAGCGCCCAGGCCCAGAGTGCAAGCCCATGACCAACAACAACAACAAAAAATTGGGGGGGGGGGGGGGGGGGGGGAGAAGGTCCTTCTCTTTTTAAAATTGGGAGAAATGGCTAAACCCAAGACTTCATACATGCTAGACCAGCAGTCTGAGACCATTTTATTTTGAGATACGGTCTCATGAAATTTCATGAGACTTGTGATACTTCTGCCCCTCAATCTAAGATCACAGTTATGTATCACCATACCAGCAGCAATTCATTATAAGCATGTCTTCCACAATAACTGTAGCATTTATCTCCTCCTCATCTCATTTTAATTATATAAATAACCCTTTACTAATACAAAATTATTCACTAAATCATTCTGTCATTGAACAATCCATTCTTATTCTGCTAAACTTTTTTTCACAGGTCTTATCCTTTAATATATTGTCTGACTAGTTTATCTGGCTGGCACTAGAATGTAAGCATGTTGAGCAACAACTGTGGTTTGTTCATTGCTCTATTCTACGTTTTCATTCATTCATTCATTCATTCACTACAGCACCAACATTTAAACTCAGGATCTTATGCATGTAAGGCCAGTCAGTGTTCTATCACTAAACCACACACATACACACATACCCCTTTTACGTCTATTTATTTTCAAATAGAGCCCAATTTTTTGGCCCAGGTTGGTCTTCATAAAGATCCTCCTACTTACATCTCCCAGGTAACTGAGATTACAGGCATACACCATCATTAACAGCATTTTGTTAACATAGATCTTTTAAAAATTTTGCATTTGTCTTAAAGAATACTTGTGAATAACTGATAAATGAAGAGCAACAACATCATAATTTCTAAAATAAAATAACATAGAAGAAATAAGATAACAAAAGTCCTACATCTATCTTAAATTTATAGAAGGGTCCAGTGGTTCTGATAACAAGGATTTTTATTCTCTTTCTCTTTAAAAAATTGTTTTAGGGGCTGGGAAGGTGGCTCAGTGGTAGAGCACTTGCCTTGCATGCCTGAGGCCCTGGGTTCGATTCCTCAGCACCACATAAGCAAAAAGAAAAAAGCCGGAAGTGGTGCTATGGCTCAAGTGGTAGAGTGCTAGCCTTGAGCTGAAGAGCTGAGGGACAGTGCCCAGGCCCAGAGTTTAGGCCCCAGGACCGGACCCCCCCCATAAAAAAAAATTGTTTTAATTAGGGTATAATCTATCACTCTCAAAAACGTAGAAAATTTTAGTAAGTTAATGGAGAGAATCAGGAAAGTACAGAATTATAGACAGTTGATTAATCTATATAGTCCTAATAAACTAAGTAATTTAAGTAATGTTACACAAGAATAGACAAAAAGTCAAATAAAAAAAAAAAACCATTAAATTGTAATTCCAAGCACTTTGGTTGCCAAGTTCATTATAAAAGTCATTATCTCACTTAGCCTCCACAATGTCAAATGAGGAAGGTACTACTATTTCATCTCCGCATTACCAAAAAGGACAATGAGTATGTAACCCAAGATTTATACTATCAGAGAACAGCCAACTTACAATTTAATTCAAATGAGCCTGTTTGCAGAGCAAAGAATCTAACCACTATTGTATTTACTTATCATCTTTTCAGCCCCAGTATTTTACAGATCTTTGTGTTACTTGAAAACTCCTAAGTCTGATGAGATTATCCTCTCTCCAACAGGTCAATGTACCTTAAGTGCACAGTAAGTATAACAATGAAGGCTGATACATAATTTGAGACAGAAGACAGACTGAAGAAAAAAATCAAAAGCTCACATAATACTGATAGTATTCACTGAAAACCACTATTCCACCTTAATAGAATATCATTCACAGCAACTTATTTGATACACACTGTTTTAAGATATACTATCAGTATTTGTTATTTTATGACATTCAGTCACATTACATACAATTACTCACATGTTGCTCTATCTCATATATGCATTCATTCAACAAGGACCACTAAGTATTTATTATATAGAAAAGATTGTTCTGCTCTTGAGTGAACAGTGAATAAAACAAAGATCTGCCTTCACAAACTTACATTCTACTGGGAGAACTGGAGTTATCAATTAGTTTCTTAAAAAAAAAATAAAAGAAGCAACAGATATAGATAGATAGATAGATAGATAGAGAGATAGATAGATAGATAGATGTTTAAATTTAAGGTTGATATATCATTTTAAAATATATACCAGCAATTTGATCATATGTATCAACATTATAATGCTGTCATTTCAGAAAAATATCTTAAGGATATAGCTTGAATGGTAACTGACTCAGGTACGCAAATGTTTATTCAAGAATCTCTTATCAACAACTAAAAATTGCAAACATGTAAGTCTATCAACATTTTATGAAAGTAACAAATAAAAATCCTGTACTAATTTCTCTTTTTAAAAAATTAGGGGCTGGGAAGGTGGCTCAGTGGTAGAGTGCTTGCCTTGCATGCATGAGGCCCTGGGTTTGATTCCTCAGCACCACATAAGCAAAAAGAAAAAAGCCGGAAGTGGCACTGTGGCTCAAGTGGTAGAGCGCTAGCCTTGAGCTGAAAAGCTGAGGGACAGCAAACAGGTCCAGAGTTCAGGCCCACGACCGGACCCCCCCTCAAACAAAAAAATTAGTTCACTGACATTATTTTCTTTTTCCTGCCAATCCTGAGGCTTGAACTCAAGGCCTGAGTACTGTCCCTGAGCTTAATTTGCTAAAGGCTAGCAATCTACTACTTGAGCCACACTGCTACTTCTTGCTTTTTTTTTTTTATGTGGTACTGAGGAATCAAACTCAGGACTTCATGCATGATAGGCAAGTATTCTACCACTAGGCCATATTCCCAGCCACTCCACTGACAGTTTATAATATAGATATACCATACAATTATGAAAAATCACAACTTATAACAATATAACAAAAATGAGAAAACTATCCACAAAATTCAAGTTTGTACCAATCACTGGTAGCTCATGCCTATAATCCCAGCTACTCAGGAGGCTGAGATCTGAGGATTACAATTCAAAGTCAACTCAGATAGGGAAAGTCTGGTGAGACTCTATCGTCAATTAATCAGCAAAACACTGGACTGGAGGTATGGCTCAAGTGGTAGAGCTCCAGCTGTGATTGAAAAAGCCAAGCAAGAGCACAGACTCCAAGTCATGAAAATGTCAAACACTGCCCCAAAGTACAAAGAATAAATTACTTGTATTACTTACCATCACTTCCATATTCTTGTGAGGTTCCACAAATCCATTAACAGTTAACTTACGCAGTACTGAAAAGTAAAGGCAAGCTTATTTCTTCATATTTTGTCCTACTATAATCAGTTATAATAAAATCTCAGAATCACAAACTCAAGCAAGCTTACTCCTCTCATTTCATAAAGAAAGGTAACCTTGGCCATTTGGATGAATGGGAAAGACAGAACAAACTCAGTTCTTCTGACTTACAAAAATTATGTTGCCTCATATACCACAGCAAATTTAGTTCAGCTTATACAATTGCTAATACTTCTCTAAAATAGTTAAAATTAAAATTGTCACTTCTATTAATTTTAGAAATAACTAAACACCTTTATTTAGTTTTAGCTCACATGGAAATTTAGTATGCTCTAAAAGGGATATAAAATTTAAACAATTTCCAAATATGGAAGACTATAGTGCTCAATCATAAACATTATGTTTTATGAAAAACTAGTGTGCATAAAGAGACATATAGAGCAACATTTGAAGTCAGAAATAAGTTTAAATCTTTTCTATACTATCTTTATCTGAATTATTTGGACAAATTTGCTAGATCTCACTTTCTTCATATGGTTAATAAATATTTCTTAAAGGACTGAATAGCATAATAACTGTAAACTTAAAACAATTTCATAATAATAAGCATATTGACAAGATGGGACAAAAATTTAAATAACTATTGCTATTTGTATTACTGAAAAATTATCCTAAAAATTACTATTAATGTTCATATGGTGAAGTCTAAAATCAGGGTATTAAAACAAGGTTAGCGTACAAATGTTCATAAAATTGTCCTTCAGTAAGAAACCATCTATCATCTACAACTCAGAAATAACTATATCATTATAGGAAAAAGTACAGGTCAAAGTTGAGTCCCTTAATCTGGATCTACAGTTTATTACAGCAGGATCTTGGTTTATATTACCTGGGGAATACATCCTCTTTATCTTTTATTGTTATTTAACTTGCACTTCTCTTTTAAGATAATGGTTCAACTATCATCTCGGACAAATTTTTTTCTGACCCTATCATCAGTTATCATAACACTATGAGGTAGCTTTCAAAGTTGTCCTTTTCCACATATTCATATGGTCTTTTTATTATATGTCTCATGTCTCCTCAGAATAAATACACATGGATATAAATATAGTCAGATAACATGTAACCAAAACTCTGGTCCTACATATATTTGCAAAAGTAACATATTCTAGGGCAAAGTGCCTTAAAGAAAAGTTAGTAGGTATTTAACACTTTGAGACAGAAAGACATTTAAACAACATAAAACAGACTTAAATCTAAAGTACTGAAAATTCCTTAACCACTAAATATAGCATTATGCACAATTTTGTATATAGCCTTGTATCAACTTCTAATTCTTTTTTAAATAGAATTCTTTTTTAAATAGAATTTCTCTGCAAGAAATTAAATCTTTTCCTTAAAGATGGTGACAAACAGGTGTAGCAGCACACACTTGTGATCACAGTGACTCAGAAGGCACAGGCAGGTGTCTTGTAAGTTCAAGACCAGCCTGGACAAAAACAGTCAGACCTTCAACTTAAACGTGAATTAAAAAGCAAAAGGGTTGGGAGTATAAGTGAAGTAGTAATGTGCTTGCTAACCATGTTCAAGGCCCTGCACTTACCTTCAGCACCAGGATGAGGGGGAAGCCTGGAGAGATTCTGATAACAACAAAATTTCTGTACACTGAATACTCACAGGATAGGGGATTTTACTATGGTTAATACAAGAGACATATTAAGCTAGTGCCAACAGTATGTGGTAGGATTTCAAGGTTTAACAAACAGTAAGTTTGATAACATAGCTTTTTATTTACAATAAAACTATGTCCATAAATAAAAAATGGGCCATACTATAAAGAAAAGTTGTATGAGACTAATAATACTAATAAAAAAAACTAAAAGGGTCTTAGCAACCAGAACTGATTCTATAACAGGGACTAAGAGAAAGAAACAAATGTGTATGTTTTAGAAATCAAAGGAACGTCAGAAAATAATCATTAAGATAGTAATTCAGAAGCCGGACGCTGGTGTCTCAATCCTAGCTACTCAGAAAGCTAAGATCCGAGGATGAAGGTTCAAAGCCAGCTTGGGCAGAGAAGTCTGTGAGACTCTTTATTTTCAATTAAACATCAATAAGTCAGAAGTAGAGCTGTGACTCAAGTAGTAGAGTGCCAGATTTGAACTGAGGAACAGTGTCCAGGCCTGAATTGATGCCTCAGTACATACACAAAAAAAAACTGTTGGAAGGTGAAATGGAAATATTATGGTATGGAATACTAGTTAGCAGGATATAGAAAGGCAAAGGCCAAGATGTCATTTCACAGAGCCAAAGTATTCCTTGGGGAAAGGTGAACTGGAAGCCTAGAGCTCAGTCAAACCTTCAGAATTTTAAGACAGTTAACAGGACAATGAGTAAGTGTAAATACCTAGAATGAGTAAAGATGGAAATAAAAAGTAAAGACACACACAAAAAGAACATATTCAGAGGCATGAGGAAAATGAAGTGGGTAATAGAACTTATCCACTTCAACTGAGTGTTGGTACTTTTCTATTTTAAATCAAAGTAGAAAAAGAGCTATCCTCACAAAAGAAAAGCTTTTGTCTTTCAGGAAAAAATGAATCCTAGTGCAATCAAAACAGAAATCCAGTCAAAGGAAGTATCTGGTGACTTCTGAAATATGCAATAAATGGATTAAACTTATTAATATATAGAGTATACTAGTACCTTTTAATGATAATAATGTTCGTTCTAATGAACTTTGAACTGCAGCTTCATTGCCAGAAGAAATTTGTTGCAGAAATGTGTCTGTATGGTGATTCCACAGAGAACAGGCAAAAGTGTAAATTCCAGAAGCTAACTGCAAAGAAATAGTACAAATTTATTCACAACATATATGTTTCAGTAACAAATTAGATCTATAGGGGCTGGGAAGGTAGCTCAGTGGTAGAGCGCTTGACTTGCATGCATGAGGCCCTGGGTTCGATTCCTCAGCACCACATAGCAAAAAGAAAAAAGCTGGAAGTGGCACTGTGGCTCAAGTGGTAGAGCGCTAGCCTTGAGCTGAAGAGCTAAGGGACAGCACCCAGGCCCAGAGTTCAGACCCCACCACCAGACCCCCCCCAAAAAAATAAATTAAATCTATAAAACAATACATTTTGGCTTTACAAATAAGAACATATTTCTAGTGATTTCTGAAATAAGTAAATATACAGCACTGTTTCAAACATTTTAGCCACAATGCTCAGTAATAAGTAAGCAATAAGCATATTTTACACTGATGAATGCCCAGCCCGAGCTACACAGGGTCTTTCCCCTGTCTCCAAGTGAGGGAAAAAAAATTGAGACATAAAATGGTAGAGTAGCTTGTCCAAATGAAAACACACCTCCTCAATAGTAACTAGCAAGTAAATATAGTACTTGAATAAGAGATTTACATTATTTGTACAAAAATATGAACTCTTAGGATAAAGATACTATACAGCTGGGCACCAGTGGCTCACGCCTATAATCCTAGCTACTCAGGAGGCTGATATCTGCAGACTGCAGTTCAAAGCCAGCCCAGGCAGGAAAATCCATGAGACTCTTATCTCCAATTAACTACCAGAAAACCTAGAAGTGGCACTGTGGCTCAAGTGGTGCTCGCCTTGAACTGAAGAGCTGAGGGACAGCACCCAGACCCAGAGTTCAAGACCCATAACCGACCAAAAAAAAAACAAAAAAACAAAAAAAAACTACACAACTGAATTGTGATAAAAATTTCCTTTTATAACTACAAAAAAATAGGAAATATAGGAATACATTCTTTAACAACTTCTTAAAGAAGTTGAGCCTATGCCCTTTTATTCTATTCTTTGCAAGATTTTCCTATCATGACAAAAAGAAAAAAACTATACTCCATTATCACAACCATAGTATTTTTAAATCATGCCAGATTTACTTTTAAAAATATTTTATAATGAAGTAAAAGGACAGAATTATTTTAACAATTGTCATTTTTCAGGATCTACTTCTGGTACCAGTAAAGCATTATTTTACAGAACCCACTACCTGCATGCAAAGAGTATAAATTATAAGGTAAAAATTATATTTATAGTAACTATAAAATCATCCCCAAACAAAAATATTGAAGAGCATCTCTGAATATTGTAGAAAGGTTCCTAATGTCACAAGATTACCATAAAAGGAACATTCTTTTGTACGATAGATCCAGTCATGAGGCCAGAGAAGCTACTACGTAAAAGGCCAAATTTGGAATCTTTACTGAGTGCTAGCAGGTAGCAGGGGCTCCAGCCACAAAGCCCTACCACTAGCGTGCCAACAAATACTCCAAATTTGGCCTTTTAAGTGGTGGCTTCTTTGTTCTCTCAACTGTTCTACCATATAATAATTTTTATCACAATAGAATCAAAATATTTAGTAATAAAGCACTTTTGTTTCATGAAATCTTTGTCATTTGACTCTACATACAAATGTGAGGAAGTTTGGTAATTGTTAAGATTCATTCCACCTGAAGTAATTTTCTTCAGTGTTGGAAATTTTCATTCTTTTTTCTTCTTTTGGCAGTACTACGATCCGAAGCCAGAGCTTCCACCTTGCTACACTTGCGTGATATTGTAGAGCCACTCCTTCAGCACAATTTTAGGATAGGATGTTCTTTTCACCAGGGCACATATCTGAGTTGCAATCCCCCTCCTTTATGCTTTCCATTGTTGCGAGGTTTATAGGCATGTGCCATCAGGACCAACTGCCCTCCATTATGCACAAGCCAGCCTGAAACCTGAACCCTCTCAATCCTACCCTTACAGGCATGTGCCACCATACGCAGCTAAAAAATCGAGAAGAGATCTATGAACTGAAGTCCAACTCTAACTCTTCAGTTCTCAATCTCCCAAGTAGATAGAAGCCCACTGGCTAGTTGATCCCTACTTTAAAAAAAACAGAAATAAAGAAGCGCGTGTGCGCGCGCACGCATGTACACACACACACACACACACACACACACACACACACACACAACTGTTGCTACGTGTAATGGCACTGGTCTGTATCCCAAGCTGAGGCAGGAAGATCACAGTTCAAGGCTTTGGCCACATACAGAGACAGCATCTCAATATAAATAAATAATAAAAGGGTTAAAAATATTAATGGTAATATTAGATCTTGATGTATTCTTTCTCTTACTGGCCTTGAAAAGTAATTCTTAGAATGAAAGTAGTACCTTGGATAAGGAGAACGGTTAAGAAAAATGTATAAACATGATGTTATGTAACATATTTCTCAATAAATTATTGAACTCAATACAGAAATAAAGAAATAGTATTATGACCTACAGGTATATTCCATATTTCCTATTTCAGTTTTGGAGCTAAGCACTATACAAAAACATCAGACAGCTAGGCGCCAGTGGCTCACACCAGTAATCCTAGTTACTCAGGAGGCTGAGATCTGAGGATCATGGTTCAAAGCCAACCCCAGGCAGGCAAGTCCATGAGACTCTTATCTCCAATTTAATGGAAAAAACTGGAATTGGTGCTGTGGCTCAAGTGGTACAGCACGTAGCACTTGCCTTGAGCTGAAGAGCTGAGGGACAGCACCCAAGCACAGAGTTCAAGCCCCACAACCGACCAAAAAAAAAAAAATGAGAAAATCAGTAAGATAATATGCAAACAAACTAACAAAACACTATGTAAACCTATAATACTTCATTTTCTATTTCTAAACCAGGAGAAACAGTGCCACCCACTGGCTGCTGGGTGACTTTAACTGAAAAAGAATTCAGACTCTGTATAAAAAGCAAACCATTTAATTAAGATTGATTTATTTCAACATCTTGGATATTCTTAAATATTTTTAACTTAAGGACCACTGCTCTCACTACTTTCCCTTATGAAAAAGTTAATACAAAAAAGTTTTAATCAGCCATGTAATGTCACTAGTACCAATACAATAAGTTATATGCACCAAAACATGCTTTAGTCTTTATCTAATCAGCCATATACACAATCAAAAGTATAAAAGGTAGGACACTCCAGAAGATACAAGAACTAGTTTTCTTCAAGCCAATGGTATGAAGAAAGAAAAAGATACACACACACACACACACACACACCAATGGTATGAAGAAAGAAAAAGACACACACACACACACACACACACACACACACACACACACACCCAATGCTACCTTAAAAGCTTTTTGAGATATAGCTAAAATACAATCTGCAATATTCATTTTCAAACAAACCACCAGTAAAAAAAATGTATGGTTTAGTCAGGCATAGGTAGTTCACACCAGCTTCAGTTCTTGCTATTTTGCCCAGGCTGATCTGAAGTGATATAGCTAACTAGGCTTCCTGAGTAGCTGGGACTATATGTATGTATACTACACCTGTCAAAAACTAATGTAAACATAGAAGATCTGAAAGTCCAAGATTATACAATGTTCATCTCCCTCCACCTTTCCTTAAACCATTCTCAAAGAAAAGGCAGTATAGGACCTGGCGCCGGTGGCTCACAACTGTAATCCTAGCGACTCAGGAGGCTGAGATCTGAGGATCACAGTTCAAAGCCAGCCCGGGCAACGAAAGTCCATGAGACTCTTGTCTTCAATAAACCACTAGAAAACCAGAAGTGGCGCTGTGCCTCAAGCGGTAGAGCATTCACCTTGAGCTGAAGTGCTGAGGGATAACGCCCAAGCTCAGAGTTCAAGCCCATGACCGATTAAAAAAAAAAAGAAAGAAAAGAAAAGGCAGTATACCCAGGACAAAGTAATCCACAGAACAAAATGTTAACAAAGAGTCCACAAAAAATAAATAAATAAAAGGGATTACAAAAAGAACCAAATCAGGACAAGCACAGGTGGCTCACACCTATAAACTACAAAAACTCTTCTACTGTATCTTTTCTGGAAAGCATGCATTATCAACAACTTAAATAGTTTCTTGAGCCTTACCATATAATCACATAATAAGATCTCAAAGCATATATCTTCAGCAGTCCAAAATTACCAAAGATAAGCAAAAACACTAACAAAAACTGTGATCTACAAGTATTACATTATACAGCCCACACGTTAAGATAAGCAATATAAAAATCACTTATTACACAGGATTCTCAATGCTCACAAATGGTGAGACCTAAAGAGGATAGTCTTAGGAGAGAATCACAAAGGTGCAGTGCTTAAGCACCTCTTCCTAAGATATGGAAGTAAAGACTTCAAAATTTTTTTCCTCTTCTGATGATTCTGTCTTCTTGACCTTATATAAGGTGTATTCACATGTATATCTTTGAGAGGGTAGAAAGGAGGGTACAGAACACAAGAAAAAGCAAGAAAGTAACAGTAGTGGAGTTCACTAGACATCAGTGACTCATAGGTAGAGACAGAGGGAGGGACTAGGAGAGAATGAGGGAACTGATGACACTAAATAAAAGGAAATGTACTCATCACCTAACTCATGTAAATGTAACCCCTCTGTACATCACCTCTATAATAATTTTCTTTTTGGGTCCGGTCGTGGGGCCTGAACTCTGGGCCTGGGCGCTGTCCCTCAGCTCTTCAGCTCAAGGCTAGCGCTCTACCACTTGAGCCACAGCACCACTTCTGTCTTTTTTCTTTTTGCTTATGTGGTACTGAGGAATCGAACCCAGGGCCTCATGCATGCAAGGCAAGAGCTCTACCACTATGCCACCTTCCTAGCCCAATAATAATTTTTTAATCACTCTTTTATAAAGTAAAAAACAGTCAAAAGTACCAAAGCCATGGATTGGAGTAAAGAAAGTGGATCCAAAACATAGTGGCTCAACAACTAATAAAGGAATACCCACCCTTCCCTAGTGGTATTTCTGTATGGATCACTTACATTAACTCTACTTCCTATTGCTCACCATAGATTCATTTAAAAGATTATGTTATCTGAAGTACTTCAATAATCTCAAAGAGTGTCTCTGCTTTCAAACTGTTTGCTATCAATCAACTGTATTTGCATCACTTCACAGTTCACAATTAGAATTTATTCAATGAAGCATGAACCGAGAAGTAAAGCTGTATTTACTTTCATACAAATAGCAATGTCTCCAGAATCAAATTTAACTCTGTGGCTCAGAGGCAGTGCCCAACTCTACAATACACACATACACACACATACACACACACACACACACACACACACACACACACACACACACACACACACACACACACACACACACTCAAGGTAAGGCCTAGTGGAAAGTCCTTAGCCACCGAAGGAGATGATGGACCTAGGGCTCTCTTTCTGCTTCTTGACTTTAGCTATGAGTACTTCCTCTGACATGTGCTGCAGACATGATATATCTCCTTGCCTCCAACCCAAACTAATGGGGTTATTCAACCTTGGGCTAAAAATCCAAAACTATGGACTAAATAAACCTTCTTTTTCATTAAAAAATAAATAACTATGTTGAACAACTTACATCATAAAACAGTTTTCTATCAGCAGCCAGTCGTTTAGATGCCAGTGTCTTGGTAACATGATAGAAGGTAAGTAATGCTCTGTGCTGTCGAAGATCATCTTGGATTTTAACAGACTCTATAAGAGTGGGAATCAATTCAGGCCATTGTCTAGGACAATCTAACCGAGCAACTTTTGCAATCAGTACTGCAATCTGAGTTGCAATCTAGAGGGAGAAAAAAATCAATCATCATAAATAAATAGAAGAAATTAAAGTACTGTCAGGAATGTTCAATAAATAAAGTCAGTTTCTACTGAGTAAGACTACCATTATTTAAAGATTTGCTTGAAATACCAGCCTAAAAACTGAGGAAGAAGCTGGGTACCAGTGGCTCACGCCTGTAATCCTAGCTACTCAGGAGGCTGAGATCTGCGGATTACAGTTCAAAGCCAGCCCAGGCAGGAAAAGTCCATGAGACTCTTATCTCCAATAAACCACTAGAAAACCAGAAGTGGTGCTGTGGTGTGGCTCAAGCGGTAGAGAGCTTGCCTTGAGCTGAAGAGTGCAGGGACAGCGCCCAAGCCCAGAGTTCAAGCCCCACGACTGACAGAAAAAAAACAAAACAAAACTGAGGAAGATGCCTGGCACCAATAGCCCATGCTTATAATCCTAGCTACTCAGAAGGCTGAGATCTGAGGGTCACAGTTCGAAGCCAGCCTGGGTAGGAAAGTCCATGAGACTTTCCTCCAATTAATCACCAGAAAAACCAGAAGTAGAGCTATAGCTCAAAGTGGTAGAATACTAGCCTTGAGCAAAAGATCTCAGGGAAAGAGCCAGGGTTCAAGCCCCAAGATAACAACAAAACCGAGAAAGTTAAAAGTTTACAAATACACTGTGAAATAACTTCTATATTTTAATTAATAAACAGCCAAATATAACTAAAAAAATTTTTAGAAGACGATGGGACAGTATCAGGCTTTGAACTCAGGGCCTTGTGCTTGCTAGGCAGATGCCACTGAGCCATGCCTACAGCCCCATTTGTACTGGTTATTTTGAGATATAGTCTTGGTTTTGGTTTGGATTGAATGTTCTTCTATTTTATGCTTCTCCCAGTAGCGGTATGTGCCCTACATCCAGCTCCTGTCCGTCGATATAGAGTTGAGTGATCTTTTTCCCCAGGCTGGCCTAGTAATGTGATAAGATTTGCTAAGATTACAGACATAAGCTACCATACCCAGATAACCAAAGTTCTTAACAGCCAAGAGGACCTCAACATTTAAGAACCAGTAGAGAGGTTATGCATAAGTATCACAAATGAAAGTAATGATGTAATATTTCATTGGTTAATATCATGAAACAAAGTAGATATAGTAAAGAAGAGAAAGTTGAGAGAATAATTCATTTTGTCACTAACCTGGTTTATTGGTTCATTGAAGTTGGTGATGAGCCCTGCACGCAATGTACATTTCTCCTCCTCTGAGAGAGCACTACAAAAGATAAATTGATCACAAAAAAAGGTCACCTAACAATAAAAACACTTAAATATGAGACTAATTGGTTTGGGCAAACATGTAAATCATTTCCACTACTTGAACACTTGGTAATCAAAGAGACCAGTTCTTTCACAAATAAATAAAAAAGAGCAAGGCACCAGTGGTTCACACCCATAAACCTAACTACTCAAGAGGCTGAGATCAAAAGATCACAGATTGATGGCAGCCTGGGTAAAAAAGTCTGTAAGATTCTATTTCCAATTAACCTGCAAAAAACAGGGATAGGAGCATGGGTCAAGTGGTATAAAGCCAACAAGGTAAGTAAGAGTATATATAATAAGCACTAATTCTTTCCATGAATGGGTTCATTATTATCCTTCTTGAGTTTGGAAAGTAATACAATGGGGGACTCATGGAACTTACTGAGGTGCTACACGTCTCCAGTAACGATCAATTCCATTCTTAAAGTAGAGCACAGCAAGCCACCTTACATTTATATCTAAAGTATGGTTGGTGAAAATATTCTGTGAATAAAAAATATTAGAATAAAAATGAAATCATTTTGAAGTATATTAATATACCCACTATAAAGCATGGATAAACATAAATTAAATGTTTTAAGTAGTATCATTATATAAAGCACCAGTGATGAGCAAGCAAGCTAACCTACCTTGAAGCCATTGAGTTCAAGCCGAATACCAGTTAAAAAGACATCTCATCTATCTATATATATGTATCTATATAGATACATATATATATAGATACATATATATATCATACATATATATCACATTTGTATTTTCTAAATACATGTGCTTCTATAATTCATACAATGAAGCATGCCTATATAATCAAATGTGGTGCATATGCCTAAAGTCTTAGAAATAAGGAGTCTGAGTGAGGAACATTATGAGTTCAAGCCAGTCTGAATAAGAATTTGTTGAGTAGGGGCTGAGAAGGTGGCTCAGTGGTAGAGTGCTTGCCTTGTATGCATGAGGCCCTGGGTTCAATGCCTCAGCACCACATAAGCAGAAAAAAAAAAGCCAGAAGTGGTGCTATGGCTCAAGTGGTAGAGCGCTAGCCTTGAGCTGAGGGACAGCGCCCAGGCCCAGCATTCAGACCCCACGACCGGACCAAAAAAAGAATTTGTTGAGTAATTAATAAACATGAAAACTTATTATGCTATTCTACTTGTAGGTATGGTTGAAAATTAGTAAAAAAAAAAAAAAAAATTAAGGGCTGGGAAGGTGGCTCAGTGGTAGAGTGCTTGCCTTGCATGCCTGAGGCCCTGGGTTCGATTCCTCAGCACCACATAAGCAAAAAGAAAAAAGCCAGAAGTGGCACTGTGGCTCAAGTGGTAGAGTGCTAGCCTTGAGCTGAAGAGCTGAGGGACAACACCCAGGCCCAGAGTTCAGGCCCCACGACCAGACCCCCCCAAAAAAAATTAAACTCAGAAACAAGCAAATATAATCTTACATCCTACATACACATACACATATACACATATACACATATACACATACACATACACACACACACACACAGAAAATACACAGTCAGGAAGTCTATTAATTTGAAAGGTACAAAAATAACTAAGATGAAAAATTCTAAAAACATTTTATATTTTAGTGAAAAAGTATAAGGATAATTAAAGTATATGCATTCTTTTGTATTTTTTTTAGGATGTGCTAGTACTGAAGCATGAACTCAAGGCCTGTTTCTTTCACTCATGGCTAGTACTTTACCACTTGAGAGACACCTGCAGCCAGAGGGAATATTCATTTAAATAAAAGCATAAAGAGTAAAAGCATTTAGCGATTTTCTAGAAATTTATATTATGCTTCAATTTTACAAACATGATACTGGATTATGTGGGTAAGAACAATGGCATTTTCTTAAATGTTATTTAAAATCAATCTGTTTATTTACCTGTTACTAAACCAACTTTCATCTTAGAATACCAATGAGTCTACGCACTTAATTTCCCCCAGAGTCATGATCAGTATCTTTTTCAATTTTTAATGAACAATTCAAACTTCTCAGCCACGAAGTCAAAAACATGTATGTCAATGACAATATTATTCTATTTTACAAGTTAACAATTTTGCCCTGAATTGTAACCCAGGCACAAATCCAGGGTCAGTTTTGACTCACTTGTCATGACCTTCAACAAAAATAAAATTGCAAACATCAATCAAGGTTCTCAATTTTCAGAAGAATTTAAGAGGAAAAGCTCTCAATACAAGAAGGCTTATTTTATTCTGGCACTGAGAAAACTATTTTGATTAATTAATCAAAGACTTTAAATAAGAACAGTTTAAAGTATATACTGTTCATAACTATTATGCTAATTTCCCATAAGGAAAAGTTTTGGTATTTCAACAGATGAAATTTTTAGACGGTAGAAGATAATGTTTTAAATGAAATAATGTTTTAAAAGAACATAATGTTTTAAATGAAATCATGTGAAGGGGGTTATGCCTCCGTGGTGAGCGCTGAAGAAAAAGAAAAAAAAAATACTGAGCATGATATTCTGAACCCAATACTGAAATAGAAACCAGAACAACACAAATAATATAAATTAACTAGACTAAGGACAAAATATGAAAATGTACAACCAATATTCCTGTCAGCATTCATGTGCTAAAATTGAAAAATCATCCAAGTGGGTCTTCTGAACAAATACTACAAATACTTCGTTCGATTATTTACACAGAATGTTACATTCAGACAGTGAATGTATGAAAGTCACTAACCCATAAAATATATAGCCAAAGCAAATGGCTTCTTTTGTCAAGAGTAATAATTAAAATACAGGGTAAAGGAAAGATCCCAAATGTTAATCCACCAACAATTTTCTTAAATACTCTCAATAAGCCATGTCTTAAAAAGATGTTGGTAGTCAATGGCAGCAAAACACTTGGATCAGGTTAACTAAAATATCACAAAAGGTAGGCTATTATAGAACTATTAAAATAATAGTGTTTCCTCATATCAAAAATAAAGAACTTTGGAACAACTTACCAGCAACACTGAATAGAAACCTGGCTGTGTCTCCCACTGTTTCAACTGTTCTTCAGCTGGTTTTAAAACAGAAGTATCCTGACTAGTAGCCTGTGTTAAGACCTGAAGAACTACAGTGCTGGCACTGTTGAGATCCATGGAAACCTGCAATGATATGTGAACATACCTGAATATATATTTGACATAATAAAAAACCCAAACGGAGAGAAAAGCTTCTGTCTTAAATAATCTTTTACTTCTTTTACCTCTTCTGGTTTCTAACCAATTTCTACCTTTTCTACATACCACCCATGCTCTTTCCAAACTTAAAACCATTTTGAAATGTAAAATGATTTATAGAAATCATTTTTTCTTTAAAGGAAACTGCCTATAAAATATTACTTCATAAATAAGACACTAGTAAATTGGGGACTGGGAGATCACACATACAAAAAATCCAAAGTTCTTAAGTTGTGATTAAACACCAATGCCAGACAAGGTAGAGGCTAGAAAACCATGAGTTCAAGTTCCCCGGAGCTACACAGGACAGTCCTAGAGTGCATAATGATATACTATCTCAACATAAGCAAAACAAACAAAAAATACCATTGGCCTATTATTGTATATCTGCTATTATTATAAAATAAGATTGCAGTTATAACTGTTTACCACATACTAGCACCCAATTTTATCCTTGGGTAAGAGCAGAAAAGAACGGAAAGAGTAATGCTCTTACTTATTGACAATTACCTCTTGACATCATATCTGCTACCAAAAGTAATATATATATATTTATATATTGTGCCAGTCCTGGGCTTGAACTTAAGGCCTGAATGCTATCCATGAGAGTTTTTACTCAAGGCTAGCACTCTACCACTTGAGTCACAGTTCCACCTCCAGTTTTGGTGGTCAACTAAGAGATAAGGGTCTGGAGGATTTTACCGCCAGGGCTCCTTTGAGCCAATATCCTCAAATCTCAGCCTCCTGAGTAGCTGTAGCTGTTAAAGTGTAACAGTGTAAGCTACTGGTGCCCCGCAAAGATAAAAGCCTACTCAAGAAATGCTGTTAAAAATATCAACTGTGATCCCAGCACTCAAGGACAAAAAGAGGCAAGCCTGGGCTACACAGAAAAAAACCTATCCCAAACAAATGCACTAACAAAGAAAATACATAATAAACTAAAAATAAAAAGGAATTTCCTCAATCTCCTCATAAATAGTATCTAGGAAAAACTCATCACAGTTAACTTCATGCCTAATAATTGTTAAACACTGTATGCTTTTTCAGGGCAAGGACAAGAAAAAGTTACCTTCCCTCATTACATATTCAACACTGTATTGGAAAATCTTACTAAATCTATAAGGTATTCAAATTAGAAAGCAAAAAAAAAAATATATGACATAATTGTGTACTTAGGAAATGCAAGGCATCCATTAACCTGTTAGAAATTAATTCACAAGTTCAATGAAATAGTATACAAGACAGAATACAAAATCAGTTGTATTTCACTATACCAGTAATAACATGAAAATTAAATCAAATAAACAATTCCATTTACAAATATGTGAAGGATTAGACTTCTGAAAACCCTTAACAAAATAAGTACAAAATTGTACTCTGAGAAGGACAAAATACTGCTGAAGGAAATTAAAATCCTAAAATCAATGAAAAAGATATTTCAACTTCCTAACTGGAACACTGTTCTAAAAAAAGAGTTTATCTATAAACTCAGTTTAATTGGTATTAACAGTCTACCTGCCTTTTTTATTTTTATTTATTTTTTTTGTTGGCCATAGGGCTTGAATTCAGGGCCTGGGAACTGTCTTTGTGCTTTTTTGCTCTAGGCTAGTGCTCTAACACTTTGAGCCTGTAACAGCTCCATTTCCAGTTTGGAGTTGGTTAACTAGAGATAAGAATCTCATGGACTTTCCTCTGGGGGCTGATTTTAAATGCTCATTCTAGGATCTCAGCCTCCTGAGTAGCTAGAATTACAAGCATGAGCCACTGGTGCCCAACTTCTACCTGACCTTTTTGTTTTGCAGGAAATTAAGAAAATGATACAAAAATTTATATGAAAATGCAAGGGTCCCAAATTTTTATATATATATAAAAAGTTGAAGGTGAAACTTGAAAAAAATAGAGTTGCATGCCCTAATTTCAAAACTGAGTACAAAATTAAAGTAACCAAGACAGTCATCGCACTGGCACAAAACCAGGGATGTGACAACAAAACAAATATCCATATATAGGAAATAGAGGGATGGCTCAAGCAGTAGAACGTCATGAGAAAAAGACAACTCACAAAATATCAGAACAAATGACCTTGAGTTCAGCAAGTATTCTCAAAGCAATTCTAAAATACAAGGAAAAAGAAGTCTACCAAAATTTTAAAATGTACCCTAATGATATCACCAAGAAAATGTAGAATGGGGGGGGGGGGGGTGAGGGGATAGTAGGGTGTGGGGGGTGGGGGGTGGAGAGGGGTAGGGATGGTAAGGGGAAACAGAGGAGGCAACAATGCTTGATAAGAAATGTACTATCTTGCCCATGTAAGTGTAACCCCTCTGTTTTGTTTTGCAGGAAATTAAGAAAATGATACAAAAATTTATATGAAAATGCAAGGGTCCCAAATTTTTATATATATATAAAAAGTTGAAGGTGAAACTTGAAAAAAATAGAGTTGCATGCCCTAATTTCAAAACTGAGTACAAAATTAAAGTAACCAAGACAGTCATCGCACTGGCACAAAACCAGGGATGTGACAACAAAACAAATGGTATTTTCACAATAATAAAAGAAAGAAAGAAAGTGTAGAATGAAATATTCACATATCATATACATAATGAGGAACTTGTATTGAGTATGAAAATATACAAAGAAAATTTGTGTATAGACATATGCATTCATATAGACATATGTATATACATATTAGAGATTATTAAATAAAAATAAAATTGTCATTTGTACAAAAGTGGATACAACTAGAAGACATCATATTGAGACAAGCCAATGCACGTTAAGTATAAAAACTTATCTACATACCTAATTGCTTAGATGGTTGAACACAGAACATGAATCAAGCTAAGGAGACTATTTAGCAGGAGCAGGAAAAGAGAATGAAACAATAAAATGAATAATTGGGACACTCTGCATATTATGAAAACAGTCTAGAGAAATTCACAAAAGCTGATAATCAATGGGTAGATAGGGTGGAGGACAAACAGACTGTAGGCCAGTGAGGAGTAAGGAGAGGGGAGTATGCTAACTGAGAGAATAAAGGTTAATATTGTTGAAATAGATTATTTGCAACTACTTAAACAGAACAAGGTAACCTGTCTGAGATAATATTGTTTGGAGAAGGGTAGGAAATGCACAGAGGAAGTGAAATTGATTAGAATATAGTGTGAAATTGTGGGGATGTAACAATGAAATTCCTCCCCTCTACAAATGATACAAGCCAAATTTTAAAATGAACTCTAACAATTTAGTAATACGAAGGTAAATCAATCTAAAATCAGGCAAAGAATCTGACCAGCAACATGAACAAGATACAAAATCACTAATAATCATTTGAAGAGATGTTCAACATTAATCCTTAGGGAAATGAAAATCAATATTAAAAGAAAAACACATAACAACTTTATTTCTATTCACTACAAAGCTTACAGTCGAAAAGACAGTGATTCCCTAGTGGAGTTCAACATTAGCGGGAGTTCTAATGTGAAATCTTGCCTCAAAAAAAAAAAACAAAAAACAAAAAAACAGAAAATGGGCAGGAGGGGTAGCTCTGTGTAGTTAAGAAGGTCTGCTTACCATCACAAGGCCCTGGGTTCAATCTCTTGTACAGCCAAAGGAAAACTAAGATAATCGGAGGCACAGAAGCAAAATCAGAACCCTTAACACTGCTGATGGGAATATAAATTTGCACAGCCTCTGAGGAAGGTCTAATAGATCCTCAAAATGTTAAACACAGAGACACTATACAATCCAGCAATTCCACCTCTAGGAATATACTGAAGACAAATGAGTATACTCACAACAAAATGTGTACACAATGTTCACAGCATTATGCATACTAGCCCAGAAGTGAAAACAACTTAATCATGGGACAAACAGGTAGTTCATCCTGTAGAATTTTATACAGTGGACTACTGTTTGTCCTACAAAAGGAACAAAATTCATTAAGATGCTAGTAATACATTAATGAAACCTGGAAACAGTAAGCTAAGTGAAAGGAGCCAGACACACACACACACACACACACACACACACAGAGCTAAGTGAAAGGAGCCAGACACACACACACACACACACACACACACACACACACACACACACACACACACACACACACACACACACACACACACACACACACAGTGATTCTACTTATATGAACTGTAAGTAACCAAAAAGTAAGTAAAGGGATTATAGGAAAATGTTGAATAACTATTGATGGGAATGGTTTCTATTTGTAACACTGAAAAGATAACAAAATTGGTTTTAGTGGATAGTTGCACAACCGTACATACACTGAACCAGTGAAAGTGTACACACTTTCAGTAGGTGAACTGGACAGTCTGTGAATTCAGGTTTTTATATCTGTCTTTCAAGAGCTCTGACTATGTAAAAGTCAAAATCAGCAAGAATCAAGGAAAACTGATCAAGGAATGAAAATATAACTAGAGTATCCATAACAACAGATGTAGTCAGACACCAGTTGCTCACACCTGTAATCCTAGCTACTCAGGGAAGCTGAGATATGAAAATCCTGGTTTGAAGCCAGTCCCAGAAGGACACTTTTTTTTTTTTATGCCAGTCCTAGGGCTTGAGCTCTGTCCCTGATTTTCTTTTGCTCAAGGCTAGCACTCTACCACTTGAGCCACAGCACCACGTCCAGCTTTTTCTGTTTATGTGGTACTGAGGAATTGAACCCAGGGCTTCACACATGCCAGGTAAGTACTAGACCACTAAGTCACATTCCCAGCCCATGGATTCTTATCTCCAATTCACCACAAAAAAAAAAAAAAAGCTGGAAGTAGAGGTCCATGGCTCAAATGGTAAAACACTACCTTGATAAAAAGCTCAGGGACAGTGAGTCAGTGAGTACAGGCCTTGAGTTCAAAACTTAAAAAATAACAAATGATGTTAGGGTAAAGAACAGTATTTATCCAAGAAATTAAAGTAAGGTAAGGAAGAAGACTTTTTTTCTTTTGAGACAAGACCTTGCTCTGTCTAGGTTGGCCATTCAAACTAGAGGGCTCTCAAACTCAGAATCTTCTTGCTTTCATCTCATGTACTAGAAGTAGAGATATGTATTACCATTCTCAGCCATGAGACTTTTGACAAAACCCAAAGTGATTTCAAACATGATAGTCCCAGTGCAGTATTTAAATTCATTTCAGTTTTAGTAATTTGGACAAAAATCTTCTCTGTACATGCATTATATATCTTTGTATCCCTGCAAAAAAATGGATTAATTAGTAACACTTCCTGGAGACCAAAGACGTTGCCATATACTATATTTCCAAATACACTTAAGGTAAAGAGCTACATTTCAGGAGACTGGGAAGGTAGCTCAGTGGTAGAGTGCTTGCCTTGCATGCATGAGGCCCTAGGTTCAATTCCTCAGCACCACCTAAACAGAAAAAGCAGGAAGTGGTACAGTGGTGCTAGCCTTGAGCTGAAGAGCTCAGGGACAGTGCCCAGACCCAGAATTCAGGCCCATGACTGGCAAAAAATAAAAATAAAAAAATAAAAGTAAATAAAAAAAGAACTACACTTCATGTGGACTTTTAAAAATTGATCCATTTGGAAGGAAAAAAATATTAAACAAAACATATAACATCAAGGAAGACCTTTTTCCTGCTTTCTCTTGCCTACTCCTAAAATTATGCAACTCCTCAAGAGCTACAAATAGCCATATATTTCTCTTATTAAACACATATCAAGAAAGTATGTCCATGTGCCAATGTCTGCCTATAATCCTCACTGTTCAGGAGTCTAAGATCTAAGGATTATGGTTTGAAGCCAGCCAAGAGAAACAAACCTAAGAGACTATATCTCCAATTAACCAATAGAAAGACCAGAAATGGTGCTGTGCCTCAAGCAGTATTGTACCAGTCTTGAGCAAAATAAGCCAAGTGAGAATGTGAGGCCCTTAGTTCAATCCCTAGTACCAGGGGCCCTGAGTCCAAGCCCCAGTACCAGCACACACACACAAAAAAAAAACAAGTATGGAAATATAGTAAACATGCCAGATTTAAGTGGATGATGATATGGTCAGTAATCATACTCTCTTCAAAAAAGCCTCATAACAGAGAGCTTAAAAACTTGGTCTTCAGTAGCAAACACAGAGAAGCAACAGTCTCATCCTACTATCTGGATTTGTGGTAGCGAATTTGTGGAGGCGATTTTTCTCACTAAGAGGCTCTGGGTCTTATAATCAAACAGTTTTAACTGCAAATAATCTTTTGTATGAAGCACTTAATATCCTTACCATTTGATGTTCATAAGAACAATAAAAAAATCAACCTAACTCATTATTTCCTTCCCTTTTTAAAGGTTCCCTTATTATACACTATACACTTCCAGCACATACAGGAAAAATACACTTATATGTTAGCAATAGTGCCTTTATCTTCATTTCTAAATATTCTCTCTTTTTTTCCAGACCTGGGTCTTGAACTCTGGGTCTGGGTGCTGTCCTAGGCTCTTTTTGCTCAAGGTTAGTGTTCTACCACTTAAGCCACAGTGTCACTTCCAACATTTTCTATGACTAATTGGAGGCAAGAGTCTCACAAACTTTCCTGTCCTAGTTGACAAGATCTGAGATCCTCAGATCTCAGACCCCTGAGTAGCTAGGATTACAGGCGTGAGCCATCAGTATCCAGCTCTTAGAATTCTTTATGCCATTTCTTGCATTTCTTTACAAGATAATGTATTAGACCTACCTTCCTAAAGATAGCTTTTTAAAGACATAAAAATGAGTGACCTGCAGTCCCACCTAGTGGTAAGTAGTAAGTATTACACCCAGAAGAGGATATGCCAAGTGTTCAGTCAAGGGTAAAATTTACTGTAGCCACTTAGCCAAGAAAACCATCTGAAAATGCAATGGAGTTTTCAGGATTCAGAAGAATAACCCAAAGAATAATGAGCTCTTGAGAGAAAAAAAATGGCATTTTAAGGATAATATAATTCAAGAAAAGTAGGATTCAAAATGAAAACCTCATCTTGGAACAAAACATTACAACCAAAGAACTTCCTTACATCTCCTAAACACACACACACACACACACACACACACACACACACACACACACACACACAGGCTGCGAATGTGGCTTAGTGGTAGAGTGCTTGCCTAGCATTCATTCATGAAGCCCTATGTTCTATTCCTCAGTACCACATAAATAGAAAAGGCTGGAAGTGGCTGTGGCTCAAGTGGTAGAGTACGAGCTTGAACAAAAGAAGCTCAGAGACATTGCCCAGGCCCCTGAGTTCAAGCCCCAGGACTGGCAAACACACACACACAGTCGGGCACTAGTGGCTCACACTTGTAATCCTAGCTACTCAAGAGGCTGAAAACTAAGGATTGTGAAAACCAAGGATTCAAAGCCATCCCAGGCAAGAAAGTCCATGAGACTCTTATCTCCAATTAACCACAGGAAAACCAGAACTAGTGCTGTGGCTCAAAGTGGTGGAATGCTATATAGCCTTGAGCGAAAAAGTTCAGTGACAGCACCCAGGCTCAATTCAAGCCCCACGACCAAAAAACTAAAGCAAAACCAAAAAAAAAAAAGTGAGATTTTTTTTTTTTTGGGGGGGGGGGGGAGGGTCAGTCATGGGCTTGAACTCTAGGCAAGCGCTCTACCACTTGAGCCCCAGCATCACTTCCAGTTTTCTGGTGGTTAATAGGAGATAAAGAGTCTCATGGACTTTCCTGCCCAGGCTGGTTTTGAATAGTGAGTGATCCTCAGATCTCAGCCTCCTGAGTAGCTAGGATTACAGGTGTGAGCCACTGGCACCCACATTCAAAGTGAGATTTGAATGTGCTTTTTAGACTTACTTGAAGAAGGAACTGAACAAAATGTAATGCAGTAAGGAACAATGGAATATAAACACAACTCAGAAACTCAATCAAGAACATATATTAGCAGGTCGGTGGCTCACACCTGCAGTCAGTCCTATGTGCACAAGAGGCTGGGATCCAAGGATAGCAGTTCAACAAGCAGGAGTCTCTTATCTTTAACTGACTAACAAAAAGCTGGTATGCCTCAAGTGATACAGCGCCAGCCTTAAGCAAAAAAGTGAATGGACAGAATCAAGGTCCTGAGTGCAAGCCCCAGTTACCAGTCCCTTCCTCCCCCAGATGACACTTACAGATAAATGGAAAAGTTTTAATTAAAGACAATAAGTGAAGGAAGAATTCAAAGACTATTAAAGTAAAAATGTTAACACATTAGAAAACTTACAGGAAATTTTATTATTTTGAGAAATCAAAATTCCAAAAGAAAAACTGTTAGCTGGGCATTGTGATCCATGGCTATAATTTTAACACGGGAGCATGGGAAATTCAGGCCAACCTGAGCTAAATAATGAATTCAAGACTTCCTGGACTACACAGGGAGACCCCTTGGTCATAAAAAAAAAAAAAAAAAATGCTTCGGGGACAAAAAGCTTAAGCTTAAATCTAACCCACTTCTAGATCTTCTAGTAATATAACTAGAATGAGATGAGGTGGTGGATGACAGATACCATGAAATACAATTGATAATTATGAGGGATAATGGGTAGAGATGAAGCTCCCTTATACTAATCTGTCTAATGTATTTTTTAATTGGCAACTGATGGGGACAGAGATCATTCAAGTTGTTCACAGCAGATATTACCTCTTGTGGAAACATCTAAATGCATTCAACAGTAAAGAACTCTTTTATCAAAAATGCAAAGATGTAAGGTGTCTATTATTATACCTAGTTCCTTGCTCAATTGTGTCTGATCTACAAAAACTTGAGCTGCTAATACTCAAGTTCACTTAACACAGTATAAAGGATACAGTAAATGTCATGATGAACAAAACATTAATTTGAGTTGCAAGTCAGTGACAGACTTTTAGAAAAGGTGAGAAGAAAGAAGGCAGGGGATAAAAATATTCCTAAAGGAACGGAGAACTGTTTGACATCTAAAGAGAGGACTACGAGTAAACAATACAGTTAAAAAAATACAACAACAACAAAAAAAAAACAAAACCAAATAAATGGCCTGTAATCCTAGCTACTCTGGAGGCTGAGATCAGAGGATCAAGGATCCTCAAGGATAAACGTTCAAAGAGGCAGAAAAGTCCATAAAACCCAAAGAACTACTAAAAAAACCAGAGGTGGAGCTATGGCTTGCGGGGTAGAGCAAAAAGGTCAGGGACAGCAGTTAGTGAAGAATACATCAATCCAACAAAATTTAGCAACACTTTGCACTGCAGGTATTAAATAAACTCTGGGTTCTCTAATTAACTTTTTTAGTACTGTGATCTCCAACAACTGATATTTCTAGGTTTAACATCAGACTTGTCTGCTTTAGTCATTAAATATGCACTGAATACCTACAAATGCTAGAGATTGCTATATATGACTGAGATACAGAGATGAAACAAAAAGACAAAAAAGTCCTGCAGAACATATTTTCTAGCAAGCTGTGATCAAAACACATATGCTTAACTGTACCTCGTATAACTATACATTTTCACATCACACCAAAGAAACTACTCAGAGGAGTTGAGGACTAGGTTACTGGTTTTTGTTTTTTGTCGGACATGGGGCTTGAACTCTGGGCCTGAGCACTGTCCCTGAGCTCTTCAGCTCGAGGCTAGAGCTACCACTTGAGTCACACCGCCAGTTGGGGCTTTTTCTGTTTAGGTGGTGCTGAGGAATTGAACCGAGGGCCTCATGCATGCCAGGCAAGCACTCTACCACTGAGCCACTTTCCCAGCCTGAGGGCAAGGTTGTTAATCAACCTTGGGCTTCTCCATAGAAACAAGTGGAAAACATATGTGTCTACTTTCAGTGAAATACATCAACTGCTATTCTTCCCTTGTGCAATCAGTTCCCACTAGCTAGGAAGCTCCTGACTATTTATAAGCTAGTCTTGCCCTTTAATGTCATTCTAGTCATTATTCAAGTCCTCTACTTAAAAAAGCTCTTTCCTAACTGCCACTCTACAACAGCTCACTCTGACTCTGATAGCTTCTCTCATTTTTTTGCATAAATCTGTAACTAGGGGCTGGGAAGGTGGCTCAGTGGTAGAGCGCTTGCCTTGCGTGCTTAAGGCCCTGGGCTCGATTCCTCAGCACCACATAAGCAAAAAAGAAAAAAGTCGGAAGTGGCACTGTGGCTCAAGTGGTAGAGTGCTAGCCTTGAGCTGAAGAGCTGAGGGACAGTGCCCAGGCCCAGAGTTCAGGCCCCACGACTAGACCCCCCCCCCCAAAAAAATCTGTAATTATTTGACATTCTGGTATATTTACTGTAATAATGATACAGCTTCTTCATCTGAATTTAATCTAGGGACTTCAATATGTTCAAAGTTGTGTCCTAGAATCTAAAATAGTATCTAAATGAAAATAGGTGTTAAATGAATGAACTGTATGAATAAAATCCAATAAAGCCTTAGAAAGTACTCATTCTCACTTCTCCAGCCTACTCAGTCTAACTTCCAGAGTAACATTTCAGCTTCTTGCAACTGGTAACTTCATTTACATTTACAGTATTGACAATGAAATAGCCTCTGTTAGTTACACACTACTATGAAAGAAGAAAAAAAGTTTTTCATTCAATTCTACACAAAACAAACAACAATTAAAACATACTATAAAAGCACATGCTGCTATAGAAGAAGAGGAAAACTTAACTCTAGGGCACCTAGGGAAAACTATATGGGAGGCATAAATAAGAGGATCAAGGCCCAGGCCAACCCAGACATAAATGCAAGACCTTTTTAAAAAGTAGCTAGGAACAAAAAGGTCATGGTTCAAATGGTACAGCATTTGCCTAGCAAAGTCAAGGCTCTGAATCCAAAACAAACAAACAAACAAAAACCAAAAACCTAGAGAGTAATGGAGAGTTGGAATGAGGACAATATAGTTGAGAATTTGGGGTTTTGGGGGGGCCAGTCCTGGGGCTTAAACTCAGGGCCTAGGGCTCTGTCCCTGAGCCTCCTTGTGCTCAAGGCTCACACTCTGCCATTTGAGACATAGGACCATTTCCAGCTTTTTCTGAGTAGTTTATTGGATATAAGTCTCACAGACTTTCTTGCTTGGCTAGCTTTAAACTGTTGTCCTCAGCCTCCTGAGTAGCTAGAATTACAGGCGTGAGCCACTGGCACCCAGCTTAGAGATTTTTAAGAATGCCCAAATTAGCCAGGCGCTGGGGGCTCACGCCTGTAATCCTAGCTACTCAGGAGGCTGAGATCTGAGGATCGCGGTTCAAAGCCAGCCCGGGCAGGAGAGACAGTGAGACTCCTATCTCCAATAACACCACCAGAAAACCGGAAGTGGCGCTGTAGCTCAAGTGGTAGAGCGCTCGCCTTGAGCTGAAGAGCTGAGGGACAGTGTCCAGGCCCAGAGTTCAAGCCCCATGACCGACAAAAAAAAAAGAGAATGCCTAAATTCCAACAACTTAGTTACAACTCAGTGCTGTAAACTGAAATGATCATCTAAAATTCAAATGTTGAAGCACTAATCCCAGTACTCTTAGTATTTGGAGACAAGAATTTTAAGGTGGTATAATGCGTAAAGGTAGGTAAGATCAGGCCAGGGTTATTCAAATAATCAGCCCTTTTGTTCTGCAAGCCTGAAAAACAAGCAATTTTAAGGTTTCAATATTTGTGTGTGTGCTGGTATTGGGACTTGAACTCAGCTCAAGGCTGATGCTCTACCACTTGGGGCTTAAGTGGAGATAAGTGTCTCACAGACTTTCCTGCCTGGGCTAACTTTAAAGCACAATCCTCAAATCTCAGCTTTCTGAGTAACTAGTATTGAAGGCTTAAGCCACAGGAGCCTGGAATTATTCTTTTCTTTAGAATCTGGCTGCAAACAATGATTCGTATTTTTCCATCCATCTTTTTTTTCCACAGTATCTGTCCTATAAAAACACTTACTTGGAGAGCCTCCTTTCACAACCAGTTATCATTATTTTCACTCCCTTATTAAAACACAGTAGGATTTTATTTTAATCGTGGAAGTTTTCATTAGTATTCCCATTTACCATTGAGGGAATGATGCTCCAAAAATGAAGAAATCACTAGATGGTATTAGTTCCTATTAATCGATTGCTTGAGGAATATCTTCATCTGTATCAATATTTTCTAATCACCTATATCATGAAGTAACTTCCACTTACTTTCAGGCTTTGAATCTGCTGCAGCATGGTGTATATTTTTTCAGCTGGGTTTGTACTTTCTGCAATCTCTGCACTGCTTGAAATAGCTTTAAAATACAATTTGATTAATTACTTAGTCTATTAAAACTTCCCACTACTCACATTGGCAAGCAATATTAAATACATGTAACTTTTCTAATATAAAAAAAGTGATAAAAATTAAACAAAATACTGTATTACTAAAAGTATAGGCTCTCTGAGTATCTTTTAATGTAAATGTTCTTAAAAGCTTTCAAATTTTTCTCTTCAGTTATTATAACTTGGTGAATAAAGAAAGCATTTGTTAAATGAATATATGCACCAAGAAAAGAAAAAAAAGATAAAGGGAAACCATTAGTACAGGGCCCTAATCCAATAACTGGTGTTACAAGAGGACTGCGCACTGGTATCCTTTTGTCCTGAGAGGGAATGGGAGAGAGAAGAAGGAGGGGAAAGGCTGGAAGAGGAGGAGAGAGAAGCAAAAGAGGAAACAGAAGCTAGAAGAGGAAACAGAGGAGAGAAGAGGGAGATAAGGGAAGAGAAAGAAGGAGCAGAGTCCTAAAATGATTCAGAAAATGGCTTATGAATCTAGATATACCTATGACCTTATGAAAGTTACCACTTCTGAGCCTCAGTTCTTCAAGCAGGTAAATAAAACTTGATCATGAGCCCAAGACCACTGCTGATTAAAATAAATGATAGTGTATTTTTGCATGCTTGTGAATGACCTTGGGAATCTTCAACATTTACCAAATTAGCACCTCTCAAATTGTAACAAATTGGTGCTGGGAAGGTGGCTCAGTGATAGAGTGCTTGCCTTGCATGCTTAAGGCCCTGGGTTTAATTCCTCAGCACCACATAAGCAAAAACAAAAAAGCCGGAAGTGGCGCTGTGGCTCAAGTGGTAGAGCTCTAGCCTTGAGCTGAAGAGCTGAGGGACAGTGCCCAGGCCCAGAGTTCAGGCCCACGACTGGGCTTCCCACCCCCCAAAAAAAGAAATTTGCAATCGTTAGTTCTATTCAAAAGATTCTGAATCAGATTCTGCATTTTAAGAGACATCCAGATGATAGGCATATTTGTTACAATTTTTTTTTTGGGGGGGGTCCAGTCGTGGGGCCTGAACTCTGGGCCTGGGCACTGTCCCTCAGCTCTTCAGCTCAAGGCTAGCGCTCTACCACTTGAGCCACAGCACCACTTCCAGCTTTTTTCTTTTTGCTTATGTGGTGCTGAGGAATTGAACCCAAGGCCTCATGCATTCAAGGCAAGCGCTCGACCACTGAGCCACCTTCCCAGCCCATATGATTGCAAATTTCTAAGAAAGTCCCAGGTGATACCATGTACCAGATTTTGAGTAAGCTGGGTATAGAAAATCAATCCAGCTTAAGCTCTTCAAAGCTTAAAATTGTGGGCTTATCTGTAAATCAGCCTGATTATTTAGAATATCAAAGAGATTCCAGATACATACACCTGCACTACTTGTGTCTAGTCATTCCCTCAAACACTCTGAAATTAACTGGTAATCTTCACCAGATGTAGAAAAAGAAAAGAACATGAGTGGAGCTACAGCTCAGTAGTAGAGGACTCTATACTATGTACAAGGCTCTGGGTTCTATCCAAGCAGTAGGGTGAGGGGAAGAACAGACATTATACATACCACACATAGACACATACAATACAGACATCAAAATGTAACTAAACACATTAGCTTTCTCAAAATATGGATTTTTAAAAATCTCACTTTTTAAACTGTTATTATAAAAGTAATGTACAGAAGGGTTACAGTTACATGTCAGTTAAAGAGTACATTGCTTTTTGGACAACATCACCCCTTCCCTCTTGGGAGTTTTTCCCTCCCATCACCACCCATAAGTTCTACAGTTCATTTTCAACACAGTGTCTAGTGAATATCACTGCTGCATTTGTTTAGGCTTTGTCCCTCCATTTCTGTGCCTCCCCTTCCCCTCCCAAAAACAGATAAGCAAATTTTGATAAAAAGAAAATGAAAACATCAACTAAGAAAAAACTCATTTCCATTTCCTGGTGTTCATTTCGATAAATATTATTCTGTATGATGAAAGACATATAGTATATTTTTATTTCTGGAAAAATCTTCCTATGTTTCAAATGCCTTGTAAATAACAAGGACTTGGCATTCTGGTTTAGTTCTCATGTAAATATTCATAATGTTACAAAAATCTGGAGATTTTTCTACTATTACCAAATAATCTTTGCATACTTATCTAAAATTTCTAATAGTATTATTACAACCAATTGTATTTGTGGTAAGTTTTCTTTTTGGTTTTAAAAAGTACAAGCAGGCTGGGAATGTGGCTTAGTGGTAGAGTGCTTTGCCTAGCATGCATGAAGCCTTGGGTTCGATTCCTAAGTACCACATAAACAGAAAAAGCCAGAAGTGGCGCTGTGGCTCAAGAGGTAGAGCACTAGCCTTGAGCACAGAGAGGCTCAGGGACAGAGCCCAGGCCCCAGAACTTGAGGGGTGACGGGGGTGGCGGTGCAATACATCATCCTGCCCAGGTGCTCTAATATATAACCACAAACCATGGTCACAATTAAGCTGTTTCTATGATTCCCAGTGCTAGATTCCATGAGGAGTGGGAACCCCTCAATCCTATTATAACCAATAGGAACAAAACTTCTAATTCTCCAAAATATTCCTCAGTGAAGATAAATATAAGAAGTAATGCATGCAGTGACTGTCTTGTATAGGATAGTCACTCTGTCTTAACCCGAGTCTCTGTATTGACAAGGTGCAAATATGTGAAAGTGAAGAAACAAAATCCCTGTCCACGAGAGTGGAAGGACATCATGGCTGCAAACTGGTCTTCCTCACTCTCTTCTAAAGAATAATCCAATCTCAAGGCGCTTCTGCACTATAACGGGGATCGCTCCAGTTGTACTGGGAAGGAGGCACGGTCGGTTGCAACGTTGGCACCAACAGGCAATTTACGAGTCCCTGCTACTTACTCAAATCACTTTAAGATTACTTCTCTCACACACCACCACCCCACAAAATCACTGCGAAAAATGACACATGAATCGGGCCTCAAAATAATTTTGCTGAATCACAAATATCCCCAAAGATTAAAGCTGCGGGAGTCGCAAGGCTTGAACACCGGCGGCCATACCTCAGCCTAAAAGCTCCTTTCCGAAAAGGTCTACTCCCTATTTACTTTTTCACTGGAGGCCAGGAAGGGTCTGACGTTAAAAGCTTTCACAGTACGGCTCTCAGAAGCGAGACTGGGGACCCTGCAGTAACAGCACACCGTTTTGTACTAAAAAGGGCAGCCTCTCAAAATCTGCACTATTTATCCTCCCAAGGGCAAATGCACCACCCAGGCCTAAGACCCGAGCCACAGAGAGAACCCGGAGATCGGCGCAGCCTGGAAAACCACCTCTGTCACCTCGCACCTCGATTCCTCCACACCCTGCTTCCCGCTGCGGGCTGATCGCGGGGCCTGGCGCCCGGGGACCCCGGGGCTACAACGAGGCCCGACACTAAAGGCCGCCTTGGCCTCGCCGGTGCTAGCCCTCACCTCCGGGAGACCGGGTTCCTTCCTCGCTTCTCTGAGTCTCCGCTGCCCAACCCACTCCGCGCTCCCACTCGCACGCGCGCTGCGGCTCTCCGGCCGGGCCTCACCGTTTGGTTCGGTCCGGAATAGCCAAGTCCTCTCGTTTACACTCCTCAGCACGAACTGGCGTCGGTTAGTCCCGCGCCCCACGCTGCCAGTCAACACGCTGCCGCCTACTGATGCCGAAAACAGCTTCTAGGAACGCGCCATGTTCCGCGTCGCAACTCGCCACGTCACGGGCGCGCTAATATTACGTCAAGGCTTCCTGAAGCACGTGGGGCGGGCAAAGGAAGCAGACCATAGGCTAATGGCGAGGAGAGGAGGCGGGGTTTCCTGTTCGAACCCAAAGGCGCCCGGTATCTAAATCAGTGGTGTGCGCTTGCGCGTTTTTATAAAAACCTGGAGCCTTCTTTACCAAGATCTGTAACCATGGCAACCGTGGATCATCGTCAAGCCAGCCCCGGGAAAATCAATCCTCTCCTGAGCTGACGGAAACTGAACTCAGAACCAGTTTATCCTCATTGTTCTAGATATTAATGGCTTGTTTTACAGTTTTCTCACAGCAGAGATGAACAGAATCCTCACTCAACTCGATCCACCGTGTGGATTTCTTTTAAATTTTTGAACTCCTGGATTTAGTACTCCAAAGAATGTAAATATTTATTTTTACTTTTTTATTATCATGCATTAGTTGTATAAGGGGGGGGCTACATTATAACACTTCCACACACGGATATGATGTATAAAAAAACTCTCTCTGTCTCTGTCTCTCTCCTCTCTCTCTCTCTCTCTCTCTATCTCTCTCTCTTTCTCTTTCTCTCCACCTCCCTTCCTCTCCCTCTTCCCATCACAGTGCCCCCCTCCTTCCCAAAAGTTTCAACAGGTCTCAGTGTTCTGTTTTCCTAGACGCAACTTTCAACCACCTCCTTCATTAGCCATCCCCCTCTCTCAGTGGCATCCCAACACACTGGATGAAGCCTGCCCCACTTTCTTGTCATTCAATTTTTCCTTTTGGGGTCCTGTCCCTCAGATTTTTTGCTCAAGGCTGCCACTCTGCCACAGCTCCACTTCTGGCTTTTTACTGGTTAATTGGAGATTAGTCTTACAGACTTTCCTACCATGAATGGTTTTGAACCATGATCCTCTGATCTCAAAACTGCTGAATAGCTAGAATTATGGGCATGAGCCACCAGCACCTGGCTCATCACAATAGTGTTTATAAGTGAATATTTTTATCGGAGAGAGAAAAGTATAACCATGAAATTAAAAGTCAATATGTGTGTAAGGAATCAGGAATGTTAGAGGTTTGTGGACGTTAGAAATGCCAAGGAATCATTCTTTTCTATAGTCTCTGGAAGTAACTCAGCCCTGAACATAATTTTGAGCTTTGTCTCAAAATCCAGAGATAATAAATTTATGTTGTTTCAAATCACTCACTTGTTAAAGCCGAAAGAGAAAACGAATATATGCCCAAATTGTAGTCTAATTCGTTACACATAATTTTACTATTACAACTTGTGTAAAATTAGGTCTTGGACTGCTCAGATTTACAATAGACCTCATTAGATGTTTATAAATTAAATTGTACCGAGTTTACCACATACAAGATTAGGAAATTGTATCTTTAAGAAATGATTTTGCCGGGCGCAGGTGGCTCACGCCTGTAATCTTAGCTACTCAGGAGGCTGAGATCTGATGATCGCGGTTCAAAAACAGCCCGGGTAGGAAAGTCTGTGAGACTCTTATCTACAGTTAACCGTAAGTGGCCCTGTGGCTCAAGTGGTAGAGCGCTAACCTTGAGCTAAAGAGCTGAGGGACAGCGCCTAGAACCCAAGAGTTCAAGCCACACGACCGACAAAAAAAAAAGATTTCATATGTCCTTGCAAATATAACTCATACCTGACCTGATTAAAAAAACAAAATTTGAAACAACATGGATGTCTTCTGTAAGGACTGATCATATACATTACTATATAGTCATACAATACATACACAATAGTAGTTAATTAGCTGGAAACTACAATTCCCGGCGGTCATCGGGCTCCAACGTGGGCGGTGCCCAGAGCGTGAGTGGGCGGGGACTGGCCTCGCCTCTGCCCCTAGCAGCGCTGGGCGGCGTTGGCCTTGCGGGGTTCTAGTTTCCACGTGGTGCGGTGAGGGCGGCTAGGCCCACCTCGGTGCCCTTAGACACCCTGGCCCTCGGGGCCCGCTTCCCGCCGAGATGCCGAAGGTGAAGTCGGGTGCGAGCGGCCGTCGTCGTGCACGGCAGGAGCAGCGCGGAGAGCTGAAGCGGGCCGGAGGTATGGCCGGCCGGGGATGGGGAGGTGGGGGAGTGAGCTGGAGTTCGTCCGGGCTTCCGGGGCCCTGAGCCGGGACGCTTTCTGACCCAGGAGGCGCGGCTGGAGGGGTGCGCTTGTATCTGCTCGTTGGCCCCGGCCTGGAGCAGGACGTCTGATGGCCTGATCGGCGCCGAAACCGGCCCCCTTCCCATCCTGCTTCTCCTCCCGGACGGCCTTGGTATTTCATTGGTAGCTGGGAAGTCAAGCAGTTTCGTGTTTTCTTCCAGGACTCCTGTTCAACACGGGGATTGGACAGCACATTTTGAAAAATCCTCTGATTGTTAACAGCATTATCGATAAGGTGGGTGTGGGAGAAGACAGGGGAGAAGCTGTTGGCTTACTACTTGTATCCATTTTTCGACAGTTGTATAGCCGAATTCTACAAGTTAATCTTACTCTTAAAGAATACTTCATCCACCAGGCAGCAGCCTTCACAAGCAAGGGATCTTCGCCACTGATTGTGTCCCTCAGCCTCAGGTGACCCAGAGTTAGTTTGCGGTCTTGGTGTGCTGGTCAGTGGCAGAGAGGGGAGACCACGCTTTTGGGCCCCAAAGTGAGTGACCAACCTGTAAATGAGCGTCCTGAGAAGACAGCTAAATCAAAGTCAGTAAATCACACAATGTGCTAGCTTGGGAAGCTCCCTCAAATTTCAGCCTACCTGTCACCTCCTCAGAGGAGATACCCCCATCTGAAGTATTAACCTACGGTCTCCTACCTTAAGTGTCCAACATTAATCATAAATATTTCGTGTGTGTGTGTGTGTGTGTGTGTGTGTGTGTGCGCGCGTGCGTGCGTGCGTGTGCGTGTGCGTGCGTGTGTGCGTGCGTGCGTGTGTGTGGGCGTGCCCGTGCGTGATCCTCCCGTGCTGTCACCCTGAAACATAGGATCATAAGAGCAGGTCTTGCTTGCATTGTGTATCTTGTTTAATGGAATATACTGAGAGGCTATGGCAGTTTTTATCACCTCAGATGTGCTTAACAAATACTTATTTAGTTTTTAGTTTGGGTGTAGTAGTAAACACTTGTAATCCCAGGCATAAGATTGCCAGTTTGAGGCCATCCTGGGCTACATAGTAAATCTGAGCCATAATAATGAGTGCTCTGAAAATAGTTATGGAGTGAGATAACAGTTGCCTACAGTATATTATATGCTTCATTCTGTAGACCTAGATTTCCTGTGACTCAAAAATCCTGTGTCTTTCTCTGTATTGTCCTCTGTCCGGACTTTTTTACTTGTTCAGTCCCAGATTATTGTTCTTCCAATCACTTTCTAAAGTACCATGTTGGTGTTATTTTTCATTTATTCCAGAATAAATAAATAAATAAAATAAAATAAAAACTAATGTGTGCCTAAACCACACATTAGTTGGTTCCTCAGGAAAACATATAAATTATTTCAAGTATTTCTCCTATATAGATTATTCATAACTCTTTTATTATGGATGATTGAGTGCTAGGATATAAAGCAAAGTTCATTTCCAATATACTGTCTTGTGGGTATCATTGTTGCAATGGGTCATCCTGTGTCCTTGTTTCAGCGTTTTGTTATTCCCCTTCTCCTCCCCAAATTAGATAAGATGCAGGGTACCAAAATCAAGTACAGTGACAATAGGGGATATATCATAGGGGAAAGAACATAGAAAGGAAACAAAAAAATCACATAGTACATTAAAAAAAACAACAACATAAAAAGACCTCTGTGTCCATATCTTGGAGTTTGTTTTACTTGGCATTAACTTATATGGTCACATGTACATAGCTTTTGAGCTTTTCTGCTCATCTGATGAAATTATCCTAGATGTATACTAATTATTACAAATGAGGGAAACCATGAGACCTTTATTTCTTTGGGTCTGGCTTACTTCACTTAATACAATTTTTTCCAAGTCTCCACTTCCTAACAAATGGGGCAGTGTCATTCTTTCTGGTGGAAGCATAGAATTCCAGAGAGAGTGTGTGTGTGTGTGTGTGTGTGTGTGTGTGTGTGTGTGTGTGTGTGTGTGTGTGTGTGTGTGTGTGTGTGTGTAAGCATAGAAGCATAGAATTCCAGAGTGTGTGTGTGTGTTTGTGTGTGTGTGTGTGTGTGTGTGTGTAAGCATAGAATTCCAGAGTGTGTGTGTGTGTGTGTGTGTGTAAGCATAGAATTCCTGTGTGTGTGTGTACCACATTTTCTTGATCCATTCATCTACTGAGGGGCATCTATTCCAGTGTGTGTGTGTGTGTGTGTGTGTACCACATTTTCTTGATCCGTTCATCTACTGAGGGGCATCTGGGTTGGTTCCATATCTTAGCTATGGTAAATAATGCTGGGATAAACATAGTTGTACTGGTAGCTTTAGTATGGCCTTGCTTGTGATTGTTTGGGTAAATGCCCAAAAGTGGGTTTGGGTCATAGGGGGAGCTCTGTGTAGTCGTTTGAAGAACCTCCATACTTCTTTCCAGAGTGGTTGAACAAGTTAACATTCCCACCAATAATACAGTAGGGTTCCCTTTTGGCCATATCTCCTCCAGCATCTGTTGTTATTAGAGTTCTTGATTATAGCCATTCTAACTGGGTGATGTGGAATCTCAATGTTGTTTTGATTTCCATTTCTTTTATGGCTTATGGCTAGGGAGGTTGAGCATTTCTTCATGTGTCTATTGGCCATCCTTGTTTCCTCTTCAGAAAAGTCTCTAAATCTTTCGCCCACCTATTAATCGGGCGGTTGTGTCTTTGAGAATTTTTTTTTTTTGGAGGATTTAAAATTTTGAATTCTTAGTATATTTTAGTTATGAGGTCTTTGTCATTGTATAGCTAATGAAGATCTTCCATAGGCTTTCTATTCATCTTATGAGCTATTTCCTTTGCAATGCAGAAACTCTGCAGTTTCATGCAGTCCAATTTGTTCAACCTTTCTTTGGTTTGTTGTGTTTCTGAGTCTTTATTAAGAAAATTGTGGCCTGTGCCAAGGAGCCCTAGAGTTTCTCCTATTCCTTCCTGTAATGTTTTTAGGGTATTTGCTTTTACTTTGAGGTCTTTGATCCATTTGGAATTGATTCTGGTGTAGAGTTACTAATTACTTTTAAGATAAGGAAAGTAATGTTCTGGAGCTTTACACAGTACAAAGAATCTTATGTAGTTACAGTATTGACAGCTGCATGTTTACATGCTCCCAGTTTGGGGTTCAGTTTCTTGTCATCTTCATTTCTGAAACTACATAGTTTGAGAAATCTTGGTCTAGTATAGTAAGAAGATTTTCAGGCAAATACATCATATGCAGTCCTCTCTCATTTCAACTGTTGATAGGAACAGAATTTGTAACTTAATAGCTATTGAATAATTTCCAAGGTAGAAAGCAGGAAGCCAGTCATCATAGCAGAAACATTTATATGTGCTTTTTGTGTGTGTGTGTGTGTGGATCCTGGGATTTGAACTCAGAGCCTGTCCACTGTCCCTGAGCCTCTTTGTGCTTAAGGCTAATAGTCTTCCACTTGAACCACAGCACCACTTCTAGCTATTTCTGAGTAGTTTATTGGAGATTAGAGTCTCATCGATTTAACTGCCCAGGCTGACTTTGAACCAGGTTTCTCAGATCTCAGTCTCCTGAGTAGCTTGGATTACAGGTATAAGCCAGTGCCTAGGAAAATCTCTCTTTTTAAAAAAAAAAAAAAAAAAATCCTATGTTGGCCTTTAACTAGAGATCCTCTGCCTCTATCTTCTTAGTTCTGATATAGTGAGGTCTCTTAAATAAGCATTGATGATCAAAGATGTTTAGGTGTAAACTATGTTCAGATGCACCAAGCACTCACTCAGAGAGGATTGTGCTTTGCTTTTAGGCTGCTCTAAGACCAACAGACGTGGTGCTGGAAGTTGGGCCTGGAACTGGCAACATGACCGTAAAGTTATTAGAAAAGGCAAAAAAGGTAAAAAGAAGATTTCATGTTTAGGTGTCAGAATTGACTATAAAGAAGCTCAATTGGTCCAAATACAAATCTGTTTAAATTCATTGCTATTAGTAAATAATTCTTGATGTCTTAATAGAATTTTGATCTTTGAAAATAGGAGATATATTAGGAGAACAAACTGCACTGGATATATTAACAGGGAGTATAATGTAGGAATTGGTCACAGACTTGTTCGAGGAAAGAACAATATGGGGGCACCAAGATAACCCAAAATGAATTGCAAAGAACAGCTAATTACTTCTAGGCCTAGAGGAACAAAAAAAGAAGTTTAACTTACTGTAAACCAGAACTTTTTTGTTTTAATTTTGAAGGGTGCCTGGGTTTAGACTGAATATTGTATTGGTTAGACAAGCACCCATTTAAATCTCCACAAGTCTTTTTTGCTTCCAATGTTTTTTTCCCCTGGTCCTGTGTCATGAACTTAGGGCCTGGGCACAGTCCTTAAGCTTCTCTTGCTCAAGTGCTCTACCACTTGAGTCACAATTCTACTTGTGGCTTTTTGGTAATTTATTAGAGTCTCAGACTCTCCTGTCTGGGCTGGCTTCGAACTGTAATCCTCATATCTCAGCCTCCTGAGTAGCTAGGATTACAGGCATGAGCCACCAGCACCCAACTGCTTCCATTTTTTTTTTTCCAGTTGTGCTTTTTGCTTGGGGCTTGCCTCAGGTTTCCATCCCACATATGCCTCCTGCATAGCTAGGATTACATGGAACTGTTGCTTTGTACTTGGTGGAAGCAGATAACATTTTATTTTTTTGTCGGTTTTGGGGCATGAATTCTGGGCCTGGGCACTGTCCCCTCAGCTCTTCAGCTCAAGGCTAGGGCTCTACCACTTGAGCTACAGCGCTACTTCCGGCTTTTTCTGCTTATGTGGTCCTGCGGAATTGAACCCAGGGCCTCATGCATGCAAGGCAAGCACTCTACCACTGAGCCACTTTCCCAGCCCAGCAGATAACATTTTAAAGAGCTTGTTTGAAGACTGTTAAATGAAAATAATATTTAGAGTTTTGTGGGAATGGAGTTCAAGGAAATCAGTAAGGATTAGAGAAATGTTAAGGACTAGCCACAGGAAGCAAGTACTCTCTGAAATCTTAGGAGAAAGAGGAGAGAACTTTGTTGCCAGAACCCAGGGGAAATGGAGTTATTGAGGAGGAGCCATTCATAATAGAGTGTATTTACCACCAAAACTTCTACAAGGCATGGTCAGTCATTAGGAAATAAATGCCTGGCCTTTCCATTATAGATACTTAATAATGCTGGTGTCTCGCCCTGTCCCTACAGTGGTGCTGGGGCTTGGACTTAGGGCCCTCCATGTATTATGCAAATCCTTTATCATTGAACCACACCCTCCAACCACTTACTGATGCTTTTTTTCCCCAAAAGCGAAAGAGTAAGGAAGCTGTACTACTTTACCTTCAAGGCTCAGAAAAGATAAGAGAATGGATCTGGGAGCCAACTAGAATAAGCAGCCTATGGCTCTATCCTGTAGACAGTGACTGACTGGAAATCTGAAGCCTCCACTTATACCGCAATGAGATTGTAATGTCAGCCTTGTCCAGTGTCCACTGACATTTACTTGATTTGTCTGTACCTTGCGTACTGGAGCTCAGTATCAGAAAAGTGATACTTCATCCTAGGAGTAGTTGCCTGTGCGTCCCTGTCTTAAGAACATTGACTATGATAGATCTTGTTTACTTTCACATGTTCAGTTATGTAGCCTGAGGAGAGAAGAACTATCCTGTTAACTATTTATTTGCGTAGAATTCTCAATAATCTTGTTTGCTTTCTGAGTAGTACAAAATACAAACTGGAGAGATAAGTGAGGGTAGAATTGGAAAAGTATGAGTTACTATTTGCATAATAAGAAAAGATTTAGCCCGTGCTCGTGCTGGTGGCTCACGCCTGTAATCCTAGCTACTCAGGAGGCTGAGATCTGAGAATTGCAGTTCAAAGCCAGCCCAGGCAGGGGAGACCGTGAGACTCCTATCTCCAATAAACCACCAGAAAACTGGAAGTGGCGCTGTAGCTCAAGTGGTAGAGTGCTCGCCTTGAGCTGAAGAGCTGAGGGACAGCGCCCAGGCCCAGAGTTCAAGCCCCACGACCGACAAAAAAAAAAAAAAAAGAAAAGATTTATACTCGATAAATAAAAAAACTTTTTTGCTATTTGTTTAGGTAGTTGCCTGTGAACTTGACCCAAGACTAGTAGCTGAACTTCACAAAAGAGTTCAGGGCACGTAAGTATAGGTAATGAAATTAAAGTACATGTTAGTATGATATTTAGTACATTGTAACTAAATATCTTTTCTTACCTTCAGACCTTTGGCTAGCAAACTTCAAGTGCTGGTGGGTGATGTGCTGAAATCTGATTTGCCATTCTTTGATGCATGTGTTGCAAATTTGCCTTATCAGGTATGTTCTCAGCCTGTCAGAAACAACTTAAGTTTATCTCTCAGTGCCCGTCCTCAAAGTAACTAGTGGTTCTCTTACAGATTTCTTCTCCTTTTGTCTTCAAGTTGTTGCTGCACCGACCATTCTTCAGGTTCGTGACAGAAGACCAGAGTGACTGCCAAATGGTAGAAAATTGACAATTTAGGCCCGGTGAATAACCAAAAATAAAGTCATTTGAAATACTGCTAGAAAATTTTATACAAAAATATTGATTTGTATGGAAGTCTCTACAGATTTACAGAGGTGTGTGTGTGCCCATGTGCGCATGCACATGTGCATGCATGCATGCATGCGATGTACTTACATACCTTTCCATACTTGCTAGTTCTCTGCCACTTATTAGCCTAGAACAGGCTTTTTATCCTATGTCTAGATAATTGCAGCTGGTCTCTAGTATGGAATACTAGTATACTAATATAGTATACTAGTAACTCAAACTTCAAGTCAAATATCCCCTTAGTGGTTATAAAATAAATTAAGGGCATCATGACCATTTTTTTCTTCTTTTTTCTAAAGTTACTAGAATAGGCTATGGAGGGCATTGCATGGTCTAGGTGACTGTATCTCATGGTTTTGTTTGAGGTATGTAAACATATTTATGACTTTTTTGCATTGTCCATACATTTTTTTGTCACACTGGAAGTTTGAACTAAGGACTTTGAGTATACCCTATTTGCTTGCTTGGTGCTTTACCACTTGGGCCTAGTGTCCAGTCATGCTTTTTGCCAGTTATGTTAAAGATGGAGTCTAGGAGACTTTTCTGTCTGAGCTATCTTTGAATAATGCTTCTCCAGATCTCTGCCTAAGTAGCTAGGATGATAGACCTGAGGCACCAACTTAAAAACTATTTTTTTCTACCAGTACTGGGGCTTGAATTCAGTGCCTCCACCCTCACTTAGCTATTTTGCTCAAAGCCTTTTCCGCTTGAGACACACTTTGACTTTTTGCTGGGTAATTGGAGATAGTTGCATGGACTTACCCAGCCTGGGCTGGCTCAAACCACAATCTCCAGATCTCAGCGTGTGACATTTCTTAATGTGACTCATTGTCAACAAGTGGTAGATTAAAATGCAGCAGTAGTACTCACTAGACACGGCTTTGAAAATGAACTTGTGGGTGAAGATGAGAGGGAAAAACTGAGAGGGCAAGGGAAGGAGTAACATTGGGTAACATTGTCAAAAAGAGAAACATACCCTTTACCTGACTTATATAACTTTATCCCCTTTGAACATCACCTATATAATAGCAATTTTAAAACATTTTAATTGTAAGTTAGTGTAGTGGGCTCATACTTGTAATCCCAGCCACATAGGAGACAGATCAGGAAGATCCGTTCGTGAGATGCCAAAGAGAATTGTTGCCTTTGACTGCAGTCTGAGTTCAGTTCCAGGCATAAATATTAGATCCTTTGTAAAAGTAATTGAAACAAAAAAAGATTGCGGGTGTGGCTTCAGGGGTACAGTGCCTGCCTAGCAAGCATGGGGTCCTTAGTTTAAACTTCAGTACTGAAAAAAAAAAAGTTAACGGAAGTACAATTTTAAAAGATGCACTTGTCTTGTAGACTCAAACATTCTCCACATTGCTTGCTGAAGAACAAATTCACATTGTTTAAACTGTTAAGCCATGGGCACCCAGAACGTCACCTGTCCTTCCAGCCTTACTTTTTTGCTACTCCACAGGTATAATTCTGCTACAGACTCAACTTTCTAGTTTTTGCAGAAGTGTTAATGGCCTAGGGTAGCTCTGAAGTACTCATCAGTGAGAACACACCATATTCCTCAGGGCTGACAGATGCAGCTATTATAAAACAAAAGCAGCCATCTGATTTTGTGGTAGTACAATAAAGCAAAGCCTAAACTAGTTAACATTCACCACTATTTCCCTCACATTATAATGATATATAGTAAAAATACACTTTAAATGACTATTTTCTTATTCCTTCCTGCTTGCTTTCCAGATGTGCCATACTTATGTTTCAAAGAGAATTTGCTCTCAGACTGGTTGCTAAACCTGGAGATAAGTTATACTGCAGACTCTCAATTAATACACAGCTGTTAGCCCGTGTAGACCATTTAATGAAAGTAAGTGATTTTTATTATTGAAATAATGTAGCTTAAGTCATCCTTAAGCAACTAGCTTTGCATTCTGTGAGGCAAGTATCTTTGATGACTATTTAAAGTTGCCTTTGGAAGGATAAGACATTTTTTGATTAACAGGTTGGGAAGAATAACTTCAGACCACCACCTAAGGTGGAATCCAGTGTTGTGAGGATAGAACCTAAGAATCCACCACCACCCATCAATTTTCAGGTGAGGATAAAATTCTAGGTCCTTTAATAATAAAGGGAAGAAAAGGCCACCTAGTGATGTGTCTTCAGCAACAGCCATTTCCTACAAAACGTAAATTGTGAAAATATATCCTTGTGATGGAATAGAGGGAACAGTTTGTTGGAAGATAGGTAAGAAGGCCATAAATACAAAGAAAGTGTAAAAGGCAAAGCAAAACAGTTAAAATGCAGTTGCTTTTTGTTTTGTAGCTACAAAAGCTTGTTTATATGAATAAAACTTAGAACACAAGGTAAAATGCAATGCAAGATGCCTGTTTTGAGTAATATTATAGTACCTTTGTTTTTTTGTCATCCTTGTGATGAACCATAAGTCCTTCAAGTTCCACTGAGCTATACCTCCAGCCTGTGAGGGATGTTTTTTTGTTTGTTTTTGTTTTTTTGTTTTTTGGTGGGGAACACGGTGTGTGCACACGCACACACATGCATGGATATGTGCCAATATAGTGCTTGAACTTAGCCTGAGTGTGTGGGAATACTTTATGTATAGGCTGGTCCTGGGGCTTGAACTCATGGCCTGGGTGCTGCCCCTGAACTTTTTTGCTCAAAGCTAGCACTCTTATCACTTAAGCCATACTCCTTCTAGGGTTTTTTTTGATACTTAATTGGAGATAGTCTCAAGGACTTTATTGCCTAGCCTGTGTTTGAACCACATTCCTCAGCTCTCATCCCTTTCAGTAGTTAGGATGGCAGGAATACTTTGAAATACCACTTTTTGTTTTTGTGAAACAAAATCTTTTAAGAAATCAAGACCACTTGCAGTCTTGATGTAAAACCATGATAGTCCTGTTATTATGGAAACTGTGAGATGAATGGAAGATGGTTTGTGAATTCTCACAAAGTCAGTCATGCTCACAAACTGTATCCTAATCTTGCCTCCTTTACATCTTACTTTTGAAAGTGATACTTAAATGTCATAACCTTAGTTTGTTCTTACATTTTACAGTTTTAGTTTTTTCAAATTTTTAAAAAGGCAAAAAATATAAGGAGGTGCATAAACGTACAGAAATCCAATATACGTCTTATTTTTGCATATGTGCGAGTTAGATCAAGGATTAGGCCATTTTCATTACTCCAAATATTTTCCTCAGTTTTTATATATTAAAAGATAGTACCTTGGGCTAGGAAGGTGGCTCAGTGGTAGAGTGCTTCCCTTGCATGCATGAGGCCCTGGGTTCGATTCCTCAGCACCACATAAGCAGGAAAAAAAAAGCCGGAAGTGGCGCTGTGGCTCAAGTGGTAGAGCGCTAGCCTTGAGCTGAAGAGCTGAGGGATAGCGACCAGGCTCAGAGTTCAGGCCCATGACTGGACCCAAAAAAAAAAAAAAGATAGTACTTTGCAGGCATAAGTAAAATTGGTATTTTCAAGAACATATCCACTTGTATTTCAGGAATGGGATGGCCTAGTAAGGATCACCTTCGTTAGGAAAAACAAGACACTGTCTGCTGCATTTAAGTAAGTATTCTAACTTCTTTCTTTTCTGTGTAATTATCTTTATACAAAAGGATTTCAGTTGAACATATCAGTTTGTAAGTATAGTGTACCTTGTCCCATGTCAGTCATTCTCTTCCCAGCTCCCCCAACCTCACCCATTTCTGAGTGTACTAATTTCTAATGTATAAAGGGTCAGCATCTCACATACCATACTATAATTGATACTTTTCCTGAAAAGTATCAATGTTCCCCTAAAGCATATTCCTTTCCAGAGAAATTTTACTTGCTAAATTTGTACTTTGAAGGGCCAAAGAATTTAATTTAGAAAGGTCCTAGACTCAGGAGTCTGATCATGGTTGTTTTTGTAAATCAGGATTAAGCCCCAATGTCCTACGACACATATCTCTGATCATAAATGCTTCTCAAACTTGTGAAGGATTTGTGCCCTTATATTAACTTGGAAATGTGGAAAAACGTATCTTTGATAATAAACTCCTTTCAAACTTGTGAAGGATTTGTGTCCTTTTATTAACTTGGAAATGTGGAAAAACATCTCTGATAAACTCCTTTCAAACTTGTGAAGGATTTGTGCCCGTTTATTAACTTGGAAATGTAACACTACTTGAAATCCACAGGTAAAAAGAAGCAAGATGTACAAGTATTGAAGTTTTGTCTTCTTGTTTTAAATAAATGGAATGTTTTGTGAAGAGCCTAACACCACCATTACAGCTTCTCTTTAGAATTTACAAAGGCAGGCTAGAGGATAGTACTATATGCCTAATATACCCAGCTACTCGGGAATCTGAGGCAGGAAAATCATTGGAGCCATTCATAGACAACATAGTGAGAACCTGTCTTTAAAAAAAAAGAAGCAACAAACAATACAGCATGTGGAATTTGATTAGATCCTGTTCTTTAAGAAAACAATTTAAAAGATGTTTATCAAAACTTTTCTAAGTAGTACTTGTTTTCTAAGTTTAAATATTCAGTGCTTTAGAAAATTCCTTTAATTTCACTAAATGAAACAAGAGTTTTGTTTAAATTGAAACAATGATGTAAAATTATGTCTGATCTGATTTTGGAATACTTTTATCACTTCCTTCTAGATCCAGTGCAGTCCAACAGCTATTGGAAAAAAACTACAGAATTCACTGTTCACTCCATAATATTGTAAGTAGAATTTGTTGTTGTTAGTGGTATTTTTTTAGAATTTCATGTTTCTGACATTGTTACTATCTTAGCAAGAATTACATTTAACCAAGTTGAAATTTCTGCAAAGTTGATATGTAACCTGCTCAACTTAAAATAATAGTGTATGATTTGCTATCTCTAAAATCATGATCTTCCCTTGTTTCTTGCTCGTGTAACAATCACAAGTTTTATTAAGGGTTTACTTTCGTGTAACAGGATTATAAAGTAGGGAGATATGGAAAAAAAGAAATGTTTCCTACTCCCCATGAAGGAAATGGGAGTTACAAAGTTACTGTTTCCTTTATACCTTTATCAGAATAAAGCATGGAGTGAGCCTTATGTCTCCACAATTTCCTTTAAAGAATTAGTATGCCAGTGTTTATGAACACATGCAGATATAGATGGCATCTTTTTTTTTTTTTTGTCGGTCGTGGGGCTTGAACTCTGGGCCTGGGCACTGTCCCTCACCTCTTCAGCTCAAGGCGAGTGCTCTACCGCTTGAGCCACTTCGTTTTCTAGTGATTTATTGGAGATACCGTGATCCTCAGATCTCAGCCTCCTGAGTAGCTAGGATTACAGGCATGAGCCACCAGCACCAGCTAGATGGCATTTTTTAATGTTTTAGCTCCTTCAGTTTACAAAAGCAAAGAAAAAGTCCTTTGTATTTTTTTATGGCTCACATCTAGTATGATTTAACATATTACCTCTATTCTTTCTATAATCAGCCAAAATCATTAAATATTGGCCTAAGCAGAAAAATTACTAAACTTAAGAAAAATCTTTGGGCACTGGTGGCTCATCCCTATAATTCATTCCTGTAATCTTTCTCAGGAAGCTGAGATATGGGGGTCTTGGTTCAAAACCAGCCAGAGAAGGAATGTCTGTGAGACCATTATCTCCAGTAACTGCCCGGGGGAGAGGGGGAGGGAGGCCAAAGTGGAGCAGTGGCTCAAGTAGAGCTTGAGTAAACAAGCTTGAAAGAGTAGCCTTGAGTAAAAACCAAGTCCAAGCTCAACCCCTAGGACTGGCAAAAAAGAAAAACGAGCAGGGCATCAGGGGCTCACACCTGTACTACTACTTGGGCTGAGATCTGAGGGTCATGGTTCGAAACCAGCTGAGGCAGTAAAATCCATGAGACTCATAGCCTATAAATTCCTCAAAGCCGGAAGTGGCGTTGTGCAAAAGAAGCTCAGAGACAATGCCCAGGCCCAGATGGTTCAAGCCCCTGGTCTAGCAAAAAAGAATCTTTGGGATGATCATCTATCTCAGCATAAACAAAGTGAGTCTTTAAAATCTGAAGGGAAGTAGGGAGTATCAGATGAAACAAGATGAAAATGAATCATTGAGGCTGGCTGTTCATGGGATTTTCTTATAGGATGTTTTTACTTTTGAGTATGTTTCAAACTTCTTACAATTGGAAAAAAATTACATTTTAGGGATGAATTGATTTTTAGAGTATTCTGCTTTAAAAGGCAGAAACCACATTGTGAATTTGAAAACTTTCAAAAACAACTGAAATGTGAAAATATTGTGAAAAATATAAAAATTTACCTGAAGAGAAACTTCTTTGGGGAAAAGACATGAATTGGGACTCTGGTTACATAAGATTGTGGAAGACATGAATCAGCTGTAAAACAATTATTTCTTAAGGTTACATAAAATTGTGGCCAGAAAAAGTGAGTTTTGAAAGGATAACAGGTGCACTTAGTTTACAACTTAATTTTACTTGTGATGTCAAACTATTTCAGAATTTTAAAAATGGAAAAGGGCAATGTATGTGATTACTTAGTCAGGGTACCTCAGCCATTTGAGATCCAAGCCTTATCTAAACTGTTAAGCTTTCTCAGCAATAATTAAGATAGATTAAAAATGACTATACTGAACTAAAAAAATAAAAAGAGCCAAGGTAACTTCATTAAAGATATGTTGTTCATTTATTCTGAATCTTATTTGATAGATAATACCGGAAGATTTCAGCATAGCAGATAAAATACAGCAAATCCTAACCAGCACAGGTTTTAGTGACAAACGGGCCCGTTCCATGGATATAGATGACTTTATCAAGTAAGTACATTTTTGTCTTCCTATTTACATATCTACTGTGATACCTTCAGATAAGAGGTGTAAGGTGCTACTTGAGAGGATTATTGCATAGCACTTCCATGGCATGGAATAATATTTGGTGCAGAAAATGGAGGCTAGTTAGCTGCAGCAGAATGAACATTTTTCTTTAAAGTACAGTAGTAAAGAACAGTCAGAGCCATAGATTGCCTATTAATTTGTGTTCTCATGTGTTTCCTCCCTTTTCTCCCTAACCCCCATTCATTCATATCTTTAAAGTAGCCTCATAAGGTACAGCTTGTACTCTTAACCTGAACCACATTTCTAGTCCTCATTAAATATATCGTAAGCATGAAATTTAATTTGTAATATGCTTGACTATTTTGTGATAGTTTTGTAACCTGAGGGAAGGTATACTTTTTGGGGGTGGGGGAGTACTAGCAATTGAATTTGAGGATTTGTTGTTCTTAAGCAGCTGCACTATTACTGGAGCCATACCTGCAGCCCTTTTTGTTCTGGTTTTCTTACCACAGGCTCTCATTTTTTACCTGGGCTGGCCTAAACAGTAACCTTATTCATACTTCCTGATACAGCTTGTATGTACACCTGCCCATACAAGCCTTTACTGTTAATATTAAGCTTGAAATTTTTTTTCTCTTTAAACTGTATCCTGTTGCAGCCTCAAGAGCTAGGATTACTGGTGTGAGCCACTGGTACCCATGGTACCCAGCATATTCTACAGATCTTGAGAAGGTGTCATCTGTGCAATTTAGACTAAATTTGCTTTCTTTACTAAGCCAAGTACTATGAAAATAGGCTTCAGTTATTACTGGAATGTTACCTTTTTTTTTTTTCTTGATCAGTCCTGGGGCTTGAACTCTGGGCTTGGGCACTGTCCCTGTGCTCTTCAGCTCAAGGCGAGCACTCTACCACTTGAACCACAGCGCCACTTCGGTTTTCTGAGTGGTTTATTGGAGATAAATCTCACACTTTCCTATCCCGGCTGGCTTTGAACCGTGATCCTCAGATCTCAGCCTCCTGAGTAGCTAGGATTACAGGCATGAGCCACAGGCACCCGGCAACTTGTACCGTTTTTTGCTCATGAAAAAGTTCTTTAGCCAGTTTTAAAGCATCTGTGTTCTAAGAACTTAACACTTCTGGCCCTCCTCCGGTAAAGCAGCCTGAAAATTATTTCAGGTCTAAAGGGAAGTATTTATTCTTACTACATTTCCTCAGAGTAGTTTGGTGACATGTCAGTAGGTATGAGGCCTGACCAAATTAAAGATAATTTCATTCAAGCCCACTGCCTAGGCTATGACAAAGCGGATACCAGCATGACTTCATTTTAGCTAAGATATATCTTATGAATGTATTTGGAAAATAGGATTTCTTTAATTGTGTTAGGTGAGTTCTTGAGTATACTAACATATCTTTATATTAGGATTGACAGCACAAGTCTTTACGTGACACAAATTAGCTTTTCAATACCAACCCCTCTTGGCTTTTTCTTCCAGATTGCTACATGGATTCAATTCAGAAGGTATCCACTTTTCATAGCTACTTGGAAAACTTCTTGATGAAACTACTAAGTACTCCACTGCACTGGGCTTAAGTGCTTTTCATTTAAAATCACTGTTGTATCACTGATTATTCTGCATATTTTAAGGCAGTCAGCTGTATCAAGTTCTTTTGGTTTTGAGTATACTGCACATATCCCAAGCTCAAGAGCCGCAGATACGCACAATCAATGTTTCATACAGTTCATCATATAAAGATATTACCTTCTATTTACTGTTTATATACTATGAGTCCCTCTTATATACTTTGAGTCCCTCTTTAGGCCTTCCACTCATTCCCTTACATTAAAATAGGTTCAAATAACCATATATTCCTGTATCATTTCTTACATGTACAATAAAAATTTTTAATGTTTTTTGTTCTCGTTTTCCCCAGTAGTTTCTTGATTGCTTCCCTCTTCATCTGTCCTGTAAGAGCTCAGACTACCTTGAGGGCTGTGGGAAAGCCCTGCTGCCATCGCGTGACGTGTCACTCATGCTGATTATGATCTCTTACATATAACATGAACAAAACTAAAATGAAGTTGACTAATGACATATGTCCTTTCTTGGGGAAACTCATTTGCTAATTAGAAAAGTTTCAAAGGGTTTTGCAAGACAATTAGGTTTTTCAGCAATTTTTCTCAGCTTGAGTTCTCTGATATTTATAACTTCTGGATAATTAAAATTTCCAGTACAGATGCTTATTTAGTAAGTGTCAACTTTTATTAGCTACTACATTTAAATAAATATACTACTACATGCTGAATGCACTATTTCATTTATATAAGAAAATTAAAATATCTTCATTGGTGGTATCTTCACATAACTTTCTTTATACCTAAAGCTTAATATAGGGATATTTCCAATTACTTTAGCAAAAGTATACAGAGTAAAGTTAAAAAGGAAGATGCTGTTTGCCTAAACTTTTTGCCTTTGAAATCTGGTTTCCAACTCATAGTAAATGCTAATTACTTCTTAACAGACATCAGTTTTCAAAGCTGAGAAAGTACAAAAGAATGTTTTATCCATAGAATTAACTATCTTAAGGGTTTAAGATTCATTTCTACTTTGTAAGGTCATTTTCCTTTCCCCTAAAAATAAGCTTCAGTCTCTTTTCTGGCCTTCAGTTTCCCCCTATATAAAAGCTCAAGGACTATTATTACACTTCCTCTCAAGATTTTTTTCTGGTACAGATTTTTCAAATGACTGGTCTACTGTTCCACCACCATAGTCTTCAGCAGCATGCATATCTAAAACAACACCTTCCAAAGATAGTGCCCGTCAAACACAAAGCTAATCCGTTGTGCTTAAAATGAGCAATTTAACAAGTCCTTTACTACCCTTTGAAGATCTATCTCAAGAATTACCTTTTCATACAGCCTTTACAAGATCAATACAAAGTCCTCCATTCTTCCTTTTGTTTTTGCAATAAACACAAATAGAATATATCTTGACTACAAGAAAACCTGAGTTTCTTCCAAAATAAAGGTGACTGTATTGAAGTAAATTATGTAAACTCAGTCCATAGATTTTATTAATAATCATTATGAAAAATCTACATTTGTTTTAGATTTCATGTTTACAGAGCTTTTCACCATGGTATTAAGAATTCTCACAGCTACTTCTGAGTTCTTGACCAGTGAAGTAGAGAATCTGGCTCATGTGACTCTAATCATAGTTTCCCTTTGGTTTACGAATGAGCTAAGAGTTCCTTAGAGTAAATCAAAACAAGATATCCTTGGGAGACTTTGTCAATAATCAACTCCTGGACTGCATCATGGGAACCAAGGAAAACTCCTAGAGATATATTAAATTTTTAAACACAAATATTTACATGAAGAATGGCCAGTTTTCTTCCTCAGCAATTTGTAAAAATAAGTGCTACCATTTAAAGAGTAGCCTACCAGTATACTGGTAAGAATGCAGTTATTCTCACAAATAATGGTGAAACATCACACATTAGGTACCAGATGGAGTTTGGATGAGACCTGCCTTTCAAGGCAACACCAATTCTTTCTATTCTTTTCCAAGGGAGTTATATACTGCCTATACTTGGTTTAAACTAACTTCTATTACGGACTACTTTCAATGTACATTTAAATGTTCATGCATCAGAAGCCAATTTCCTTTTAACAGCACATTAAATAGGTAAATTTGGGGGTGCTAGTGAACACTTGAACTTAAATAATGGTATTGGTAAAGATCAAATTGCACTATTAGTCATTTTAATATCACACTGGCACACACACTGCATATATATGTATTATCCTAAGATAAAACTCTTCTCAGAATTTCGTTACTTTTTATTATACACCAACTAGTATATATTTTAGTTCTTTACAAAGAAAATGCTAAGAAAATTATGATCACATGTTATATGGTTTTAAAAATCATAATTCCAGATTTCTTTACATATAAGATGGAATGGTTCAGCAGCTATGTCCACTGTCACAGACTTTAGTTCCGTTCAATGATATGGCACATCCTGCAAAATTAACTAGTCACACACAAAAAAAGTCTCAAATACAGTAAAAATGTACACACAATAAAGGTAATTTACAATGACAAATAAGGAATGTAATTTATCTTGGCTGTGTTTAAGAAACTTAGGGTCAATAGCCTTGGTCAAGGCACAGAGCAAGAAGTGAGCACAGCTGTCTCTAGGAATTAGGCAAGGTATGTACAATCACAGATGAGGTATGCATGCACGCAAAGTACTTAAAACTGTTCAGTCTCGGTACGAAATTGAACTGAGTTAATAGGAAATGCTGTGGCTTCCTTCTACTCTCCACCTCTGGATCGTCCACAAACTTACTTCATCAAATAGAAAATAACGTTGGCAAAGATCTCCAAAAGTAAATCACTATATGGGTAAATGAAACAAAATACTTCACTAATCCCAATTCTTGGATGTATCTCCTGGACTAGAAGCATTTTGTAGACAAAAAATGTTTCACAAAATTGAAATGTCATTCAGGTAAAAGACAAGACATTTTCCACAGACACTGGAAATTTCAAACACTCAAATGACCCTTACAGCTGAACCACTGTTACAGCTGCAAGGGTTCTGGGGGTCCTTTAGCAGCAAATTCCAATTTAAAGGGCACGGGGTCTTTTCGGATTTATCTGCTTGCTAGCTTGTTCTTCTTCTTGTAGAGCTGCACGAAAAGATTTCACTTTATCTTGGAGAAAGAAAACAAAACGAAAGTTTTGATTTAGATGCAGTGTAGTATAAAATTATTGATTCTATTCAAAGTTAATATTCTCATTTCCTAACAGTAACGATTGTTTCCTTTGTTCATGTAGAACCTGAGAACTATATACAATGTTCAATTTTTACAATATTCAAGTTTTATTATAAGAGAAGCTGACTTTTCTAGATGTTACCACTGGTTTCTGCTAGATACCTTTTCCAGTGTTTTCTAGGATAGGTAGGAGATTCTTTACACACGTACACACGCACGCACTTGGTCTGAATCAGAACCTCTACACCCCATATATTTGTACTTAAAAAAGAACAATAACAGGTATTTCTTCTCTCAGTATTAAGAAAATCCTATTCCCCATTCTTACACCATCTTTTTTAAGCACGTGCATTTTAAAAGACAGTTTAAAATTCTAGAGCTGATGCTTGCTAATAGTTCTCAAACATATTAATCCAAATTATCTAGACAGTTAAACTTTTAGAGTGATAAATGCAATATGTAGTTAGTAATCTCTTCTAAGTTATGGGTTCTAATTCATGAAATCTAAGAAAATGGAAGTCAAAGCTGAATGCTATAATCAAGAAAAAGAATATTAGAATGTAATTTCTAGATGAAAGAAAATGTGATGAGAGAATGGGAAATTATGTTAGAAATCCTCTTGCAATATAAAAATTTCCCACTAAGGGGCTGGAAAGGTAGCTCAGTGGTAGAGTGCTTGCCTTGCATGCCTGAGGCCCTGGGTTCGATTCCTCAGCACCACATGAGCAAAAAGAAAAAAGCCGGAAGTGGTGCTGTGGCTCAAGTGGTAGAGCGCTAGCCTTGAGCTGAAGAGCTGAGGGACAGCGCCCAGGCCCAGAGTTCAGGCCCCACGACTGGACCCAAAAAAAAAAAAAAAATTTCCCACTAAATACACATCATGGGCAAGCAGATTTGTACCAAGCACATTAAAATGAAAAAAAAATTACCCCGCAGTTCAGTCAAAATATCAATTTTTTGCTCAAGAATAGCTTCAAGTTGCGTAGCATATGAATCCACATCATAGTCTACTTCTTCAGTCATCTCTAGAAGGGCCTTTTCATCCTCTAACCAGCGAATTGATTCCTAAAAATAAAAATTCAATGATCAAGTATGTCTCTGTAAAACATACCATACCAGTTTACCAATTCTGTTAAATGTAATGAAACATACATAAAATATTATCTAAAATATTAATAAGCATAAAACATTTTTACTGATAGCAAAATTGTAAAAAATCTTTCCTTAAGTTCAAACTCAATGAACAAGATGATTCATTTCTCTCTCTCTCTATTTTTTTTTGTCGGTCATGGGCTTGAGCTCTGGGCCTGGGTGCTGTCCCTCAGCTCTTCAGCTCAAGGCTAGCGCTCTACCCCTTGAGCTACACCAACACTTCTGGTTTTCTAGTGGTTTAATGGAGATAGGAGTCTCAAGGTCTTTCCTGCCCGGGCTGGCTTTGAATCGTGATCCTCAGATCTCAGCCTCCTGAGAAGCTAGGATTACAGGAGTGAGCCACCAGCACCTGGCTTCACTTCTCTTTTATTCTACCTTGGGTGACAATTTTATGGAGGGAATTAACCAACACATAAATATTAAACACTGTCACAACCTCAACAGCTGTCTCTAGAATAAGGTAAGAATGGACAAAATAAAATACTGAGCATGATGGGAACTATGGGAGCCTAGAATTTAGAAGCCACCCGGAATTAACATATCCAATGGGGTCTGCTTCAGTTTGAATATGGTTTTGTCACCGTTGAAACTCATTTTGGAATTAATTGGACAACTGACAAAAAAAAAGGGGCAGGGGACAGAAAGTTAGCTGATAGATCTTTTCATATGATGAAAAATGAAGACACTGGTCATACTTTAAGCAAACATCCTATGGGGGGAAAAAACTGCTATCGCATGTTCTACAAATACACTATATATACATAAATGCCAGCAAGTATGTTCTAAGACCTGTGTTACAGTCAGAGATTTATGGAAATTTTAGACCATAGATAGTCAAGAAATATTTTGAGGAAAGGTTATTTCAAACTTACCTGGAACACTGCCCTGTGATCTTCTACAACCTGTTCTTCCATTTCTACCATTTGGGAGACAGCTTCATGGAAAGTAAACAATTGTGGAGAAACTTCTTCTTCCTTAAAATAGAATAAATTTTGACAGCTTATTATTTAAATGTTATAAAAGGATCTTTTTGTTAGTTTTGATTCTGGAGAGTGACCCTGGGGCTGTACATGCTGCAGACATTCTGCCACTGAGCTCTTATAGTAGATTTTTCAGTGACATTTAAGTTATTATTCAAAATAATAAAGTTGGAAAGGTGAAGATTATTAAAATACACAACATGAAAAAGGCACAATGTCTTTCTACAGATCAAAATAATGTAATTCTCAGTTAAGAAAACGTTACTAGAGATAACCTTATAATGACATCATGAATAATAATAATTTTCACTTAGCCTAGGCTTTACTGCAAAATTACTCTAAAAAAGCAATCTCTGTATGAATAGGCCAATATAAATTTGTCATAAACACGTCGAAATATTTCATTAGTACTGATTTGTATATAGTTGTGTGTATTTCCTTAATACTCATTGGTGACTGAGTATCTCTGTGTATGCAAGTGTGAGAGAGACTTGGTATAGGGGCTTGAACTCAAGGCCTCATGCAATTGCTTTTTCGCTCAATGCTGGTACTCTACCACTTCCAGCTTTTTGCTGATTAACTGAAGGTAAGAGTATTGGATTTGTTTGTCCCAAATGGTTTTGAACGATGATTCTCAGTTCTTAGCCTCCTCAATAGCTAGGATTACAGGAGTGAGTCACATTGACAATTGCCCAGCTGTATTATTTCTTATCATTAACAATTTGGTTTATCTACATATATAATTCTCTGACTTAGGGACAGTTTAGCTCATAATTTGGTGACTTTATGATGGCATGAAATAAGTATACATTGCAATACCAGACTTTAAAATGTTCTTGTTCTAAAAAAGGATCTTGTATGTAGCCCAGGTAGGCCTCAAACATGTTATCCTCATGACTGCTGGGATTATATACTGCCAAGCTGAGTTTATATTTCTTAAATGAGATATAAAGACATCTTTAGATGGTAGACACATTATGTCCTTCAAGAAAATTACCAGACTCAACTTGTACTGTCATTAATTTTCATTTACACTATACAGTTTGTTTACTAATTGTGTGTGTGCGTGCACACATACACATGCATGACCACTGCAAGCAAGTCCTACAACTTGAATTCAGGACCTGTGTGCTGTCCCTGAGATTTTTGCTCAAGGCTAGAGCTGTATCACTTGACCCAGAGCTCTACTTCTGGCCTTCTGGTAGTTAACTGGAGATAAGTCTCATGGACTTTTCTGTCCTGGATGGCTTCAAATCTTGATCTCAGCCTCCTGAGTACAAAGGATTATAGACATGAACACCTGGCTACTTACTGATTTTTATAGAAAAAAATTTTTTTGTTTTAAGACACACAGTCTCTGGGCTGGGAAAGTGGCTCAGTAGTAGAGGGTTTCCCTTAAATGCATGAGGCCCTGGGTTTGATTCCTCAGCAACACATATGCAGAAAAAGCCAGAAGTGGTGCTGTGACTCAAGTGGTAGAGCGCTAGCCTTGAGCTGAAGAGCTGA